>NC_137960.1:24667135-25012084 GCF_963924665.1 Micromys minutus
CATCTTAAAAACTTGTTTCAGGAACAAGGAACCAACATGAAGCCTGAGCACCCACAACATTGTAAGCTGCAAGTTTAAGGTAAAAGGCTGGGCATATCAACAGGCGTGTGGGTAGGTATGCAGACAGGTATAAACACTGGACTCCAGTCCAGACCCTAAGAAAAGCAGGGCTTACAGGCCAGAGCCCAGGTCCTGAAGCATTGCTAGCTGCTGAGGATATAAGCCTCCACAGAACCTTCCCAACTACTAGTGGAAGTCAAAGAGGACAGGGCTGGCCCCGAGGACAAGGGGGACAGTGATCGGAAGAGTTATCTGTGACTCAGAGAGAGGTAACTTTCAGTCTGCCCCAGGGTAACAGAAGAGAGACAGGGCATGACACCAAAGTTCATATGACAGTGTCACGAGTCAGACGTCCTTCCAGACTATTTCTGCCTTGTTCATCCCAACTAAACACCTTGGGTGGTGGCTGCTACAATGATGTCAATACGCCTACTTTCTGGAGAGCTGGTGTTACTGAGATGACATACTCTTCTCACACAGAGCTGCTCAGAAATGAGCATACATACTGCACATTTGAAAGAATTTTTAAAATCATCATTATTATAGTTTTCCAGCGTGTGCATGTATTTGTAAGAAATATGTAAAACAATGAGACACAATTTAATATTTACTCAGCTAAATTCAGCTACCAAAAATCCACAATTCAATTTCTTTATTCATTGCCTAAAATCTAAAAGAGCAAAAATCAGAACACACTGAATTATTCCTAACATTCTTTAGACCTACACAGACTTTAAAGCCCTAGATACTGAGCACGTCACAGGATTTCTCTAGTGACTAGCAAGGAAGATGCTTAATCATGAGTCTATATAAATGCCTCATTACCATTGCCTCCCCAACCAGACTGTTTCATGCTGTTAGCTCACAGGATTAACAATTTTAATTAGGACAGATCTGGGGATAAGAATACAAAATAAATAGTCATTTGTCAAAATAAAATCGATTGACAATAGGCAAGAGCCATATTTTAAGCTACATTGTCATTATGTAGTTATAACCTTAGTAAAAAACGACCCAAATTAGTCATGTTCGGTGTTCTAGATAAATCCTGATAGCATTTCTCTGTACTCGGTTATGAGGAAAAATTCCCACCTTCATCTTAAGACCTCGAGCAACTGCTGCAGCTGGGCAGTCAGATAATGAGCCATTAATAACTGTGCCTCCGTATTCCTATTTGGTTCTTATTAACCTACTTTAAGGATCAAAGGCTCTTTGGAAATTACTTAATAATTATTATTAATCATCTTGCTTAGTAAGAATCTAAACTCATTTTATTGATGAATTAGTTAGCTAGTAAATATCTTAAATATAATTACTAGACATTCTGCTTAATACAGATGCTCATGCTAAAAAAAATTTCAAGTGAATCTATCAAAGCAGACCATAAAAATGGGGTGTAGACAGCAGAACCTGAGAATCCAGTCAAGAGGAGGGCACAACACTCGGGTTCTGAATTAGCATAAGGAATCAAGCGTGCTATGAAGTATATTAATTTAAAAACCATGTTTTCCTCACTCAGGTGGCACAGCTGCAGACTGAAGACATTAACAGCTACAAAGACTATTCCTGGCTTAGGATACCAACAGCAAAGCTGTTTTTGGAAGAAACAATCACAGCAACCCCGCTATATTTTATGCTCTCTTTCTGTGTCTTTGCCGTAGCTCTTCATGCACTGCAATTATCCGCAGTGACTATCACTACAAACGTGGGGCTGCTGTAATGTAGCTCAGCAGGTTAGCTTGGCGACCGTGCAATAAGTAAGATAAACAATGAATGGCCCAGGCTCTGAAGTGGAGAATAGGGCTGAGGAGAAAAACAAAGTAAAGCAAGAACAAGGTTTCTGAGCTGTGTGTGCATGTGTATGAGACAGGAGGGCAGCTGCTCAGTGGTTTCGTAGCCAAGGAGGGGCCTTTACCCAAGTCTTGTATAGGCGAAAGTAAGAAATCCATATCATTTACTTTATGTACAAATGTGCCTTATCAAACTGCCAAAAGTTTCCATGAGCATGAACACTGTTTAGTAGGAAATCATGCTGTACAACCTAATTCTTCAGGAAAGCAGCTCCCCAGTTCTATTTTTAGGTGTGGTAAATTGGAAAAGAACAATTCGCCACACACAGTTCTTAGATTTTTCTTTCTGACAGCAGAGTACAACTCCTCAAGTGCCCTGGCTCCACACTGCAGTCTGCTAGGGCACAGTGTTGGCAGCACCAAGGGATGGTGGGAGTCCACCCACCGGGTGCCAGCAACTCAGCAAACGGGTGAACCTGCCTCAGCTGGGTGAACCTTCCCACTGGCCTCCTGGTTCTCCATGGCCACAGCTACCTGCTGTTTATCAGAAAAATAAATACACTAATGCGTTTCATGTTACAGTCCTATGCCAAATGACTGGCAACGGATCTGTCTGTCTGTCCGTCCATCCATCCATCCATCCACTCTCTCTCTCTCTGTATGTGTTTTCGTGTGTGTGTGTGTGTGTGTGTGTGTGTGCACGCGTGCACATGAGTGTGAGGGTGTCAGAGAACAACTTAGAGGTTGGTTTTCTCTTCCCTGTGGCTTTGAGACACTGAATTTGGGTTGAATGTCTTAGTGAGCCATCTCCAGGGTCCAGTACTAACTCTTGAGGCTTAGGGAGTTGTCTGCTCTCTCCCAGGATGACTTGGGAACCATTTACTGTGCTTAGGCTGCAATGGCCCCTTGCTCCCCCACAAGCCCGACCTCAGTGCACCATCTGTGGCATATTTTACTGGGCAGTCTGTTAGATAAAGTGGAAAATGCGGTGCGCAGCATCAAGATGGTAAGGATGCTTGGGCTGCCATCAGAGCCCTGGGAAAGAGAGTTGGTGAGTGAGTATTGCTTCTTTTGGGGTCATCATAACTATGTTAATGGGCATTTTCACTGTAGCACTGGGCTGCCACATACATTCCTTCTGACAGTGGCACCCAACAGTAAGCTGTGACAAGGCAGAAGTCTATCTCCTTTCCCTTGTTAGCAGTTACAAGAAAGGAGTATGGCTGAGGGTAGTTGGTCACGGCAGGAATTGTCTTTTGTCTGTTAAAACCCATACTCTGGACACAGTGGTGTAGAATGATGTATACTTGCAGGCTAAGACAGGGCGAGTCCAAGTTTGAGGGCAGTCTACGCTACATAAGAGACCTAGACTCAAAGCCACCACCAGACTCAGGGTTGTATCTTTTACAGAAACTCAGCTATGGCAGGAGAGAAGGTAAGGTGAGGAGATGGGGCGAGGAGAGATGGTGTCTCTCTCCTAGCTGGAAGAACATTCACAGTCATTGTGTCAACACTGAGTCTGAAGCCCCGCCCACTTTGGGTCTTTTCTTTTGCAGTGTTGGGGCTGAACCCAGGATGGTGGGCATTTTAGGAGAGTGTTTCACCAGTGCCCTGCAGCTCCACACAACTCTCCCCTGAGTTAGATTTTAACAGACTACACAAAGAGCTATGAACATTTTGCTTAGTTTTTCTGAATGATTACAATTTACGCTAAGAGAAAGTGCCACAGAGTTGCGCATCCTAACTTTTGAAAACCAGACACTTACCAGTGTTTTACATAAGTGAAAACTGAGTTGTGAGTCTCTAGAAATATAATTCCAAGATTATTAAATAACCAGTCAACATGAACAGGACAACCAAGCCAGTCTTCCTCAGAGGATGAAATACCACATGAGAACGGTGTGTGCGAAGTGGTACCATACCGCAGTAGTCACTGGGTGCATCCCCGCTATAGCAGGGGTAATCCAGCAGAGGTGAACCAGCAGGGGTAATCCAGTAGGCTGTCAGTTCTAAAATTTTACATTGACACCTTTTTTCCTTTTAAGTGAGTTCACATACAAATTACAGAAACAAAACAAAACAAATGGAGTCTTGTAGGATTTATAGTCTGCTAACTATAAGCTAGGAGCTGTTTCCCAGCCAACCTGCTGAGCTGCTTCTGTATTCCTGTGTGCTCCTTACAGACACATAGGATGGGAAGTCCATACTCACTGGAGAGGACCGTTGTGAGGAAGATGTAGTCGGAGAAGGAGATGAGCCCACACTCTCCAAGGGTGTAGAAGATGCTGCCTTCATCAGCAAATTTTTCTCGTTCCTGGGCAATTTTCTAGTAGGGGCACAGGTCCCAGCAGGAAACAGAAAAGATACGACTGAATTAGAACACGGAACGTAAAAATGGACGGTGTTTAACCCAGCTCACTCATCCCCTAAGCACTTCTATGACAGCCACTCAAAATCCATGGATCCTTTTCAGTTTTGAAGCTAATGAAGATTCCAAGACAAAAGATGGTTTGTTCTTCACTTAAACACTGGGCTCATTGAAATTACAAAACGTTTTCAGTTTTTTCCTGCCATCAAACACGTGGCCCAGCTTCAGAACTGCTTTACGTTTACAATAACTGGCGTCAGTCTTGAGGCTGTTAACATTAAACATCACGCTGTTGGTGATCTTGAAGCAGAGGGAAGGCAGCCATTTTCAGGGCCACACACATGCTTCTGAAATGCCAATTTTAACCTTTCCTTCTGGATTCTGTATCTTAGTCTAGATCACTGAAGAGTATTTAGGATAAAGATTATTCTGAAATGTAATCGGAAATCAAACTTTTGCAACAAGCCTAACTATTACTATGTTAGTGGCTGTTTGATGCAAATAAGCTGTTTCCAGACTCAGCTCTTGCTCCAGAGTCACCAAGACCAGTTCTTAGTTCCAGGGACAGCCTGCCTGATGCATGGACTCTTTCAGAGTGTCTGGCTAAACCTTCCCTGTTCTCTGAATTCTTCACTGAAGATACTTTCAAAAACTGCAAAGGATCCACCAGAGAGTTGTGCTTGAAACAAAGTCCGTAAGTTCTGGACCAACCACAGGCACTTAAGGAAATATTCATTCTGTACACTGAAGGGGGTTGAAAGAAAGAGGTTTTAAGAATCCAAATCAAGGAGGCATAACCAAAGAAACAATCTCATGCAAGCAAGAAAGCAAAAGGCCACACTGCAGGCTGGAGTCTCATGAAAACGGGCAAGCACCAACACACCAGCATCCAGGCACAGGCCACCATGGTTACCTCTGTCTAGTGAAGATCCCATCAACATCACAAAGGAAAGAGAAGTGGTTAGGCAGTTGAGAGGACCAGCACCACAAGTCAGTGTGAAGTCACCCCGAAGAACCTTAACCAACTCTGTTGGCCCATAAACAGACACAAACCCAGTCCCAAGAGGTGCAGCTGCACACTCCCAGGTACTAGATGTGGGTGGTGGATGCTATTTGAGAAAGAACTTCCTGGGGCTGGGCTACTGATCCATGCGAGAACTGCTACCTAGCATGCTCCAAGCTCCATCCCCAGAAACACAGAAACCAAATGGAAGACAGAAAGCAAGAGATTCTCTGGCTCTCGTGGCTGATATTTTATCCCCAGGACAGTATTTGGTGATTACCTCTGACCCAAGAACTAGGATGAGCACTCAGCTCAGGGTGCTCTCGGCAAGGCTGGGTCTTTCTTAAACCAATGCTTGGTTCTCTGCCCAGAGGTCAAATATAAATTTCAGGAGGAGAGCCTACTGGAAGAATTGCTAGGGCGAGACCACTCTCTGGGAAGTTAATATGTAAATTACTCATATGTGTGTGTGTGTGTGTGTGTGTGTGTGAATTACATATATTATTTGATATGTTGCAAAACAGTGTGAAGAAAAAGACATGAAATTAAAAAAAAAAAAACCCAAAAACATTTCCAAAGGTGAATGATGGCTAGCCTAAGCGGTAAGTATGTACAGAAGCCAAAGAATTAGTAGAATTTCATGGAGATGCTGCCCTGTGCACTGTAATGAGTAAGACATTGCAAGCCAAAAGTCAAGGAGCAGTTGAGTGTTTACAAGCAAAGGAGATGGCTGGCCAGAGGTAGCGTCACTTCCTGCTGCTTGGGGAGAAGACAGAAACCAAACTTGGCCAGTAACTGTAGATTGTCATTCAATTTCAAACTGACAAAAAAATTGAAAACCTCATATAGGGAGCCAGGATATCCTTTTTACATAAGTTTGCTAACACATGGCTCCAGCGGCTTTGTATTTTATATAGAGAGCCTTTGCACCGTGCTGAGTTAGCTGGAGGCGTGCTGCTACTTTACATGATTTTAAATATATTAGAATATATTTCCTGTGAACAAAGACGTTCTCTTAGGCACTGTAATCTCAATAAAAGCAGGAATTTAATATCAGTACACATAGTATTATCAAATGCCACCTGTTAAGAAAGAATCTTAGAACATGATTCTGTGTGTGAGACTGTGGCAGTCGGATGACAACTTCAGGTGGTCAGTTCTTTCCTTCCACTATGCGAGCTCCAAGGATCACATTCTGGTCATCTTGTCAACCTGCATCCTGTCCATTTTCACTCAGCCAGTCTCCCAACAATTCCCTTTACACCCATGCACCTTCTTCCCCAGTCCAGATGTATCAGAATAAAAATACATCCATTTGCTGGGTGTCTTTTAAGACCTTTTTCTGGAACTATTTTTCCTTATTTTCCTTTGAAGGGTTATTACATATTATTGTGATGGTTTTGCCATAGCCATCATTTTAACCTTTAACCATACAACAAATGAATATTTTGTGTCTGGCTTCTACCATTAGATATTCTCTAGGCTCGTCCACTATACAATGCAAATCAGTACTCAATGACTTTGTGTTACCCAAACCACTGCACTATGTGTATAACCAGGGCTGGTTTACCCCTCCACAGGCAGGGCACTGAGATGGTTGCCACCTCCGGCTGCCATATGTAATCATTTACTACAGCTGTTAGAGTAGTTTGGCTCTTCTCAATATAAGCCCGGGAGTAGAACAGCCCTGTTACATGGTAGTTATACATTTATGTTTTGAGGGAAAGCCAAACCATTTCCTTCAGTGTCTTCAGCACATACAGCTTCCTCCACCTCCAGTAACATAAGAGGCTCCAATTTCTACACATCCTTGCAGCTCTCTTCATAGATGTGAATGGGTACCTCAATGTAGTGTTCCCTTTTCTCTTCCAGACAGGGGTTCACTACTTAGCCCTGGCTGCTTTAGAATACCTCTCCCAGCTCTGCCTCCTGAGTGCTGGGATTGTAGGCAGGCCCCATGCCTGGCTTCACTGTGGTTTTGATGGGCACCTTCCTTGTGCCTAATGTCATCTTCATAGCTTGTTGTCACCTGAACGTCTGTTCAAGGTCTGTGTCATCTTTCAATAGTCCTTGCTTGGATGACTTGTAAGAGACCTTGACACATCCTGGAGGCTGCGACCTTTACTGCTCTTTCGTACTGGTTTCCACTGTTCTGATAGTGTTCCTTGACTCACCCAAGAATTTGCTGGTAAAGTTGAATTTATTTATTTTCTTTCTTTATCTCATGTTGTAGTTAGTACTGTATCACTGAAACCGAGGTAACAAAGTTACCTGTTTTTTAGTCTGAAAGCATTAATTCCTTTTAAAAAAGATTTATGCATGTGAGTACACTGTAGCTGTCTTCAGACACAAGAAAAGAGGGCTTCAGATCTCATTACAAATGGTTGTGAGCCACCATGTGGTTGCTGGGAACTGAACTCAGGACCTTTGGAACAGCAATCAGTGCTCTTAACTGTTGAGCTATCTCTCCAGCACATATTAATTCCTTTTTAAAATTTACTGATTCATTTTGAGGTTTTATATATAAAGTAAGATGAGCTTAATTTCTTACACTCATTTATTAATGTGTGCATGTGCCACGGCGTACATTTGGGAATAAGTAAGGACTTCTCTCCTTCCATTCTGTTGATTCTAGGGGATTGAACTCAGGTCATGAGGCTTGGCAGCAAACATCCTTACTCACTGAGCCATCTTGTAAGCTCTTAACTTTATTCTTTTGTGTCCAGATATCCAGTGAACCCCATTCTATTTGTGGAAGAGACCACCCTGTTCTTACTGAATGCTCTTTGCCTACTGTTGAAAGTCAGTCCATCCCGCGTACAGGTTTACTTCTGGATTCTCAGCTGTATGCTATTTTCTGTAGGCTTATGTCTACGCTAGTGTGATGTTTGGTGGTTAGAAGGGCAGCTTAAGAGGTGCATGTAGGCACAAGTCGGGCCCATCTCCTTATCCTTAGACAGTTACAGTTTGAAGACACAACAGAAATGTAGTAGACCCACTGTGGGCAACACTTAGTCTTCACAGGGTCTCATCACTTAATCATGCAGTTTTGGGTTTCGAACCTTCTGGTCCAGAGGAAAGGGTTTTTGTCAGAGTAGCTGTATGTGAGACTCCTGCTACTGTGGGAGGTAGGAGAGAGCCCAGAGGAAGGCCCAGCCACCCAAGTAAGAAGTAAAAGATACGGGAAAGAGAAGAAATGCAAGAAACAAGGACTCAGGATAGGAAGGTGTGTCCAGGGACAGGAGACCGTTCAAAGAATGGAGAGGCAGAGGGAACGAGGGTGGACTGCACAAGACGTGTGTCTCACAGTCATTGTTCCAAGGTGACAAGAACGAGCGCTGCTTGTGCCCTGGGAGGCGCTGTGCGATCAGAACCTCTTCACTCCTCAGTCAAAGTCACACTTCATCAGAGCTTCCATGGTTGGTCAGGAAGAGGAGGGAACAGAAGCTGTGTTTTCTGAGCATTTGCTTGTTACAGAGTAGCTGGGGTATGTGTAGGACAGCACATTCTTCAGTGTGCCAGCACACAGTAGGACTGCACACTTATCAGCATTACAGGTTTGTAAACACCCAAAGTTCTACAGAAGAGCTGTACAAAAGCTAGGACGTTTTAATCACAGACACCCAAATTACCAAAAAGCCAGCAAATTTGGTGTCTCAAACTAAAGTAAGGAGAGCATCAACGGGATGGGTCAAGATTTTGGAGCGGGTCTGGAAGTAGATGTCTGCAAGTGTGAGGCCATAGTGGTGTGCACAGTGAGATGATGTCTTAAAAAAATGGGGGGAGGACTGCTATTAGACTACGGCTCTTTTGTGCCTATGGCTCTTCTTAGATGGTTTCTTTAAAAAAAGATGGAATTCTTATATAGATGATATCCTCAAATCACTTGCCCATGACTCACAGGAAAGCTATGAAAACAGAGAGATGAATTTGAAAATGAAAATTTAAAAGCCCAAGTATGGAAAAGGTGGACAATAAAAATGGATAAGCTGGTAGAGCAGAGAGGGTTCAGATCAGTGCTTCTGACTCCAACGGTCTCATTCATGCCCAGTTCTGCAAACAAAATGCCAGCAAGACGTTCCTTTGCTTGATCTTTCAGGTAATGTTTAATGTTGGGATAAATTATAAGTCTTTCTCCCCCCCCCCCAAACTAACATCATCTGTTTGCTCAAAGAGCGAAAGGGAAGCATGTTTTAAAGGAAAACACAATGTTCCTTATCATTTTTCTCTTCGGAATGTAATTTTCCTAAGAAAATCCAAAGAATATATATTAATTTAATATAGGTAGGAAATCAGTATAAATAACAAAGATAATAGACAAACTGGTAGACGGTAATTGAAGCTGTACTTAAAAGTGCAAAGAAATATTTCGAAGATGCTTCAACTGTCTTCTCAGAGCATACACTGTAAGGTTAGGTACAGTTCAGTATTAACTTGGCGAGCGTCTGGGAGAAACTTCTTTTGGTTCCCAAGGGAGGACTCCAGCCATTTCAGTGTATGGTGAAAACTTCTCCAGTATAGTTTTAAACAATGCACGTACAGGCACCTTATGAAATGTCAGGGCCATAGTGTGCAGCTCAGGTGTGACTGCTCAAATTTTCCTCGGTCACTTCCATTTCTGAAATTCAAAGTGTAAGGCAAAATGTGGGGCAACTTAAAGCATCATTTCTATTCAACTTAGTGACAAATGTCCCCGTTTGGATGACAAAATCTTGTAGAATTCCTCAAAGCAACAAGGACATATATGAACAAAATATAACTTAAAACCTAGCTTTATTTCAAAATGAAGAGCAGAGCTACAGACCTGAGATCACCAAGGCACTGACACTGTAGATCTCCAGGAGAAAGCTTTGATTTCACTTGTGCCACAGCACCAGGGCTTACGAGGCAAGACTTCTGCCTCCGAGGTGGAACTGCATCTGTAGACCTGACTTAGGTGTCTGTGTTTACTGGGGCTTGGACTTAGAGCTTTGTATGTGTGAGGCGAGGCAGTACTGAGTGGAAACCCTAGACTTCATTTTTTGAGTCAGGGTCTCACTAAATTGCTAGGCTGGCCTTGATCTTACTTTATGATATAAGCAGGCCTCCAACTGTGATCCTCCTGCCTCAGCCCCCCACCCACCCACCCCGAGTAGCAGAAATTACAGGCCTCCACTACAGACCTAGCTTTTTAGGTTTAGTAACAAGTGAAAAACTTGTTATGTAAAGTTTTTGTATAGCACATTGTTCTTCACACGTGTGAATTTAAAATCCCCGAGTTAAAATGGGTTGGATGGCCTTGTGCTCAATGCTTTGGTTTCTGACTAGTGTCATAAACTTATGGTTAGAGTTGATTGAACTGTGAGGACCCCGGGGTTTCCAGTTAGGATACTAATGTGTTAGCATTTAGGGGATTCAGGGAATCCCCATCAGCTAGTTACAGGGTTGATCAAAATGGAACAGTTGATTTTCCCTTCCTAGACTCAATTAGATGGAGCCAATTAACTGCATCATTCTTCCTACTTAACATCCAGTTTTGAAGTTCTGAAGTTTAAGACAAAGTAGCTCCTGGAAATGAGCAGACTTCACAAAGGAAATGCTTGGGTATCAACCTATAAACTAAAAATATTTGTGCAATTCAGAAACTAATAAAAGAAAGAGCACAGCACTGCTACCTAAATTAAAAATCTCATCATTCACGAGCCTCAAGGGTTTTTTTTTTTTTATTTTTTTTAATGCTGACACTTATTAAGGATTATTTTATGATCCGTGTTTCTTGCCAGGTGTGACGGTGTAGGCCTGTCATCTCCGATACTTGGAGGCTGAGACAGATTAGGAGTTACAGCAGGACAACTTACCAAGACCCTATCTCAAAATTTAAAATGGCTTATGCCTTTAATCCTAGCATTAAATAGCATAGTGGGAAACAGGGGCAGGCAGATCTCTGTGAGTTCAGAGCCAGTGTGGGTTACAGAGTGAGTCTCAGGACTGGCAGAGCTATACAGTGAGCCCCTGTCTTGATAAAGCAAGGCTGTAGCCCAGTGGCCGAGCATGGGCCTTGAATGTGGGTGGAATCACCAGTACTGTAAAAAGCAAAAGGAGAATCAATATTCTTCTATATTGCTAAAAAGGATTTCAAATTCCTCGAGTAATATCTGAAGTTGTACTTTAAAATTTAATGACAGTAATATACTGCTTCCAGAAAACTTGATTTTGGCATCGCGTTTCTAAACAGCAATCAGCATCACTACCCGGAGTTACGGGGGGGAGGGGAGTGTTAGAGAAAGCGTAGTGGTTCTCTCAAGCAGTGAACCTCACACTTCATAATTTCCTTGGTGCACAGACAGCTTCCAAAGCCTTGGGAAAATGTTAATTTTAAACAGCCACATTATTCTCAATCAAACATAACTTGTTGCACAGCTAAAATATGTCACTCTTGATTTGGTCCATACCAAACTGTGTGGACTTTGGTGCATGCCAAATAAAACTGAAGTTTAAATGTTTCCAATTCAGTGTAGTTTATGATTTGCTCCTTTCTGACTCAGATTCTCACCCATGGTTCTCAAAGGTCTACTTCACTGGAAGCAACATAAATTACTGTGCAACAGACTGAGGCAGGGGTGCTAACGATGACGTGCATGCCAACTGCAGAAAGCGCTCTCTTTTCAGTCCCAATTCTAACCACATGGGCTGAGAACCCAAATACCAGGATGTGATGCTGTCCTCACTTCATTAGTTAGCCTCAGAGAAAACATTATCGTGGAGATGCTTGAACTATAGCGGCGGTGAATGAGATGATTAGAAGCAGCAATAAGGATTCAAATAAATCCGCTGGAATGGAGTGAACTTCCAGCAAAGGACAGAACTTTACTGAAACGACTTATTTGAATCCTCGGTATCTGCGGAAGGAGGAAGCTCTAAGAGGGAGATAATCGGATGGATGTTCTTTGACATCAGCTCTGTTGTGGGACAAGTGACACGTGACCACTGTTGATAGCCTGCTAACTAAATCTAAGAATTTAATTCTGAACTTTGGTCATACAAATCGATTAGTGCTGAACACAAACTCCCTAGAAAACAACCCTCCACCAACAGTCCTGAGCTCAGCAGCCATCTTGGTTGCAGTTGGTTATCATAAATGTCTCCTTATCACTCCACCTGAAACAATCTCAAGCACACGTTTGGAAAGAATAAGTCAACACAGTAATTTCATCCTCTCCCATTTGGAAAAAACCGTGCAAGGAACCGATGTAAGGAGCAACAAATGGTTCCTTGCAGGAATCACTGCTCATACCCTTGACTGGAACAGCTCCTATCTCTCAGGAAGCCCCGTGAGAAGAAATTTTAGTCTAGTCTCAAATTTGAGATCAAGTATTAAGAGCTATTCATGAAAGACCCCTGAGCATTATAGGTATGCTAAGAATTTATAAAACCGATGGGGCTGGAGATATAGCTCGTTTGGAAGAGTGCTAGGTTCAGTCCCCAGCAATGTATAACTGGGGTGCGGTGGGCCATGCCTGTAACCTTAACACGTGTGGTCCCATCCAATATGACTCAGGTTTAAGATAATAGCTGCTCAAGGGAATGGACCTACTGTGCTCTTGGGTCCTATCAGAGCCCCATCATGGGCCTCTGTCCTTCATATGCTATGACCAGCACAGGGCACACAGGTGTCCATGTTTGTAATTTCTAAATGTTACTGAGAGCTGGAAACGTTTGAAGGAAAACTTAGCTCTCTATTGTGGAACATTAACTTTGGGATTTAGCTTGTTTGCCTTGGCTAATTGGAGGAAAAGCTGAGACAATGATTAAGTATGCTTTTACTTAGCCAAGTGTCTACTCCATTCATTTTGAAAATGTGCATCGCTTCAGAAATAAAATATTCTTCCATACTCTTAAAGCTTTCTATTCTCAAAGAACCAGTCTCCCGGACTTTGTAGAGCCACAGAGCACCAGTGGACACTTAGAACAAGTCGAGAACCCGCGGCTGCAGAATGGAGGATGCTTGCTTTGAGTAGCTTTTCTAGGATCATGAAAGTGTGGCCTTAAACATGCTCCTACTCAAGTGGTATGAGAAAGGAAGTCAGTCTAGAACAAAGTCTGCTGACGTCAGAGTGACTTCAGACACTGCTCTATGAGGAAAAGCCAGGAATGGGGCGTTGTCAGAGGTGCAATGGCCAGTTATGACTATGCCTCAAATGAACGATGGAGCATCAGATGGGTTTGGTTGGTCTCAAGGTCAAACATAACATAACCTAAAATAAAAACATACACTTAGAGATGTAGTAGGAGGAGTCTGAGCATTTAAGGCAGACAAGTAAATGACATCTTTTGGGGGCATTTAAGGATTGCATTATCATTTCTGTTTTCAACCCGAATAACCAAAATGTGTTCAATCCACAGACTTTAGGAGTGGTGGAACTCGAGAGACTGGAAAGAGACCTCGGATTCTCCTCAGGGCAATACACTGAGTGCTCGACGTCACTAGTGAGCTGGCCTG
Source organism: Micromys minutus (assembly GCF_963924665.1). Taxonomy (NCBI): domain Eukaryota; kingdom Metazoa; phylum Chordata; class Mammalia; order Rodentia; family Muridae; genus Micromys; species Micromys minutus. The sequence continues at coordinate 24,680,836 of NC_137960.1, forward strand.
AAGAACAGTGCACTACGCTAGCAGGCCACCGTGCTGGGCTTTCTACAGGCAGCAGCGACAGCATGCAAAGAACAGGCCCTGCGGAAAGATAAGCAAGGGTCCACCTTCCCTAATGAGGGGACTGCTACTTGCATGGGGAGCTTAAAAGATACCCACTGGTGTCACCAAAACAGGCACTGTTCCTGGAAACTAATATGAGCAATTCCCCCAGCATCTTTTAAAAGAAAAGCCTCTCTTACTATAAATTCACAAGGTGTTTCGATGGTTGCAGTAAAAACTGATTTAAAAGTATTTAACATCTCACATTTTAATTTTAGTGAAACAGTTTCTACACACTGTATTCGGATACTGATTCTAGAGACCCATAAAAGGTTCAGGAAAGTATGGGTAGAGAAATACAGACTGCTTCAAAATTTATGTGCCTCTCCTTGCACAGAGGCCGTGGCGCTAATCTGCTTCAGCTCATTTCGGTACCTGTGCTACTGAAGCAAGTGGTGTGAGGGCTGATCCCCAGCCTCCGGTCAAACAAAACAAGCACTTTGCTCACTGAAGGCATAAATGACTGGAGCCTATTACTTCAGCTGAGCACTGCAGGCTGTGGGCCCAGAGACTCCTAGCACCTACTAATGCCCATGTCTTCCGCTCACTCCTTGCTGAATGGGTCTCTTTGGAAGGCACATCTTTTGGTAGGCAAGTGCTCTGTCAAGGAGAGCAAGTGCAGCCATGCTTTCTTCTGGCTAGTCCTCGTTTGCACCTTAGCTATCCGGAAACGAAGTCCCCAGGACGTGAAGCACTGAGACGGGATCGTGGGAACTCACTTCTTAGAGTATCACTTGCTTCAGAATACAGTCAGTGCCACAGTTACGTGGAACTACTAAAACCCACCCCACTGAAACACAGAAACACAGGGGGAGTGCACTATGAAAAGAGAGATCACCCCTGTGGTCCTCATTAATTACATCACCAATTATTTCAAACCAAATGATGCTGCTATTTAAGTTTAATTTATATTTTTATTACAGCTAACCATCAAAGATGCAAGAGTATTTTTAAATGAATAAAATTTAAAAATTTACAATCTATAGTTGAGAGTCCCAGTAGAAATTAATTTTAAAAGCACATGTTGTGCCTGTCCTTGGCCATCTCCCGGTCATCTCCACCTGTATATTCTTCCTGTGTGCTTGCTTATTTTCTCAAGTGACAGTCATTCCCTGGCCCAAAGGGGCAAAATAATGAAGTCTAAATGTGCCACTGACTTCCTCTTAAGCTATTTTGTTGAACAAAGAACAACTAAGATCTGCATCTATTAAGAAACCTAAAAAGAAAAACGAATCTACTAATTCAAGCTATCTTCTATTCCTATGATAGTTTAGGAACCCAAAGAACACCAATATTTAAATGACCAATTAATTAAAATCCGATTCGGTGTAATGCCCGCAACTAGGTTTCTTGTTCTTTTGGGTTAACAGCCTCTGATAAAACTTCCCTTTGAATTATAGTGGGTTCCATATTCTCAAGGACTGTGCAGTGTTCGAATTGTCATATTAGAGATAAAGCAAGAAACTGGAAGTGACAGGGATCCAAACCACTGTGCAGGGAGTGGGGAGGCCGTGGGCATGCACCGACCCTCCGACCCTCTGCCTCTGAAGCATTAATATGGAGTCCAGAGCAGTGAGTAACTGAGAGCACATGCTGCTGAGTCAATACCTGCCAGAATTCCTGATCAGAAGATGAGAGAAAGAAAAAACAAATTGACAGTGATTATATGAACAAGCCCCCCCCCCAAATCAAACACATATATCACAAAACGTAAGGAACAATTACAACCTGTGAAAACTATCACTGGAAACCTGGAAATTCAAGAACAAACACATGCAAACGTTGAGACATTACCCATTAGGCACAAGAAAACAAAGATCTACAACACGACCTCCGGGTACCAAATCACAGAGGTGCAAGACAGCACCTCACTCCTCGGAGAGAACGCATGAGTCAACATGTTTTTAAAAGACTTGTAAAGATTCCATGTCTTCCCCAGGGCAGTCAAAGCATTTCTGGAATGAAAGTTTCCTCTTAGGATGTCTTGTAGTTTTAGCGAGATGTGGTTTCAACTCCATGGCAAACTGCTTGCTGTGCTATTCACTGCACACACAACCAAGCAAATCCGGATGAGTTCAGAGCACTGGTAACGTGGAGCAGTTCAGGTGGGAACACGAACATTCTATTATGTTCCACTAAATCGGGGCTGTCCCATGTAATGAAGACTGTCACCATGTTGACTGCCATCTGAGGGAGTAGTTCAGGTCAGTTAATTTAGCTGGGCTCCACTCCAAACATCAAATGGTTTCTAAAAGCTTTACTACATAAGTAAACTTCATTGGATGTGAAATAAAATTTGACTGAAACTTACCACCATTTTCAAATCAAGCTCAGTCATGACTAGGAAAGTTCTTGGGTTAATGGTGGCTTACATGTCTGTGGTGGGGATGGGGTGGGATGAGCGCCTGTGAGCACAGAGCTTGGGTCTCCCCTGGGCAAATAGAGTCTCTATACAAAATAACCAGTCAAGGGCAGCTCAGGGAGACCTTCCTAGGTGACTGAATTGAGGAGAGAACAATTTTGCACAGAGCATGGGGCCTGATAAACCACGACACATGAGGAACTCGGTAGTAGGTCGTCTTTCCACAAAATGAGCACAGGCTCATAAGGTGCTGCTGCCCCTTAGCTGTGCAGAGGAGCCCCCCTCTGCACAATGGCACAGCCATTTGAAGTCTGCTCTCTCGCTCCGCTGCGCACCATGCTACACTATGACACAGAGCAAGTAACATCTGCATTTCTCACCCCGGATCAGCTTTATAACATCTGCTGGTCACTTGCACATGGCTATCATGGGAACCTACACCATGGAAATCAATGCCTTGGAAAAGAGGTCACACGCCAAAGCTAGACTTTGTTATTATCCTTTACTGATGCTGTGTGGAAAAAGTAACTGAAGTTAATTTGTAAGAAAAAAAAAACCCACAAAAGTGATTAAAAAAAACCTTTGAATAGAAAAGATGGAAAAATCATGGGAAAAAACTTGGAAATTTTAACAAGTGTGAAAAAATTAACATTTTCCCCCTTTGTGTCAGGGATTAAACTCAGAGCTCACCCAGGCTGAAGCACAAGTTGTACCACAGAGCTACCCCACCAGCTCAGAGGATTTCCGAGACGCTGCCTCAGCACCTGGGTTCACTGTACTAGTTCAATTGCACTCTGAACTTGTGGCTCAAAAGAAAAGGTTATCATAACCAGTCCTGTTCAAATGATGCTCCGTCCCACACATAGCAAATCATTAGTGGGAAGAAGAATGCCCGGTTCTGTCCATAACAGAAACAACGTCTTACTCAAATGGCCTGACTGTGATCATAAGGGAACCTGTTTACACAGCGCACGGATGGCTCACTTTAAGAGAGACAGGGCAATATAAACAGACAGACAGTGCTTTCCAAAATGCCAGCTGACCACATATGACACAATGGGTCACAGCCAGCTTGATTCTAGTTTCAAAGTCAAGTTATTAAATTTGTGTGCCTCATATTTCCTTTCCTGAAATGAAGTGGGCTTTTTTTTTTTCATTTATTATTGTCTTCTAACTGTGTTTTATCTGGAAGGCAGAGGCAGGGCAGCTCGAATTAAAACAGGATGGGCAATCCTTTGAGAATCTGCCTCAAAACCCATCATTCTGAAACCCCAAACTAAAACCCCAAAAAAACCATTACCACCAACAACTGGGCAGAGCACACTAACTTCATCAAACTGAAAGTTAAAGAAGTGTGTGTGTGTGTGTGTGTGTGTGTGTGTGTGTGTGTGTAACAACACATTGTTGTTACTTTTATTCAAAGAGTAATAAGGCAAGAATATTTGATGAGAAAAAGTCCTATTGATGAGTCAGCCTGCCTCCATGTTGGGTTAAAGACCTTCCTTTAGATAATGTACCGAGCCTTAGGGGTAGGGGGGCAGCCCATGCTTATGCATAAAAAAGCTAGCTTAATTAATTGCTTGCTTTAATTAGTCTGGCCATGATGATTTAAATTGGTGGTCTCTCACACATTTTGAGATTAACACTATTTATCAATGGTCAAATTCTAAAAGGGGTACCTGGAATGTGGAATACTACACTCAGGACAGCTTCACAGGCCCTACTGTGTGACCTATCTATTGACCTATTTTGTCTATCCTCTTGTAAAATGCAGCTGTCCATTTCCTTTTTTTTTTTTTTTTTTTGAGACAAGGTCTCACTGGACTGGAACTCACTATTTTGACCAGTTTGGCCTTGAACTCAAAAGCAATCACCTGCCTCTCTGCCTTCCAGAATTAAAGGCATATAAGACTATACCTGACCCAAACATTTTTATTTAGGGATTTCATTTTAAACTAGAAAAACAAACCAAGGACAATCAGTTGCTAATATGTTATTGGGTTTTTGTTTTGCTTTGTTTTACAAAGTATCAAGCCATTACCAGTTAAGAGTCAAAGAAAAGTCAGGAGGAATGGCTACCTCACCCACCAAGTCCCTGCTCACAAGTACCTGCCACAGAGTCATCCTAGCTGACAAATCTGCTCCCTACCTTCCTTAACCCTCTCCAGCCCTGAGCTTTGTTCCCTAGACCCTTGTCCTATAAAAGCCCAGCCATTCTGCCTACATGTCATCTTGGTTTCCAGCTTGCTCTCTGGTTTGGCTCTTCTCTTGGGGTCTTGGTCTCCTGGTTCTCCACCTTCCCAGGTGTTCTCTCTTTGTTCCCGCTCTTCTTTCTCTCTCACTCCCCCAACCCTCTTCTCCTGGTCCAGTTCAGTCTGCTAGCCATGTTCAGTCTGGACACTTCCAGATGCCTCTGTGTGCTCCTCCATATCTTCAATAGCCTTCTCCTCAACCATACCTGGGAGGGCCATGTCCTTATTTTCCATTCACACCTCAATAATAACCTAGCTGAAATATCTGTGACAGCTTCGGGCTTCAAGAAGCCTTGTTTACAAGCTCATTCACTGTATTGGAATCTAGTTTCTCCTGCCTTTTTCAAAAGTTTCCTTATTGTAAAAGAAGGAAAACGTAAGTGATATATCCTATTATTATAGATGGCATTGGTGGGTAAACACAATGTAAATCAGATGCAAAAATATTAACATTCTGCCTATATTTATCTATATTTAGCATCAGTAAGACCTGAACACATATAATAATTTAACAGAATGTGGATGTGACTGATTTTAAGTCTCTCACAGGTAGGATTTTAGAACCAACAATTGACAAGTAGGACCTCATAAAACTGAAGTGCTTCCCTCTGCACAGCCAAGGACACAGTCGGCTGAGTGCAGTGGAGAGTCCAGTGACCTGTCAGTAACTTTTAAAGAGCTTGTGGGGCTGAGGTTGCAGTTTAGTGGTACAGCATACACTTTACATGCAAGGGGCTCTGTGTTCAATCCCCGTCATAAACACGAAAGACAGACTGACAGATAGGAAAGAAGGAGATGAGGGAAAAGGGAGGTTGGAAAGATAGGGAGGGGAGAGGAATGAGACGTATTGCGATGGTGAACGGTCTGTTTCAATGGAAACCTGCTGCTGCTGTGTTTGGAAGCAGAAAGAACGGAACCATCTTTGAGAGAGAAGCCCAGGGTGACATTAATGCTGGGCGGCAGATTCTCAGCATCCCTGCTCAGAAAGTAATCACATCTGCAGCACGAAGTTCTCGCCTTTGAAGTCTGAAGGAAACGTGACCATATCTGAATCCAGTGTGCTCACTCCATGTGGCAGGAATAGAAACTGCAGGGCAAACTCTCTATACTTAGATTGCCTAGAAAAGGGAGTAAGTAAAATGGGACCCAGACTATAACTACACGGAATATGTCCTACCAACTAAGACAGCAACCAAGGCTAGACATTTGACACTACTGTAAAATACAGCTCTGTTTGGAAATAGATACTTGTTTATATATAGGCTAATTACTAGATGCTTAAAACATCAAATGGAAATTATAGTTTTTAATAAAAAATAATGTATAGTACATGAAATGATTATAGTAACAAATCCTAGGTGAAAACGTGCATATTAGAAGGGGTGTACTAAAACCTGTTCCCATGTTATATCTCTAATTGTACTAACAAATTATTAGTTATTAATTTTTAAAGGAATTTTTACATTTGCTTATTAGGCTGGTGTGTCAGTGGAGTCCAGAGGACAACCTGCAGGACTCAGTCCTCTTTCCACCAGGTGCATTCTGGGAAGAGAACTCAGGTCATGAGGCTTGTTGCCACACACCCTTCCCCACGGAGACAAGCTATTTATAAAATGATCTGTTAGATATCCAACCAACACTGTAAAGGGTTTCGGGGTTTTTTTGTTGTTGTTTCTTTTTTTTTTTCTTTTCAAATTTATCATCACAGAAAATCTCAAGTCATCTAAGTCTTGAGGCTTTGGAACTTTTAATCTCAGTCTGAATATTAAAAATACCATTCTTCTATAAAACATACGGTTCAAGCAGAATCAGCTATAGATGTCAGCATTCTTTCCTCAAGACTTCTGAGTAGACAGTTCCAAAATGCAATGGGTGATAAAAGACAGGTGTGCTTTTATGAAAGGAAGAAATCTCCCGGGGCTCTACCCCTAAGCAAAGAACTAACTGCAGGCAGTAAAGGTCTGCCTAAATGGCCTGCAGGGAGGAGCCCCTCAATTGGTTATCCAATTCCAAGTGGTCAGCCCTGAAATCATCTACATGCAAGTAAGCCTAAACAGAGCCAGCAGACTGTATTTACATATGTACCCATCTATATAGTAACAGAGAGGCCTGATATATGGGAGGGGTTGGAAGGACGGAAAGAAGGGAAAAATGATATCTAACTATATTTTAATTAAAGAATAGTTTTAAACCTGACCCTTTCCTTTCATTATGACCCTATATGAACTTTTGCCTTCCTTTTGAAGACTTTATTCTGAGAGGGAAAACCATGTTGAGCTAACAGTTTTATGAGAGAATAAAATGGAATGGTTCCCTTTCAATGAAATGACAAAGTATAATGTGATTCCTTCATCAGGTACAACTGAAAGTCCAATACAAACATGTGCGAATTGGGAGCTTCTCCATAACTGCTACAAAAGTGTTACAGGGGTGCTTGTTCATCTTTAGGACGACCTCTGTGTTACCTTCCAAAGTCAGCAAACACTGAATTCAGCCTCAATACATGACAAACCATGAGTTACCTTACATATAAAAACATTAAAAAATAAACAGCAAACAAACACACAAAAACCCTGACTTGATTTTCTGTGTAGGATCTCCTGAAGATGCAGGCCTCTGAACCCAAACAAACTTCCTTTGGCAGCTAAATGGTATTCACAAATCTGTCACATGATTTTAGAGGAACCTGAGAACCTTCTTAGTAAAAATTAGGACGTCTGTGTGCCAGCCTGCTCACCTTTCCATCAAAGCGCTTTATTATGTACTGATCCAGGCCCAGGTCTGCAAAAGAGAAGAGAGGGTGATTAGCCTCTAACTGTAACTCCCCAGGAAAACACACGACTCTCAGTTTTGTTTTAAATTACTCAATTTAATGTACTAGATGGCTCAGCGACGATATTCATCCAAAGCCACACAGGAATGGTTACTGTGCTCCAGTTTCAGACTCAAGGTACAAATGCTGGCAGACAGACACCAACTCTTTGCTCTGTATTAGAATAGCAAGGTGCCAGTGTGAAAGGTGCCAGTCCCCACCCACACTAGGCTCACATCTTCATGATAGCTCATGGACAGCGCCAGCCAGCATCAGGAGCTTCGCTTTGCGTTTTCTGCTCCTAATAATTCAGTTACTGAATTTAAGGCAAGTTGCTTAAGAGAGGTCTTGTGTTTTGCTCTCTGACCAGAAGCAAAGACAGTTGGGTGGCCCTGAGCTACCCCACTGAAAGGTGAAATGGTTCTGCCCCCACTGACTTGGCTTGGAGCCCCCGCCCCCATCATAACGGTGACAGCTTGACGAGGGCATAGGGGATGAGCTTGAGATTTTTATAAGCAAGTGGGCCTTTGATTCTCTCTCACTTCCTCTCTCCTTGGAAGAGCCTTTATAGAGGAGTTCTGGGAAAGAGAAGAAATACAAAACCAGCCAGTACAATGACTAACCAGGAGACCAAGCCATCCCAGTACAAAACCCACCTGTTCAAATGAACACAGTGGCCCAGTCAGTGACCTGCCACTTCTGCAGGTAATCTTGAGAGCAACAGGGTAGCATGTTGATACAAGAGCCCAGCAGTTTGCAAGTGTCACATTATTCAAGGGGCAGGCAAATTCAGAATGTGTAAACTGTGACAAACTTCCTAGGCTCACACAAGATGCCATCGATGTAGAATATAAAATTTCAATATCCAAAGCTTTTATAAAACACCAGGAACACTACAGGTTTTACTGGGATTGTAAGTGTTACAGTTTGTCCTGTAGTCAGTGTGAATGGTAATCTACTTTATCTTCTATGAGCTTTCATGTCCTTTGATAATGTACTTCTTGGCCTTTACTAAACATTAATCTTTTTATAATCAAGGTTTCAGATTTCAGCAATATCTCATGTATATTAAGCTTGGGTGAGGTCTGATATTTTGAACTGGTATGCAAAATTTATGAAATTATAATGCTAAATTGATATGGTTGCACAGGTTTGCAATCCCAGAGCTGGGCAGGTGGACAGTCAGCTGAACTCTTCAAACACGAGACCCTCTCTCATAAAGCTAGCTGGATGGAGCAAAGTTGACTTTTGGTCTCTACATGTACACACAAATCTGCTCAAATGCGTACACATACACTCATAAATACACATAAAGGGCACAATGGTAATACTTAATAAATCTAGGCCACATAGCTATCAGATACCCAAACTCAATACTTTTAAAAATTAAAAAATATTTTTTAAGATTATAATTTAATTACCATATTTCTTCTTTCCTTTCCTCCCTCCAAATTCTCTCATATGCCCCTCCCCAATTTCCTTCAAATTCACAGCATCTGTTTTCAATAATTGCTATCACACACATATATGTATATACATATATATTCCTAAATATAATCCGTTTAGCCCATATGTTACTTGTATGTATGTTTTCAGGGCTGACCTTTTGGCACTGGACAACCAATTGGTGTGCTCTTCTGGGGAATAGCCACCTGCCCTGCTCCAGCTCCCCTCAGCTGCCGCTGGTCCTTTCTATAGGCTTGAGGCCTTGTGGGCTTTCCCCATTCAGTCTGGCATGTCCCCGGTGCCACCCTTTAAACTCAATACTATCGAGTAATTACAATTATCAGCTGTTTCTAACCCAAACAGACCTTCTAAATTGACTGCAACTTATGTTACTTTTCTTCTTAAACCATGTTCACAAAAGCTTTCAGGTCCTCTTGCTAGCAGGTTGAGCTAATCACAGCAACAGAAAGAAAGCCAACGCTATCGAACAGTGAGCACAGTACCTCAGATACTATTCTCACTGCAAATTAATTATGTCACCCAATCCTAATGAGTTCACAGAAGGGGCAGCTTGGCAAGTGACAGCCTTCAGGCCATGTCTAACCAACTCACTGTCTTCCTTTTCCTTAGGTTTCTAGCTAAGCCTTAAATACTATTTGTTCTTTAAAGCAAAACCAAACTTTCTCTAAGTCCAACCTGGTTTACACAGTGATACCCTATCCCTATGGCAAAGTAAAAAAAAAAAAAAGGCTATCCCCTGTACAACACATAGCTCTAAATGTCCTTAAAAAAAGTGCTGTTTTGAGAGCGCTTAGACTTCTAAAACCCTGTACTAGATGTCCAAGCTAATATATGAGGCATTAACTTTGCAAAAACAACATACGCAGGCAGCCTATGTTTAACTCCCACACGAAGCTCAATACCTAGCATAGTCCCTTTCTGAAAGCACATAAGATGAATATTTCAAGTTAATAGACCATATGCTTGAGGTCTGTCACAACTATTCCTGCTGTGCTTCCAGCTCCGGATGAGCGTGCTGTGCCATACAACTTCTTATCAACAATGAAATCTGAATGTTCTAAATCTTCTCATGTTCCTCCTCCCCCTTAGAAAAACGTACAAACCGTTCTCTGTTTTGTGGGCCATAAAGAATCAGGGAGTTGGCTGTAGTTGGTCTGCTCTATAGGAACAGTACTGCAGATGATCAAAATAAGTAACTTGCTTCCAGTGTGACAATGAAAATGAGCCAGCAGGTGTAAGACAGGCCATGGAAGACTGTTTCCTCATTTAGGGATATTATGTTGATTCCTTTGAGAACAATTATATTTTCCGGTGCCTTCATACACTCCGACTGTAGTGGCTATTCCTGGTTGTCAATTTGACTATATCTGGAATGAACCATAATCCAGAATTGGGAGGCTCACCTGTGACCCTGATCTTGAGGCACATAGGTCATGAATCTTAGGATTCTAAGACAAGGAGATCTCTGAGCTTATGGTCATCTGGGACAGTACACAAGTATTCTTAGTCACCTTCTCAATCTGAAACTCGTCAGCTCATTTCAAATGTTTTAATTTGGGGGCTTTGGATAGTCTGTGCTCCAAGATTATTTTAAACAGTTCTAAAACTAAGACTCACACAGATTTAGATCCTCTGGGAATCCTGGGATATAGTATGTGTGAATTTATGTGAAGTCATGACAAAACAAAGCTGAAATTGGAATGGCTGGAGAAGAGCCGAAGACAGAAACCCAAGCAACAGAAACCTATTGCCTTTGCCCTTCACCTCAGGCAGAGGCAGTGTATTTTATTTTGCTGAATCAACATCCTTGCTAATGAGCAGATGAAAGTGAAGCCAGTTTCCACCCTATGGGTGACAAAGCTCTTTCTCCTTAGGCCAGAGCTTGGTGTCCCGGGCAGTGGCTCTGACACACCTGAGCCAGGTAACCCTGGGAACTCACTTCTCAGGGCCTGTTTCCTCAATGGTAACAGGTGACGTCAGGTCTTTGTTGTTTATTTTTGAGCCAGAGTGTCACTGTGTACTTGTGGCTACCCTAGAGCATCCCCCTCCTACGTGTGTGTGTGTGTGTGTGAGAGGGGTTGGGACCAGGTAGATTGAGACAGTTTTTCTATGTATCCCTGGCTGTCCTGAAACCTGCTTTGTAGTTCAAGCTGGCCTGGAACTCAGAGATCATCTGCCTCCCAAGTGCTGGGATCAAAGGCAAGCTCCAATGCCAACTGGCTTGAAACAGAACTCTACTGCCTTTATCCTGCACCTCACACAGGAGCAGCATATTTTATTTTGCTGACTCAACATCCTTCCTAATGAATTCTTGCTAATGAGCAAGTGAAAGTGAAGCCAGTTTCCAGTTAGAGCTCATTTCACTGCATCAGAATTCTCCTCTCCGATTCTCATAAGAAAAGCACTGGTTCGTTCTTCCAGCTTCCCATGAAAATGAGAAGGGTACTTGGTGTACTGCACTCCCAGTTATTCAGTTCTTGTAGGGCATCTTCTGGTAATGAAGGGGGCGGGGGCTCGGTGGCAGAGTGCATGTGCTGAGTGCAAAAAGCCTTGCATTCATTTCCCACCATCATAAAAACAAATAAGCCACAGCAAACGGCTTCAGAGTTAAATGCTGGAGTGTATGAAGGCACCGGAAAATATAATTGTTCTCAAAGGAATCAACATAATGTCCCTAAATGAGAAAACAGTCTTCCATGGCCTGTCTTAAACCTGTTGGTTCATTTTCATTCTACACTGGAAGCAAGTTATATTCTTTAACATCGGTGATAGAATGAGACTTTTATTTGGATGGTAATTGCTTTACAGGCATAAAAATGTTTTGCTGTCATAAAAATATGGGAAAATATTTGCAAGTGTCTTTCTTCTGCATACAATCATGCTAGGCTTTCTCCCTTCCCATGTCAAAAAACAAGCTGCCAAAGCAAGTTTAAAAGGATCCAAAGTTTGGTTTAGACAGCTCCGTGGTTAAAGGTGCTGCTGGTTACTAAGCCTGGCCATGAGTTTGATCCCCAGGACCCACATGGTGGAAAGTGAGAACTAACTCCCTAAAGTTATCTTTTGGTATGTACACCCTCATTAAACAAACAAACAAACAAACAAATATTTTAAAAAAGGATATACCTCTAAAGTTCAATAAAATTAGTGACAAGCTTGGTATACCTTATAAAATTCTTTGGATGCAGAAAGTAACTATGAACATATAAGACCCTATTGGGAAATAAAGGACCATTTGAGGTACAATGAGATACATCCTTCTGATCCCAACACTCATAGTTATTTGGAAATGTTCTTTTCTAGAACTTTTTGTGCATTTTTCACATACAGGAAACTCAGGGGACCAAGAGGCACAATGAACACAGTTGGGCGACAACCACTGAAAGGCAGGAGATTCCGCAGTACAGAGAGCGTCATCGTCCGCAGGTAAACATGCCTCATGCAGGCTTGCTAAGAGGCGTGGGCTCGTGTGGAAGAATGGAGGTGAGACAGAGGGACACGAAGCCCGGTGAGGGTGTGTTACTCAGCTCTCCACACCACACAGCCAGGGCGCACCACTTAACCCACCCTCAAACCCAGTTTGTGCAGCAGAATCGGCTCAACAGAGCGGAGAAGACGGTGCAACTTTGCACCAGATACATTTGTGGTTCGGATGCATCCTGTACACACAGCCCACTGATGGTCTTATCTGGTATTTTCTGTGCACTGGGGTTCTGAATGTAGTTCACAAGCAGTCAAATAGGGGATTATCCACTCACAGTGTCACACTGACATCCAAACACTGCAGATTCTGGAGCATTCTCGAGTACAGCTCATAGATTCAGGATGTTCAGCCATTACTGGTTTATGTATTGGATTGGTTTTTAGTCCTTTTTACTTCTTTGTGTGGCTTCGAGCTGCTGCCCCGTGGTCTTTCCCATCAATATAAAGTATATCCTTTGACTTTCTTGTGTAGGACAGTCTACTAGCAATAAGCTACTGGAGCTTCAGTTATCTAGCTATGTCTGAACTCTAATGGCTCACATGCTATCCACCACAAGTGTCCGCCTGGGCATATCCAGGGCTGATTACTGTCAGGCTCCTGTTAATGAGTTATATTTTCTTTTTGGTTAGTATGGCCGGGAACTTCATGAAAGTTAAGTATTTTTATGACACTAAGGAAAAGACAATCAGATTCTCTCCTCCCTGCAGTTCAGCTGCTGTTAAAAACTGCAGCCATCAGTCCTCAGTGACTTCCCCAAAGTCTGTAGCGAAATTACATGTTTGTCATGTCCTTCTGCAGTTTCTGTTCTACTTAAATGCTGGAGACAAAAGAATGGGAAAGTGCTGAGTAAGTCAGAACGCACAAAGCAAACATTTGAGAGCCAAGTCTTCACTGGCTACCTCCTCCTTTCCCTCTCAGGTAATCAGCCAGGCTGTCAGGGCTGCTGCGAGCTGGACTGTAGGTCACAGAAACACCAAGTCTTGTCCTCTTATAAGTAGTTGTTCGAAGAAAGCGTCTGAGGCTTGGGAGCACCCTCCTCACAGAATTTCCTAAAGGCATCCTTAATCCTTTTCTTGGATGCTGTGGTGGTTTGAATACACTTGGCCCAGGGAGTGGTACTATTTGGAGATGTGGCCTTGTTTGAGTAGGTGTGACCTTTTTTGGAAGAAGTGTGTTACTTTGGGCATGGGCTTTGAAGCTCCTCTCAGTGCAGAAGAGTTAGTCTTAGAGGGGCCTTCAGAAGAAGATGTAGAGCTCTCAGCAACTCCTGCCCCATGCCTGCCTGGACACTATATTTTCCTGCCCTGATAATGGACTGAACCTCTGAACCTGTAAGGCAACCCCAATTAAATGTGGTTCTTATAAGAGTTGTCTTGGTCATGGTGTCTCTTTACAGCAGTAAAACCCTAAGATATTTCCACATGCTGTTTATCTTGGCTAGTTCCCCTAAATGTAGATTTTAGAAGTTGAGCCTGATTCCAAGCATTTAGCGGTCAAATGGTGATTTTAATTATTGCCATGAACACTAATTACGAGGTCCAGAGAAGGGAGCAGTTGCAGCCATAACAATTATCCCAAACCTGCTTCCCGCTATGGCGACTTACGTTCTGGCTGCTTCTCATTGGGTGTTATGGAGCGCACGAAGTCCTGCGGAGTCATGAACACTTCGGTTTCACCAGGTTCGTTGATTACTTTCAAGGTGGCAAAATATCGGAAGATTTTGTCTGGTGTGGAGTAGGCTCGGATCCGATTCTCATACTCCATCACCTGAAATGAGAAAGTCAGAGAGTGTCATTGCATTGAGCTGTGCGCAGGGCCATCCATTCACTTACAGCATTTTTCTTATTTTTGAAATTTTTGATTATTTCTCTGTAGTTGGATTTTTTTGTATTAAATAAGCTTAATCTCAAATTAAAAAAAAATGTCTTTCTTACAAGATATCATTCACACCCTAGTTGAAGAAAGGTTCACAGAGCTTTGTTAGAGCTCTTTAAAAAAATAATTTTCTAGTTACTAAAGGCTAGAAAAACTTAGAAACACCATTAAAAGAATCCAAAAGCCACGCTAACAGGCACACAGTAGCCTGTAGGTTCTTGAACAACGAGTTTTAAAAAGGGATTTACTTTCTGTGGAATTGCCTGAATACTAACAGACTTGAAATTTTACAAGTCTGCATGGTTAGCAGCCAAACTGGGGAAATAACATGGAAAATAAGAATGTGTATCCTGGAAGCTCAGTTGTTAGTAGGTCTGAGGCACTTCGATGATACTCCTAGGCAAACTCCCAGCAACCTTTACATGCAGCCTATGGAGAAAGAAACACAGGGCAGCAGTGTTTGTATAGGTGACAATCAAGCATCATGCCATTTGACTCAAAGTCTGTCATGTCACTGTGACAGCTCACTTTCTACAGAGCACACTAAATCCTACAGTATTTTGTTTTATGTAGGGCTCTAGTATTGAATGGTTTTTGACAACTTCTCCTCCTCCTCATCCTCCTCCTATTATTATTATTATTATTATTATTATTATTTTGAGACAGGGCTTTGAGTATGGCAGCTGGCCTCAAACTCTCTCAGTAGATGAGAAAGACCTTGAACTTCGGGTCCTTTGGCCTCCAACTCCCAAATGCAGGCATCACAGTGAACACCACCATGCCTAGTACAAAGCTCCAGGGAGCATTCTCACGGCCAAGTGGATACAGAATATGACACCAAGTGAGTGATATCCCCAGTCCCCATACCTGAGTTTTATAAGCTGAGGTAGCCAATACTAACCAGTATCTTGTAAAAATGTGTCCATGCAATAAAACCCAAAACTCCTTAGTTCTGTGTCCATAAAGCAAGTGATAATTTAAAATTATCAATATGTTAAACATGTCAACCCTGAAGAGAGACTCTGAGGTCACTGGCAGCAGCTGCTTAACAGTGTCTTCGTTCTACAACCAGATGTGGCTTTAGCAAATGACAACACACTGCCAACTTAGGACACCACATGACAGGACTTTGGCAATAACTTGAATTAAAAATCTGAGATTTTAGAAAGCCGAAGAGATGGTTCTGAGGTTAAGAGCACTGGGTGTTCTTCCAGATAACTAGGGTTCAATTCCCGGCACTCCCAACATGGCCTTCACCCCTCTATAACTCCAGTTCCAGGGGATCTAATGCCCTCTTCTTTTTTTTTTTTAAGGTTTATTTATTTATCACATATAAGTACACTGTAGCTGTTTTCAGACACAGAAGAGGGCATCTGATCCTATTACAGATGGTTGTGAGCCACCATGTGGTTGCTGGGAATTGAACTCGGGACCTCTGGAAGAGCAGTTAGTGCTTCTAACCACTGAGCCATCTCTTCAGTGCCCCTGATGCCCTCTTCTATGAACATGGTGTGCACACAATCAGTCAAACACTCATACAGATAAAATAAATTTCAAAAAAACATCTCAAATCTGAGATTTCACTGTGGAGAGCATAAGAAAGATGCAATCCCTGCGCAGCCTTGAGGCTTGTAGTGGGTCTCAAAGCAAAGGGGTTGAACTTTAGACTACATCTATTTGCTGGCAATATTGGCTAGAGAAGAAGTAGTCTTTCTATGGCCCATTTCTATTTGTTGTGCTCTCTCTAAAGACAGAAGTAAAAGAAGAGGAGAGAAGGAAGAGAGAGAAGAGAGAGCAGGGTTTGGAACGTTTAGGGCAAAAGGCTTTTGTGACCTAAAATCAGCCATATTCAAGGTAGAAGAATAAGGTCAAAGTCAGGGATTTCAGCTCTCTAGACTGTTGCAACCATAATACAGAAGACTATTAATTTGACCACAATCTGAGTCTACACATTCTGGTACAGTATCTTTTGTTTGTTTGTTTGTTTGTTTGTTTTTCTTTAAGGCAGGCAGGGTCCAATGCTATATTCCTGGTCAGCTTTGAACTCAGAGATCTGCATCCCTGAGTGATAAAGGGCTACATCACCATCCAGCTGCTGTTAATTATGAACCAATAGCAAGCTCTGTGTGGTTACATGTTGCATCTGAAACAACAGGAGATGTAGTAAAGCTGCACACCGGCATAAACATGGTGGTGGCTCAGCACACACATTTAGTATAAACATGGTAGTGGCTCAGCACATACGTTTAGTATAAACATGATGGTGGTTCAGCACACACATTATCAACATGGTGGTGACTCAGCACACACATTTAATATAAACATGATGGTGGCTCAGCACACACATTATAAACATGATGGTGGCTCAGCACACACATTATAAACATGGTGGTGGCTCAGCACACACATTATAAACACGATGGTGGCTCAGCACACACATTATAAACATGGTAGTGGCTCAGCACACACATTATAAA
Organism: Micromys minutus; assembly: GCF_963924665.1. NCBI lineage: Eukaryota > Metazoa > Chordata > Mammalia > Rodentia > Muridae > Micromys > Micromys minutus. The sequence goes on from NC_137960.1 coordinate 24,697,661, forward strand.
CATGGTGGAGGCTCAGCACACACATTTAGTATAAACATGGTGGTGGCTCAGCACATACATGCTGCCTTTCCTAGCTTAGCATCGTGTTCTGGAGGCCATTCCACACTTTCTGCCTCTTCCTTCTAGTGACTCGAGGATTTCATCAAGTCACTGCAGAAGGAAGTCAGGACACAGACTCCAAGAGAGCAGAGCTACCCTGAGGGACTGGGGGATGTTCAAAGATTTACTAAGGAAATGGTAATAATTCATCCTGTCATTTATCAATTTTTCTTAAGCATCTCTATGTTAAGACGCATCTTCCATAAAACTGCTGTGTATAACTGGATCAAACTCAGGAGTTATTTTTCCGTGAACTACACCAATGGTTAGCCAGAAAGGACTTATAACCAAACAGATCAGGGATGGTTTCCCCATAGAAATACTCAAACTAACAAATGAAATAAATAAATTCATGGTGAGTCCTGGAGGTGGAGGCAGAAGGATCAAAAACTGAAGGTTACCCTCAGCACAGGGAGCTAGAAGCAGCCCAGGATAGATGCCCGGTTAAAAAAGGGAAAAGAAGGATGGGGAAGAAAAGAAATTGCATCTATAACAACAACAACATCATCATCATCATCATAATTTTGCAATCCCAATGGATGAAAAGATCTAGATTTTGACCATCCATAGCTAAAAGGAAAAATAATGGGCTGGAGAGATGGCTCTATGGTTAAGTGCACTTCCTGCTCTTTCAGAGAGCCCAGGTTCCATTCCCACCAACTTCGTGCTAGCTTACAACTGTAACTCAATTTCCAGGGACCTGGTACTCTCTTGTGGCCTCCACAGGCAATGCACATATGTGGCACATGTACATATAGGCAGGCAGACACTCATACACATAGAAATAAATTTAAATACACATAAAAGTAAATGTAAAAAGGAAGAAGAGGAGGAGAAGGGGAAGAGGTGGGGGAGGGGAAAGAGGAAGAGGAGGGGGAAGAGGAGGAGAAGAACAGGAAATAGTTCTTCTATTTCCGCCACCACCAGTGTAGCTACAGGGACCACAGCCAAGTCTGATCAAACCTCAGAGTCCAATCACTAAGACTTGATGGCAGGAACTGAATGGCACTTAAAGTGAGTGCCAAAAGAATCCAACCACAGAAACTGACATTAAACAGCCTGAAGCCTGCCCCCAGACACTGAGGGAACTGAAAGACTCATCATTAGGTTGGGGAAATAGTGAGATTACAGAGTTCATGCCTGGCCCTAAGTTCAGTCCTCGGCATCTACGTGGGGGTTGGTGGAGGGGAGTGGACATTACAACAGCAAGCTGAAAGTATTCTGGTGATGAGCAATTGATTCAGGTGAGAGAAGCAGACGGGCTCACTCTCCCACTGCCCATTACAGTGAGAGGAAGCCAAGGGAAGGAAAGGCTCCTTCATTCTGCTGCTGCAGGATCAAAAAGCCAACGAAATCCTGAGTTTTGACTGGCCTGCACACTCGCTTCCAAACGCCTCCATTCTAGTTGCAGCATACGGAACTCTCCCATCCAAGAAGCTGAAAATGCCTGGTCACGAGGTCGTCCCTCTAGGCCCTGTGCTGTCAAATAACTACCTAGCTGTGTAAAATGGCTGACAAGCAGACACCAGAAACTCAGCAAGGGAAAGCACATCAACACTGGCCTAGCCTGAGGAGAAAGCTGCCAGTGATGGGATGTCCCCACCAAGAGGCTGTGTCCTGAGTGGGGTGGAAACCATTCCTGCCTCAGGGAACAGGGGAACTTCGCTCAGCTGCACGTGACCCAGATGCCCCTGAACCTGTTGACTTCTACCTGCCTGTGGCATGGACTAGGGTTTCCCTAAGGCTTCCTAGAGGACAAGGCCAGGCTGGGACATCTGGTCCGTGGTAAAACTTATACTATCCTCACCTTCACAGAGGTTAACGCTGAAGACAGTAACTAGACAGCTACCGGGAATCATAGTGGCAGCTAGTGACAAGCTACCTGTCCCTGGGAAGGCAATGACCCAGGTCCAAAATTGATGGCTCACATTGCCAGTCTGGAAATGCAAAGTCTAAACGGGTATGCTGCTGAGTTTTCTACACTTTCCCCCAAAGGAAAGGAAGCAATTATTATAAAGCTGTTAGGGGCATGAGATACATATAATCTTAGCATTCAGGAAGTAGAAGCAGGAGGCTCATTGAAAAAAAAAAAGGCCAAGTAAAACACACATAAAAAATCCAATCCATTTGCAGCACCCTGCGTCTATATTTTGTTTCGTAGAAAAGCAGTTTAAACAAAATGCAGACATCACATGTGAAAAGCAGAAGTAAGGGCGTGGATAAATGCTATACACGAGATTGTGGCCCAATAAGAAAGAACTTCGTTATAGTAAAACGAAACTTCTTAGAGATAAGGCTGCTTTATCTCACAGTCCGGCGACACATAAGAGTTCTTGAGAGACGTGGTCTCTTTAAAAAATGATGCAAAAAGCTCCTGAACTCAGAGGAGTAGAGATGTTTTTAAAAGCTTACAACTTTAAAAAAAAATGTAGTTTAGCACAAGGTATTTCTCTAAGTTCTCTATTTGTGTGTGTGTGTTCATATGGAGGGCTGGGGATGACTAGAGGAAGTTGGTCCTCTTCTTCCACCATTCTACCCATTTGGGTTTAGGTTCCAGAGGTCAAACTCAGGTCACCAGGCTTGGAGCCTGGCCTAGTCTTTTTTTTTTTTTTTTTTTTTTTTTTCTTTTAATAAGTGTTCAGTAAAATTTTTGGTTTTATTTATAAGATTTCATTTATACTCTTAGATATATTTGTATATACTTTATAATTTTGCTTTCATAGACTATATATTTTCTGTCTCCTTTAGGACATGGTTCTGATTCACTAGAAAAACTCTGTTCCTTACTTTTCTGTCTCTGAATCCAGAACGCTTCTTCTTCTTCTCCTCTGGACAAGGCTCGGTCGCAGCATCTGCAGTCCTTCCCTCATGGCTGGACACTTCCCCGTTGTCTTTGTTTTTCCCTTTATCTCCCGTGTCAGTCTTCTTACTGTTGACGCATGGTGGAGATTCTGCGTGAGCCCTGGTGGTGCAGAGAGAAGCCTAGATTAAGCACGAAGCTTCCTAACGTTGACAAGTACTCACACAGCTTAGCAGAGCTCCAATCGCTCTTGTTATGAATCCCATATGAAGAACCTCAAACAACGGAAAATACTCAGCACCCCCTTTGGTACACGTGCACACGAAGCAAAAGCAGCAGCCTGCTAAGTAAGATAAGTCAGGCACAAAGGGCGAATACCATACGACTGCATTTCCATGAGTTACAGAGCTTAAAGCTCAGGGCAGATGAGGGATGGTGCGTGGTTAGTTACGGGGTCTCAGGTTGTAATGGTCTGAACAACCCGACAGACAGGGGAGGGCAGAGAAATTGCTCTTCAGTGGGCTTATTGTTTCATGCTCATTCCCATTTCATGGGAATATCAGTTTAATAGCTTTGAGATTTATTTACTTTTATGTGTGTATTTTCCTGAATGTATGTCTGTGTATCGTGTGTGGTGTGTGTGTCTGTGTGTGTGCAGTGTCAGCAGAGGGCATTGGCACTGGAGTTTTAGATCGTTGTTAGTGGCCGTGTGGTTACTGAGAACTGAACCGGGGGTCTGGATCTGCCCTCAGCCTCTGTGCCAGCTTGCCAGCTCCAGGATATTGTCTCATGCTTACTCTCCGATGAGTTTATCACTTCATTCTTTTTATAAGTACACCCACCACTTCATTCTTTTGAGAGGAGAGAGCCCTAATTCACAAAAAGAATATATTTAATAAGACTAACATGTTTTTAGATGGTTAAAATGAGAAATGCTATGTACTGTTTACAGTAATAAAAAAATAGAAATATAATAAAAACAAGTAAAAACCAAGTAATAAAATCTCTCGCTCTGTATTTGTGTCTGTGTCTGTGTGCATATGTGTATATGTGTACATGTATGTGTTTGTATGAAATGTATGAGGAAATACAGAAGTGCAAGTATGCATGTGCCAGGCTACTGTGTGCTGGTCAGAGGACAACCTTGGGTATCACTGCTCTTCATCTTTCATGTTTGAACAGGGTCTCTGTTGTTTATGGCTATGAACATACTCTAGGATGGCTGGTCCATGAGTCTCTGGGGATCCTCTGGTCTGTTTCTCACCTCCCCGAAGACGGCAGATGCCCTTCCACATTTGGCTTTGGTGATCTCTTCAGGCTTGCATGACAAACACTTTACCCACTGACTGACTCCCTAGACCCACTGTCACTTTTATAAACCCTAAGCTGTCACGTGTGCCAGGTGTGGTGCTTACACCTGCCACCTCAGCGCTCACAGCACTTCCCAGAGCAGCCTGACCTACACAGCAGGTACCAGGCCAGCCAGGGCAACACAGTGAGATCCCGTCTCCGAACGAACCCCAAACCAGAACAGATCAAAACATCCCAAAGATGCTTCTCCATAACAGCGTATCCTTATTCTTTCAGGTTTGCCAGTGACTTTTACAAAAGAAACACAGACCGTGTATGACTGATGAAGGAACACCTACAAAAGTCCTCAGCTGTGCTCCCAAAGGGAGAGGGGGACGAAGAGGGAGGGGAGGAACGAGAGGAAAGTACGCTGCTCTTAGGACCTTTTTTTTTTCTCAGATTCTTGTTTACTGAAAAACAATATTTTTCATACACTATTATATTCTTTTGTTTATTTGTTTTGGTTTCCTGACACAAGTTCTCTCTACATAGCCCTGGCTGTCCTGGAACTCACTATGTAGACCAGGCTGGCCTGCAACTCAGAGAGATCTGCCTGCCTCTGCCTCCCAATTGTTGGGATTAAAGGTGTGTACAACCACACCCAGCTCGATGTAAACTGTTCCAATCTTGGTTTCCCCTTCCTCATCTCCTCCCAGGTCCCTCCCATCTCCTCCCAGGTCCTTCCCATCTCCTCCCAGGTCCTTCCCATCTCCTCCTAGGTCTTCTCTATCTCCTCCCAGGTCTTCTCCATCTCCTCCCAGGTCTCTATCTCCAGGTCCTTCCCATCTCCTCTCAGGTCTTCTCTATCTCCTCCCAGGTCAGCTCCATCTCCTCCCAGGTCCCTCCCATCTCCTCTCAGGTCTTCTCTATCTCCTCCCAGGTCCTTCCCATCTCCTCCCAGGTCTTCTCTATCTCCTCCCAGGTCAGCTCCATCTCCCACCTTCCAAATCTACACCTTTTTCTTTTGCTTTAGAAAACAGGCAAATAGAAAAATCCAAAACAAACAACAAAGAAAGAAGCAGAGAAACACTGACACAGAAACACAGACAAGCAGACACACACACACACCATAAAAACACAAAATTGGAAATCATTAATATACAAGCAAAAGCTTGGGCATGGGACTTGCCCTTAAGTGTGGCTTGTATAATCAGTGAAACTAAGTTTTCCTTTGTGCACAGTTGTCAAATGGAGATAGTGTCTGGGTTAAGTTTTCGAGACAGGAACTCTGCCCTCAAGAGTAGACCCACGGGCAAATCAGACGTGTGATTTGTTTCAATTAGTTTCCTATAGCACATTTTGAAACATTATTATGCTTAACTATCTTGTAGAATGTGGCCCCTCTTGATTTAGAACACCAAGGTTCTCACTGTATGTCACCGCGAACCCTGCATAGGTCACTGTGAACCCTGGCGTGCTAGTTCCGACCTTGTTCTGGTCTTTTTAAGTGAAGTCATGCTCAAGTAAAGACATGAAGGCAGCAGCCACCGCAAACACAATATGGGCACTGCAACAAAGGCAGCTACAAAGAAAGGCAAATTTAAGCGGGGAAGTAAAACAAGAAAGAAATGTGGTAACGGAGTGGCAACTGTGTGGGTGGATGCAGAAATGTCTCTCAGAATCTCTCAGGCTGATAACATGGCACCAACCTCGATGCTGCCAACCCTGATGGCTTCAGTTTATCAATACCCTTCAGCTCAAGCTCAGAGTGAGGAGAGAACCAACTCTAGCCAGTGTCCTCTCTGACTGCCAGACACCTCCACACACCAATTTCATACGCTGCAGATAGCACGCCCTCCCTACTCTCAGGTGCATTCTTATGCCCCTCACTCTGCTGTCAATCAACCACTACAAGTTTCTCTCCTACATTCGAATCCTTTTGCTTTGTTTTGGGACCTACTGAGTTTATCCAGGGCCATCTCTGTGGTCTCAGGCTTAGAGCCATCTGTCAGACTGATGGACTACCAGGAAGTAACAACTGAAGATGGTGGCTGCCATTTTCTTTCCTGTTGTTTTGAGACGGTTGGTTTTTCTAGTCCTGGCTGTCCTGGAATACTCTGTGAGAGAAGGCTGGTCTCAAACTCACAAGAGATTCGCCTGCCTCTGTCTCCCGAGTGCTGAGATTAAAGGTGTGCACCACCACATGGCTTGGGTCAGCCTTCTGAGTCTGAAAGGGGGATGCTTTCCACATTTTTTAAGTAGCTGGAAGTTATCAAAGCAATATTATTCAGTTTCCAGCACTCATGTCTGGGGCTCACAAGCACCTGTAACTCCAGCTCCAGGGGAGCCAACACCTTCTTCTGTCTCTGCCAGATTCCCTCACACATACCCCGACACACATACACAAACAGAAATCTTTTAATAAGAATTTAATTTTTAGTGGCAATTTAAATAGGCAATTCACTAAGGAAGCCAAAGAAATGGTCAAAAGTTCTGGGAAGAGGCTTGGCATCGTCAGCAGTTCGGGAAGCAGAGAGCAGAGCCAGCGAACCGTGCAGTGTGCTGAGCAGATAGTACAGAGTGAGCAGGGACAGGAGCCCTGCCCAGCCAGCCTGCTGGCGTCCTGCCGAGAACCCAGTGCAACATAGTTTGGGTTTTGTTTCAAATAATATATATTTTTTTATTACCCTTATTTACGTGTGGGGAGGCACCTACCACGGTGAGTGTGGAGGTCAGAGAAGAACTTGGGGAGCCGCACTTTCCCACTATGTGGGTCCCAAGGATCAAGCTCAGCTCACCTTGTCTGGTGACAGGAGCCTTTACCCTCTGAGCCATCCTGCTGTCCTGGTTTGGCAGTTTTGAATCAAATTTACATTTTCCTGGCAAATATATTCCTAGGTATTTAGTCAAAGGAAATGATGACTTACATATGAGCGGCAAGGTGGTGGCTTTTATCAAGGCAGATGGAGAAGTGGAAGTGAGCAACAGGTAAATGGGTAACAGTGCCGACCTCAGGAAAGGGTCCAAAAGACTATGTGACCCAAAAGACTGCAACTTCTCATGCAGATGGATACATTAGGCTAAGTTAAAGAGGACACAGCCAAGTACACATTGTTACTTTGCCACAATTTGTTTTAAAGACAGGCTGCCCTCAAACTGTCAATGTTCCTGCCTCTGTAATTCCTACGGCTGTGCCACCAACCCTCCTTTAAAAAATAATTTTTTATGATGGCACTTACGTCATATTTCAGAAATAAAAAATGATAGTGACAGAAATCAACTAACAGTTGCTTGGAATTGTGGGTGAGGTTAACTGGCATGGAACAAGCATGGGAGGACATTATGGGTTGGTAGAAATGCTTTATTTCTTGATTTGGGGGTAGTTATACAACTATATGCATTTGTTAATAATCATGGGACTATTTATTTTACAGGTGCACACTTTATTATACACTTATTCAGTAGAAATAACTTCTAAGATGTATAGTTTTGGAAAGCCAACCGTAAGGATAGCGACTGAAAGACAGGGTGGAAAAGACAGAAGTAACACAAAGTATGGCGGAGACAGAGAACTGAAGCCCGTGGCTTGTCACTTTCTCTGTCCTCTCCAAGGAAGGTTCAACAACCAGGCTGAACAGAAAACCGCCAGGTGATACAAGAGTACAGGGGTTGGTTTCCTGTGGCCACCGGAGTCTGAAGTTGCAGAAAACATCTGTGTTTTCATCGCGATGCAAACATATGGCAGGCAGAGCTTGATTAACTGTTTGATCTCTGCTGCTCTGGCAACTACCCGAAAAACCTTATTTCATAAACCAGTATCATCAATGCCAAATGATGCGGCAAAGACACTCTGATGGAAAACCAAGCCAGAAATAGCACTCACTTCTTCCACAGGAGACCAGTACTTGCAGTCACCGCGGATGCTCCCAGGAACGCCACCAACATGAGTCTTCGCTTGGTCTGTGCGGGCTGTGACGCTCCATGGTACCAGCGAGAGCCCACGGCTAGTTCCGCCAAAGCAGAAAGGGCGTTAAGACGGAACATCCTGTGGGCAAACGATAGAAACAGTACTCTTAGATGCTGCCGGTGGTGACAATAGTGATGACGGCGATGCTGGCTGTCACTTCACCAAACGCTGATGAAATACTGTCAGACGCCATACTTTTCTGCAGGTATTGACCTCAGAACAACTTCTGAGAACAAAGCTACTACTTGACTAATTACAAGCCAAAGGAATCTTTCAAAGTTAAGTCAGAAGACAGAAACCACGTGCTAATTTAAACAGAATTTTAATATAAATATTAAATATAAAATTCAGTTAACTGTAAGAGGAGCGGTAACCACACGAAGAGATGGCATCTCTAAGATGCAGCCATGGCTCCCAGGGCTGACAGAGAGCACCCAAAAGGGCCAGTTCAACTGGGGATGATTCCCAGATCTTATGGAGAAGACAAAACTATAGAAACTTGGGGAGTTTACATATCAGCAAAATGTACTAGAAAGCCATTTTGGGGGAATGCCAAGAAAAGCCACAAGAACTCAGGGCAGCAGAATCCGTTGGTAAGGCGCTCACTCTTCTTGGATCGGGGAAGCTATTGAATGTCCCACTGAGGTGTGACTGGCACAGAAACAACGTGAGAACACAGAATCAGAAGGGACAGCCCTCCCACTGCAGCCCCGCTCCTGGTGAGAAACAGGAAGTCTAAAGGGAGACAGTTCCAGGACTGCAAGGCAGATATAGTGCTGAAAAGGCAACTGAACTGCGCACATCACAGTTCCAGATGTGACTTGCGGGGGAAAGTCCACACTAGAAAGCAGTGGGGTCCAGAGCTTGAAGCTAGACAGTGCCACATTGTAGCTGAAAGTTGTTGCTATTTTGTGAGCTAATGCTGAGAGATGCTTCCATTAAAGTAAGGGAAGTTTGATTTGAATCTTTCTCACTCCCAGCCCTTGGAAAGCTTCCTCCCTACTAGATTCCTTTCATTTCATAGTTAAAATATCACTGAAGAAAAAAATCTTTCTTTAATGCAGTGGTTCTCAATCTTCCCAATGCTGCAGCCCCTTAATACAGTTCCTTGTGTTGTGGTGACCCTCAACCATTACATTATTTTTGTTGCTACTTTATAACTGTGATTTTGCTACTGTTATGAATCATAATGTAGATATCTATCTGATATGCAACCCCTGTTAAAAGTTCATTGGAGAACCCCTTGGGCTGAGAAACACTGCTTTAATGTTTTGTTTTGTATTGGGACTTCACCAAGATGGTGCCAAAATCGAAGACCCCGCCCTTCTCCATCACCAAAACAAAGGTTTTAAAGGCTGAGAAACTGCGCTGGAATCCACGGAGCAGAGCAGAGTGCATGGCGCCCACTGGCCTGGCAGCCGGAACCCTGGAAGCAGCCCACGTACTGTCTGAAGGGCACCTATACCATCAAGGTCCCTACAGATGTCAAGGACCTGACACAGCTGTGGCCAATGTCATCCTGATGCGCTCTAAAGAAGAAGACAGGAGGCCTGTGTCCCGGAGACTAATTCTAAATAGATGTTTTTTCATCATAAGACAGTCCCATCTGTGAACTCCACTGTCCTATTTTTTAATTTGGGATGTGCGTCTATCATGTTCCTCACTCTGACCAATGGAATGCAGAGGGTTCTGCAAAGTCCTTTCAGGACATGCTGCTGTTAGTCCTCCTCTGCGTCACCCAGAGATCATTCTGGAAGTAGACACTGGCCCTCCCACCTGGCTTCCACAAGAGTAGAGGTCTCAGCCTGAACAAAGCACTGTCAGCTCCAGCTGAGAAATGATGTCTGGCAGTGAGAGCCACAAGGACTGGGGGCTCTTCCTTGCCTCAGCCAAGAGCAAAGTCCAGAGCCAACAGCGTCACTGAGGCACTTTCACTGAAAAGGACCTGATGGCATCCATGCTGCCCGCCATGTGCGTCACTGCACAGATAGCACGGAGAAAAACAGGCAGAAGTCAGATGTGTGTCCCTTTTTCTTCCTCCGTGTGTCCCAGAAATTGAACTCAGGCTGTTAGGTTTGGTGGCAACGGTCTTTAACAGCTAAACCATCTTGCTGGCTTGCTGGAACATTTAAAAGTGATATTTCTAAAATGCTATCTGAAGAAGTCCAAATGAAGTATAAATGGGCCTGCAGTGCTCATGGTACTTTACAAACACAAAGAGCTCATCTAGTCCCAGAGCCCATGGTGATTTTTTAAAGCAATAGCTTAGTGGTGCATGTCTTTAATCCCAGCACTCTGGAGGCAGAGGCCAGCCTGGTCTACATAGTAAACGCCAGGCCAGTCAGGAAAATCCAACAAAACAAATCAGGACATACAGATAGAAAGAGTGCTGGGCAGCTCTGACAAACTCAGGGCCAGGGACATCCTGTCTCAAAAACAAAACAAAACAAAAACAACAAAACCCCACAACAACAACAAACCCACAACCAGACGGTAGATGGTGCCTAAAGAACGGCGCCAAGGCTGAGGCTGTCCTCTGGCCTCTACACACAGACACCACCACAGCAACAAAGACCAGAAATGCTCAGTCAGCTTCTACCTCACATCATAGTCAGCCTCAGATCAGCTCAAAATTCTGATGGAGGGCAGAAATGTCAGGGACATTCTCAAACCCTTAGGATCTTTTTAGACACTTTCATCAAGAGAATTAATGGAGAATGATTTCTTTCCTCTCTCAACAATGACCTGGAGGCCACACTTGGTCTTACCTTCTTCTCTCTCCAGGCAGATGTGGAGGAAGGCAGAGCCCTTAACCTTTGGTAAGGTAAGCATGGGAGTTACAGAACTATCCCTCTGCCCCAGCCTCCACCCAGTCTCCACCCTGCATGCTCCAATTTCCCAAAGCACAGCACACTGCTTTGTAATTTAAATTACCCTGGACTTGGCTCACATCTACCCAGGGCCATATATTTACCAACAGATCTGCTTCCCAACTCAGTTCTGAATTTCCTCTAACTTTTTCCCCTTTTCGTGGACACACAGGCACAGACGGGCTTGTACTACTTAACTATCTTCACATGTGAAACATCTGTATAGTATTAATTACACAGGTTCTTATTCCTAATATTTATGTATATTAAAAACCTCTAATTTGCTAAAATAACTGTATTTGGCTATTGGGCCTCATGTCGAATTCAGTCCCTGGGACTGAGGGAAGGTCCCAGGTCGAGTCCACTTTCAGTGTTGGAATTGTATCTGCTGTCCACATAGACAAAATGGGCACACACTTACTTTCTGTGACTTAAGTTTCAGTAACAGGACTCCAGCAGCCTCCCCAGCCCAGAGCTCAGCTTCATTCCTGCACATACACTAATAAAACCCAACAGAGAGGCCGGCCCTTGTATTTTCTCCTACCTGATAACTTCCAAATCTTTTTTTAATTTCCCAGATGTGCGCAAGTGTAGATAAGAACAGCTTTGCTCTGGCAGCAGCAGCAGCATGGAGCAGAAGAACACGTCTGGAGAGACTGGCCATCACCAGAAGGAAAGGTCCAGGGGAATCTCAACAGGACAAAAAGGAATGGGGCCAGCACGGGGCTGCAGGGCTGCTCTGACAGTCTGGGAGACTAGGTTAGCATTCAATTGAGAAGATCTTTGAGTGCCAAACTGAGAGTATTTACACACACACACACACACACACACACACACACACACACAGAGGGGGGGGGGAGAGACTATGGCTCCGACTGTGGAGGCCACAGCACAAGTCTCAAAGAACTAACCTTCAAAAAGCCAGACACCACCATGCACACCTGAAATCCCAGGGTTCCTCCTTCAAAACAGGAGGTGCAGGCAAAAGAATCCTTGGTTTCAGCAGAGGATCTAATTTAACCTTAGAGTCTGCTATCTCTTTGAAATGAACTCATTTTCCCCCATGTATAGATGACATACAGATGTTAATAAGCTGTCATTTTATTTTCTTTCCTTCGTTAATCTATTTTTCATTCCAATGAACCCAATTGAAGATCTTGGAGAAGCTAAAGAAATAATAGTTTTCCTTCCCCATGCATGCATTTAAAAAAGTAGTCAGCTGAAAACATTAAGTCGTGTGTATAGCTCCTTACACTTTTAGCAGCTTCGAGTCCCCAAGTCCACAAGCCTGATCTGGACTCGGGCACACAAGTCTACAGAATGAAACGCCTTGTCTCACAGAATGCCTGTCGTTGTTGGAATGGGATTTCACTGTGTTGCCCAGGCTGGCCTCAAACTTCTGGACTCAAGCAATGCTCCTGCCTCAGGCTGTCCAAGTAGCTGGAAGTACAGTCACTATCACTCCAGTCTAGCAGAGCTTCTGGAAGGCAAACCTGAGTTACTAGGAAGACAGCCCCCAGGAAATGCTTACAAATGGCAAACTGTAAAAGATGGGTTACAGAAAGGGAAAAGAAACTCCTTTTCTAGATCTTTTTATTGGATCTCTAAAATATTACTATATAGACATTCTGTTATATTTCAAATTTTTAAAAATCCTTCCCTGGTCTGGGAAGATTGCACAACAAATGTCTGTGCAAACCTTGGCCTGAGTCTGCTCCTCAGGATAATCCCATACAGGAAAAGAGCCACCTCCCCAAAGCTGTCATCTGACCCCCATATGCACCAGCCTGCACACGTTACTGATTTGCTGCCTCCCTCCTCCCCTCCCCCTGCCCCAGGGCTTACTCAGTGGATCATCTCAGCTGTCTCCTCCACCTAACACCACAGTGGTGAGACTTTCAGTCCTGCTCATCCACCCGACGCCACTGCTCTTACAGTTATCACAATGAATTTCACACGCTTATCAGGGTGATCTTCATATTGCCAAACCCTAGCTAATTTCTGTCCCGATCCAGCTTGATTTTTAATAAGCACTTGAAGAGATAATTATTCCTTCACTCAATATAGTCATAGACCACTTTGGGTCATGGTCTGACTGCATCTATGAATGGACACTCAGATGATTTAATCCCAGCACTTGGGAGGCAGAGGCAGGTGGATCTCTGAGTTCAAGGTAAGGCTGGTCTATATAGTGAGTTCCAGACTAGTCAGGGCTACATAGTGAGATTCTCTACCTCATTACATAGACAGACAGACAGACAGACAGACAGACCCACACACTATAGTTGACATGTGTAAGCTCATGTGCTCAGGCTGTCAAGGGCAATGACCCGTTGTTTCAGCCATTTCTCTGGGCCATTCTTTCAGGCAAGTGAAGTCATGCTTGGCCATAGGTGGCGGCGGCGGCGGCAGCAGCAGCAGCAGCAGCAGCAGCAGCAGCAGCAGCAGCAGCAGCAGCAGCAGCAGCAGCAGCAGCAGCAGCAGCAGCAGCACATTGAGTGGGTCTAACAACTGCTCTTTCCTACCTCCTTTTGATTTTCCTACTCTCTTTGCTAATGCCTACCTACTGTGCAGGCTGGTTTTATGTCAGCCTGACACAAATTTTAAAGACTCCAGGAAGGAGGAGCCACAACTGAGAAAAAGCCTCCATAAGATCAGGCTGTAAAGGATCTTCTTAGTGACTGATGGGGGAAGGTCCAGCCCACTGTGCCTGGTTCCATCCCTGGGCTGGTGGTTCTGGGTTCTATAAAAAAGCAGGGTGAACATGTTAGCATTCTGTCAAGCTCCACCCCACAGCTGGCACTGTAAGAGGAGCTGCTTGCCCCCTTCTTACCCTCTTGTCCTCTTGTTCTTACCCATTTGTCCCTTCTTTCCCTATTCCGTTTGCCCCTCTCTCTCCATGTGATCATGGCTGGCCTCTACTCCTCTTTTCTCCCCCCACATCTCTGCCTCTACTCCCCTCTTAACTCCCCTCCCCATGTCCTGAATAAACTCTGTTCTATACTATACCATAGTGTGGCTGGGGCTGGTCCGTCAGGGGAAAGGGATGCTTACCTCACATGGCTCTGCTGGAGGCACCCCCTTCTTCTACATCTCACCACACCTCTATAGAACTATAGACCATATTCTCCCTCTTTTTATCCTTTCATAAACACATCAGAGCAAGCCATGGGGAACACCCACTAATCTGTACCCCTCCACGACCTCAGCATCAGCCTCCAGGTTCCTGTCCTGACTCCCTCTGGTGATGAGCTGTCATGTGGAAGTGTGAGCCAAATAAACCCTTTCCCTCCAAACTTGCTTTTCTGCCATGGCATTTTACCATAGCGACAGAAACCCCAACAAAGACACCTCCTTACCAAAACTCTCCAAGGCTGTCTGAGGAGCCTTTCCTTCTCTTCCCTCATCCTCGACATCCTCCTCAAGTCCTACAGCTTGAAGTTGCACTTACATGATACTTCTCAAAAGGTCACCTCTCACCTCTGCTCCCACAAGGACACGGTTAAATTTAAGTTCCTACGGGCATCTCCAATTTAGTTTAGTCCAATCAGAAATACCAATTCTACCAATTTACTCCTCTCATCTCTAAAACCAAACATCTAGTTGCAGGAGTAAGTTACCCTTGGTATCTTCCCTCTTAAACTATCAGGCAGACTTCATCAGAAAATGCTTTGGACCCTCTTAACAAAACAACATAAATCCATATCATGTACTCCCCACGACAAGTACTGGATCAACAACTCTTAAAAGGTAAAGCAAAATCTGCAGCCTGAACCTAATTAGGTCAGCTGCTTGCTAAGAGCATGTGCACACAGACAGAAATAAAATCAACATTTTCCTGCTATTCAAGTGACACCTATATTGTCAAAGCATGGTATTTTAGAATCATCTGTCCACGGACATGCTCTAAAAGTGGAACAGAACACACAACCTACTAAAAGTTCTTCAGATAGAAGAACCATAGAAGCAGCAGCCTGGGAAATTCAGGAATAAAACAACAGAAACGGATTTTCATCATGTCTCACTACATCAGGGGGTCCCAGGTATGACCACTGCAGGAAATTATCATGCTGGCGGTGAAACTGGCCCATCCCAAGGGCCCTGGCCCATCGCCCAGGAGGACTACCCAGTCCTGGTAACTGGGGAACATACTGAAATCTGCACACTCGCATTTCCTGACTTTTGCTTTATTGTTTCTGTAAGCTGTAATTCTGCTGTGGGCAAGATGACAGAAAGCTGTTTTCTCTGTTTTGACCAAAACTGTAGATAAATTCACTTTCCCATGTATATACATTATGTTGTTTTCTCTGGGTGAGTCGCCCAGGGCGGGGCTCTGTGGCTGAGACTCTGGTGACATGATCAGACTGCTATAATCCTTATCTTTATTGCATCCACCCTTCATGAGTTCTTGGCTGCCATAAAGGGAAACAAAAGCACACAGACCCTGTACACACAGGGGAGAACTCAGGGGTAAGCAGATCTCAAATATTTGTTTTAGAGGCAGACAAAAATCTTATTAAGGAGAGGCCCAGGGCTGGAGGTACAGTGCAGCAGTCAAGACTTGTGGAGCAAAAACAAGACCCTACGCTTGCAACCTAGAGGTCCGGCTGCAGAAGAATGGGTGAAGAAAACGTGGTCAGCAAACACAATGGAATTTTCCCAGCTATAAAGAACGAAGTTGTTGTTTGCACGAAGATGGACACAACTGGAGACGACTATAGGAAGAAAATTAAGCCAGCCTCAGAAAGACAGTGCATGCTTTCTGTAGTTTGTAAGTCTTATATAAATGCAAAAGTTATGTTCATATATATGATATAAATGCAAAAGCACCACCACACCATATACATCATTTAAGACAGGTCTCACTGCATAGTCCTGTCTGGCTTAGAATTCACTGGATAGACCAGGCTGGCCTCAACTCAGATCTGTCCAATCTGCCTCCGAGTGCTGGTGCTGGAATTAAAGGCATGTGCCACCATGCCCTATCTGGCCCCACTCTGTCCCCTTTGGCATTGCAAAATTATGCCATCTACAAAAAGTTTTGATCAAAAGCATGAAAATTACCAAAAAGAAATCACAGAAAAACATGGTTTAGGTTTATGAGTTTGTGTTTGGCTGCATTCATAGCTATCCTAAAATGTCCAAAGCCTGTAGGTCGGCCATGTTTGTCAAAGGGATACTGGAGACAACGGGAATGGGGAGAGAGGGAAGGAAAGATGGAGCTATTCAGGGGAGTGTGCTCGATGTATACATGTACAAAAATTTAAAAATACTTCGGGTTCAAACCCCACTGCCAAACAAACAAGAGTGTTAAGAGTACTGTTCTGGGGCCTGGGGGGTGGAAAACACCCTCCTGCGAGCTCTGTCCACAACAGGAGCCTTTCTGATGTACAAGCATGTGGCAGAGGGATGGGAGAGAGAAGCAGAATGGCTTTGGCACTGTGAGGGGAGGTGGAGCTGGAGAAGAGGGGTGGAGGGGACAGCCTGATGCCATGGTTAAGTCCTGGCCCATGCTGCTGCTGAGTACCTCGTCCGGGTCACTTCCATGGCCCACGTTACCACCAAAGGCCATGCAAGCATCCTCGGTCTGGGCTGCCATCTGGGACCATGTTGGTGTCTAAGGGCTGTGCAGAGATAAGGTCCTGCACAATGCCTGGGTAGCACAACAGAGCTGGTTCTGGTGCCTGAGCAGGGGTGAGCCAAGGGAGAGCTGGTCCAGTCCCTTACTGGCTGCAGCACTCGGGAAGAGTGGGCCCTGGCCCTCACCTGGTCAACACAGTAGAACTGGCTCTGGTGGCATGGGCATGGGTGAGCCAGCCCCAAGGGTTTGAGAGCAGGAGAGCTGTCCCTGCCCCTTGACAGCTGTGGCATTAAGTGGGTTAGCCAGGGCAGTGCTTGGAGAGCTTGCCCTGGGTGTGTGTGGGAGAGCTGGCAGGCCGACCAACTCAGCTACCATCCAGGTCCAGATCCAGGGCTTAAAGCTGACTCATCCCAGCATCTGCCTCATCTGTGAACTGCTGGAGCACACAAAGGGCCCCATCCTGCAGATCCAAAGAGAAGTATGGGTGAGGATCCAGGACTGATAGTGTAGCAGAAGCCAGAAGCCTAGGACCAGACAAATGACTCACCGAAATGAACATTCACAAGAAGTGTGGACAAAAGTGGGACACACCCTGTGGGACACATCGGGACACACTGAAGCTTCCATGACAACGTGCTTTTGTTGTGGTTTATTTTATTTATTTTAGGTTTTAATTTCTTTGGGGGAGGTTGCAAGGGATGTGGAGGGACAGAGAGACGAGTAGGACTAATACACATGGTGTGAAGTTCTCAAAGAAGCAATATAATAGTTTAAAGAATACCGTGTGAGTGCAGATTTAAGTGGGTGCTGTCTGCACTGCTAAGTCGCCAGTGATTTAGTCAGCCCTCTCTTCCCAGAGGCACCCCTGTTAAATGGAGATTTCCTTTGTACATATTACAAAATTCAGTTTCCAGACCTTCCTTTGTAACTGTAGTTTCATAAAATAATCAGCTAGAAATGATCCTTATGCCCGTAGGCACATTTCGTATGACATATTTTGACTCCTACAGTCACGACCTGGAGTACTGTGTCCTGAACCCCATCATGTTTCAATGCTTGTTCTCTAGTGTGTACTAGTCCAGTAGTGAGAGGATGGGGGGGCTTCCAGTTGTCCTGGAACAGGTTTACGTCTCCATAGGAACAGCATTGTTGGTGCCCAGAGTGTGCAGTATGATATTCTGGCATGCTTACAGGGTCTGCAGTGAGACCCAGGCTTGCTGGGGGGCACCTGGGCTGAGTCACTGAAGAGTTCGGCACCTCTCCTTGCATTCAGGGTTCCTTTTACCTTTTTTTCTTTTCCTTTCCTTTTTTTTTTTTACATTTTATGAAATTTCAGGCATTTACCTTGGGAAAACATATTCACAGAAAAACTTAGAAACAAACTTCATACACAGCTATGTATAAAAAGATAAAAAGTATTCAGTATCACTGGTCATTAGCGAAAGATTAAAAACACTTCCGACACCTAGGTACACCCATTTGAATGCCTAAGAGAAAAACAAGCATACAGAGAGGATGCAAAGCAAAGAGAGCTGCTGTCGGTCCTGCTGGGATGAAGAATGGTACGGCCCCTCTGGAAGACAGCGAATGTCTTCTCAAGTTTAACATACTCCTCCCACAGGAATCTGCAATCCAGCTGCAGACATTTATCTTCGAGAAAAAGAAAACATTATTTTAAAAAGATGAATCTGTACATGAGAGTTTATAGACACTCTCTTTATAAGTTACCCAAAAGTAAAATTGCAAATGTCTTCCAACAGCAGAATGAATAATCTGGTACAGCTGTAGAATTCAACACACCTAAAACTAAGCACAGATTAGATCAAGGATGGAGGGATGGCTCAGTTCCACCAGAGGACCTGCGTTAGGTTTACAGGGCCCACAGGACAGCATAAAACCACTGTACCTCAGTTCCAGGGCATCCACTGCCTTCCTCTGGCCTCCATGGGCCCCAGGTATGTGTTAAATGCACAGACACGCATGGAGGTAAAAACATCCGTACACATAAAACGACAATAAAAAAATTGTTGAAAACAAAAAAGAATGAATTTGTGATACATACAATTTAGATGAATTTCAAAAGCAGTCTACTGAACCCAAACAGCCAGTCTCAAATAGTGAATGCTGTGCACACACACACACACACACACACACACACACACACACACACACACGATCAACTACAGCGACAGAGGACACACCAGCCATGCCAAGGAGCAGAGATACAAGAAGCTCTGACCAGACAACGATGGCAGGAGAGAGCTGCTTGCAAAGACTTTTATGTCTTGTGGTAACGGTAAAATGAACCTGTACCATTAAAAGTCTTGCATCCAATTTTGTAGAATTGTGCTGGAAAAAAATAGAAATCCATTTGACTGTATAATAATTTTGGAGGCTTTTAAAAGCCACACTGTTCACTTTAGGATCTCACCGACAGTACATTCTAGAAAAAGTAGCAAAAACAGATCAGTGGCTGTCGAGGGTCAGAGGGTGACAGAACAGGGTGACCTCAAAGGGGCACAGGGGACTCTCTGGAGGTAAGGGATCTATTCTCATCTTGATTATTTCATTGATTACATGGCATTAGTTGTCAAAACCTAAGTATATACAAAGATAGAGACCATCTCAATGAGAAAATGATACTTCTAGGGTGGAGGATATACACATTTAAAACTTTTTAAAGATTTACTTTACGTGTATGTGTGTTTGCCTGCACGCATATGTGTGTGCCAGATGCCCACGGACGCTAGATGGAAGCTCTGGACCCCTGGAACTAGAGTTACAATAGTTGTGAGCCAACATGTGGGTGCTCTGGAAGAGCAGCAAGTGCTCTTACCCATCTCTCTCTCCAGCCCCAAAGGAAGATGGCTGGTTGGCTTCTTGCTTGTTTTCTGTTTTGTTTTTGAGCTCAAACCTGGATGACAGTTGCACATAGTTATATTTTTACAATTATTTTTAAAAGTGTGTGTGTGTGTGTGTGTGTGTGTGTGTGTGTGTGTGTGTGTATGTGTGGCTGAGGACCGCATGGGCTGCAGGATGAGATCCTTTTTGTAGAACAACTAGGAAGTTTTATCCAGCCTACCCTGAACTGAAGATCTCTTTCTCTGCCTGCCTCCCAAGAAGCTGGATTATAGAGCAAAACCACAATGTCTGGCTAAAGGATTTCTATAGGTTATATGTGTATGTGAAAAAAAAAAACTACCTTCTCTTCCATCCTAGATTCATGATTAATGCCTCTACAACAAAGGACAGATTTATTAAAATAGTACATAAGTGTATGATAATAATAATGATAATAATAATTATTATTATTATCATTATTATGATATGTCTTAAACCAGACATGGTGGTATATGCCTTTAATGCCAGAAGTAGAGAGACAGGCAAGTGGATCTGTGGGAGTTTGAGGGCTATAAAGTAACACTATCTTAAAACACACAAACACACACACACTCATGTACACATATATGCATACACACATGTATGCACTCTAATGACATCTAACCATATGAAAGTTATTAGGTAGAGCTAATTATGATAAAAACAATCAAATGGCCCAAGTAAGCCTATAGCCAAGCCATATCTTCATTTGTGATTTGCATATCAGCTAATTTATTCACTGGGACAATCTGTTTAGGATACAATTCGTTTTGGCAATAAAGCTTTAACACGTCAATATCACTTGGTGACTAAAGCTAAACTTCAAAAAAGCTGAGCCTGACCCAGGAAGAATACATTTTTAGTAAAGGAAAAATGCCAAACATTGGCCAACAATGATGCATTTCATTCTTCACGGGACGCAGAGTCAGAATACTGTATGGGCCATCCCAAGATCAATCGCTTGGACTCTGAGGTAGAGAAAAGGCGCAAGAGGACAAAATAAAGGGATCAGACTGAGTAAAACTGTTTCCTTGGTTCTGCAGACTCCGCTATCTGTAGCAGGCTCAATTTCCACAAGGGGAAAAGGGTACTCATCTAGAAAACATAGTAACCATTTTGTGTCAGAATCAATGTGCGAGTCAATGACATATCACTCACAGCCACATTCAGCCGAGAAGAATTACTTGTCGTTCAGACCCATCTGTAAGAATAATGTGTTTATAGACAGCCACACACATATCTCAGGTATATATGCCTGCCAAATGAAGCCTTTTCCTATATAAATAACCACTTCAGTGCCCTTTCCCTAGTAGTCACAGGAGTAAACATTGCTTACATACTCCCTTTCAACAAGCATGCCAGGCTGACAGACAATCCTAGGCATCTCACAGGATAGATTCCTGCCCCCTTCCCTCATCCTTTAATCTTTGCTCCAATTTCTAGTTTCCCAGGTACTTTTTCTTTCAAAAAAAAGGGGGGGGGGGGGGGAGGTGTCTTGCTATGCTAAGAAGCTGTTCTTAAAATCCTGATTCAGATGCTCCACTTCTGCCTCCATGTCACTGGGGCCACAGCTCGCTCAGACCACACGGCACTCCTGGCCACATCCCGTTCCTGACCAGACACTTCTTAACAAGAGTCTCCTGCTCGTTTAAAGTGCTGTTGTAAGCTTTGGGACTTCATTAAACTCAAATGAGACAATGAGAAACTGAACACACGGAACAGTATGTGATGCTGTTGTGTGCTTTGTTTCTGTCTATTTTGCTTTAATAAGCGAGGCCCATAAATATCCTACCCTACATAATTAATTAGTTCTAGCCATCAGACTTAACCATCTTGACCTCTTAATGGACAACAATTTCTCAGGAAGTCAGGACTATGTTTCATTACTGATGGCAATTATGTGCTTACCAAGGAAAATATGGATAATAAATTACCACAAATGTTCAGGATGAAGGCTACAGAGATGGTGCAGGAGGCTAGAGTGCCTCCCACACAATCATGAAGACCTGTGTTCAAATCCTCATCACTCACATAAAACATGTGTGTGCCTGTGACACTTTCCCCTACCCCCCAACACACAGACACAGTGGAAACAGACAGGAGGATAGCAAAGGTTTGCTGACAGCCACCTTAACTCCAGCTTTCCCTGTCTTGAGGGACCAATACAGAGAGTAGTCCAGCAGGGTGCTGAATTCTTCCTCCAGTCTCTTCATATGCATGTGCACATGCATCACCCACAGGTTTGTGTACACACACACACACACACACACACACACACACACACACAGACCTGAGCAGTGTGTAACATAAAGCAAATTATAAATAAATGTTTGCCCAGAAAGTAAAGTAAGTCACTGCTGTTAGCCAGGCATGGCACACAGAGCCGCAACCTGGAGATCCGAAAGACAAGAGGATGGAGGATGTGAGATCAGCCTCAGCTACACAGATAATCCCAGCACCATTACATATCAAGGCTCTGTCGAAAGCAAGCAAGCAAACAAACAAACAAGATAAAAAGAGAAAAACCTGCTGATGACCTAATTAAAATGAAATACTACCTAAGTATATAAACCTATATAATATCATCTTTTTAGTGCAAATACTTGAACTAGAACTTAAACATTGAATTAAGAAAGCATTACTATCTTTGCTATGCTGCAATTCGTGACGAGCAATTGTTTGGTCTCCTTGCTGATTCCTGGCCCCATAGCTCTCAGAAACCATTGGGCTTTCAGAATGTAGTTTTCTATTGTTGGAAACGAGCAAAAGAAACTAATTCTAAGTACTACCATTTTGTTTTCAGACTCCATTTAATCATCGGGAGAAACCAACTTTAAGGTCTTAGGTAAATCTAGTGGGATTAGCTACTGAGAATTAGGGGTCCCAATAGCTAAACAGTTTCCTGAGTCCAGCTATCTCAGGGACAACTTGTAAGGAGACAGTTGTCTGTGTCCAGCCAACTCAAGGACAATTTGTCCATCTTGTTGGCAGGGTCAAACAAGATCATATTCCCAGGCCTAGGAAAGAACACCTATATCACTTCTCCAAATGTTTTTTCTTAATTGTCTGTTAACCAGCAAAGAATATAGAAACTGCTGTTATATAAACCAAGGTGCATAAGATGTAAAAATAATATAACCAACTGTCTGTGACGCTCTAATTAACTACACGCAGCTGCCCCGATCCTTTGTCTCCCTATCACTCTGAGCTCTGGGTCTGATGTCTAGGAGAATGAATTAAGGACCTGGAAGTCAGGTGCCCTGGGTAAAGTCTCCAACTAGGACTCCCTTGCTTAACCCATAATGTCAAAATCCAATTGGATACCAATGCAGCCCCCCCCCAAGCCCCAGCTCCCCTCCTCCTGCTTTAAAAACTATTGTACTCTCTCCCTTCAGGGATGCAGTTCAGATCCTGAAGTGGACATCTCCTTAAGGGCTCTGAAAATAAAGCTTTCAGTTTTAAGCTTCCATACCTGAAGTGAGTTTTCTCAGCTCCCACCCCAAACCCAGCACTATGATAAATCTATACACACGGACGACTACTAGGGCATAGTGTACTTCTGGGCAGCTTCAGCATGCCAGCTGGTCCCAGAAGGTAGGCACTCTCAGCCCTACTTCCTATCCCCAGGGAGGGGAAATGTGCTGACGGTTGAGCGACCACTGACAATTATTTTATCAGCCATGACTCTAAGGAACCCCCAAAGACAGGACTGAACTAGGTCTGGGCTGCTAGAGGTGCTGAGAGGATGGCAGGCCCTAAGGCAGCCTGGGAATGCAGCACCCCTCCCTTAAGCACCTTGCCTGCTCCCAAGCTGTATCCTTTACAAAAGAGAGTAAGGGCAGGCGAGAATGCGCAGTGGGTAAAGGCACTTGCCACCAAGGATAAGGACCTGACCCACATAGTGGAAGGAGGGAACCAACTCTTGCAAGCTGTCCTCTGACCTCTACAATGCTTGTCTGTATGTATGCAGGCGTGCACACATACTCTAAAATAGTAAGTAGAATAATCTCCAGAACTCCGGGAGTTCTTGCAGCAAATGATCAAATCCAAGCAGGAGGTGTGAGAACCACACAGCCAAGTCACACGGGTACCATGGGAATATGAGGGCTTACTGCTTGTGAGGGGAGGGAAGGCCAATCTAGTGGGACTGAAGCTTTAACCTGCAGGAATGCAAACTCAGTCAGTGTCAGACCTGAACCAAATCATAAGACACCTAGCTGGGGTTAGAGAACAGGTCAGTGAAAAAATCCAGATGGGAAGTATCAGATGTGAAAAACTGAGTCCTCAGAGACACAGGAGAGGAAGGCAGTTCTTGCCGTGGCCTTATTTTCCTTTACACTGTTGAATCCAGGAAATAGAAGTTTTTTTCTTACAATGTAAATACCACTGTATTCCCATGGATCAATCCTGTCTCTAAGAAACTATCTTTTGACTTAAAATCATCTCCTTTACATGCTTGGTGGCGCTCATCTGTAATCTCTGCACTTGTGGGGTGGAGAAGAGATGACCTAGGGTTTCAGGCCATCCTCATGAGATACAGAATTTAAAGACAGCCCAGGCTACATGGGATTACGTCTATTATGTCATGAGATGTTGGTCCTGATCCAACAACACACAACCAATGAAATATGGGCAGAGGACTTGAATCGACAAATATTCATGATGAGTCAGGAGGAAAATGTATATTAAAACCACACTGAGACACTTGACCCACCAGACTATCAGAAAGTAACAAGGAGAATAAACGTAGAAAAAGTGGAACTCGGATGCACTGCTGGTAAGAATGCAAAATTATGGGAATTTCCAATATGAAAATTCCTCAGGAGTGGAATATTGCATTATCTCCTCCTCCTCCTCTCTCCCTCTCTGCCTAGCCACCCCACCATATTCCATTGCAGAGAAGGCCCGGTTCTGCTTCTTCTTCCATCAATAAGCACTCGGGGTGTTTACACTTTGGCTATTGGGAATAATGTAACGGATACCCAAGTATTTATTTAAATCCTTCCCTTTATATTTTATGTGTGTACCTAGAAGTGGAATTGGAGATTAGAAGGTAATACAAGGGACTGGAGAAATGGCTTGGTGGTTAAGAGCACTGACTGCTCTTCCTGAAGACCCTAGTTCAATTCCCAGCACCTATACAACAGTTAACAACTGCCTGTACCCCCAGCTCAGTGGTTAAGAGCAGGTACTGCACTTGCAGAGGCCCTAGGTTTGGTTATCAGTATCAATACAGTGGCTGACAACCATCTCCAACTCCAGTTTCTGAAGTCCACTGCCCTCTTCTGGTCTCTGTGGGCACTGCAGGCACATGCTGCGCAGACATCTAGCCTGCGCAGACATCTAGATTCACAAGGTTAGAATATTTAGCTAATTTCTTACAGTACAAACTGAGATTTCCCACAACAGCATTCAAGATTCTATGATCTACTCTCTTAACCAATAAATAAATAACACTTTATCTTAATATAGAATACACAGTACTTGGGAACTTACCTCTGGTTTTAATCTGAGCCTGAGAAAACACAAAGTCAAGAAAGAAACTATTAATGGAAAGAGTTGTTTTCTACAGAGCATGAGACAAAAACCTCTAGGCTAAAGGAGTGATGGAAGATGACCCAAGGCATTGACAACTGAATAGCTTCTGTCAATGCTGGGGACACACAGCGCACACTCCACAGTGCCTATGAGACTAGCTGTAGAGATCCAGGCAGAGATGACTGCTAAGCAGAGAGCAAGGGCTGCCAGCTTTTTGAGCAGGGCATGTGCATCACCTGGATTAAACATGTCCTCGTGTTTGCCTCATTGCTTCTCCTAGGCTGAGTTTGTGTTGCTTTGTTTTGATTTTGAGGCCCTTGTATTTACTACGGCTAGCTTAACTTCTGAGCTTCCTGCTTCCACTTTTAGTGCTGGGATTACATACCCAGTTATTTTATTCTGAACCTTCCAAAGGAAGTTATGGTCAACACTTAGTCCAAAACATCTTTACAGTATTGTCTTTTCTAAGACAATGATCACAAATTCAAATTAGTAATGCTTTCTTAAAGTATTTTAGTGTATGAACCACACCACTGCTTCATAGGCCTGTTAGCTTTCGCCAGATCATTCTGGTTGTGATCCCATTTCCACCAGGAGTTGCTGTGTGGTTTCTCTACTTTATACACATATGCGCACACCTCTTGTCCGAGCAGAATTCTCTTTAATCTTGGCAAGACTTAAAATCTTCACTTTTAAGAACAGCTGTGTGCTCTCTTTGGGTCCAGAGACACTGCCTATAGTCAGCAAAAATAGCCTTCCACCACAGCCATTAGATACAGTCACCTTTTAGAAGTCTTGTTCCCAGCAGACACCCACAGGCTGAAGGCAGAGAGGGCCACAGCACTTTCTTTATACACAACACTTGACAGCTCTTCGCACAATCTGATTCTCAGTTAAGACTACAAATGCCCCACATCTACAGTGCTGTTCGTGGGGGATGTGAAGATGAAGCTGGTGGAGGAAGAGGTGGATCTGAGAGCATGGTGTCACAAGCTCCTGACACTCCGGATCCACGGTACACAGTGTCTGATCTGACATGGCTCCCGGCATGCCGGTGAGACAACACCAAGGACCCAATGTCAGGGTGGTGGCTGCTTCCCACCTTCATGGAAATCGACAGGGGATTGAACCCTCCCTTATAGGCTCCTGGACAGATTCTGCTATACAACACAGGTTGCACCCTGATTTACCTTTGAATATATAAGCATACCCTAATTGGCTAAAAAGCTATGTATAAGCTCATGTAATAAACAATAAAGTTAGATCCATACTCTGATGCTGGTTCTGGAGTCTGAACCCCGGGTATCATTGCAGACTTAGACTCCTTTTACCCTCCACTGCCCAGTCTCTGTTCCCACACTTTTTTACTAATGGAACAAAGACAGCTCAAAGTGCTTGTGAGCGGCTGGCTATTCTGCTGACTCCTAGGAGGCCTGTGAGGTAAACAGGGTTAGTCCTCTAATGTCGGAGTGCAAACTTTGGTAAAGGGCAGCAGAGGGTTTCTTTTATTCAAAAGGTGCTGCACTCTTTTTTAAGGGGTATAGGTGTGTGTGTGAGTGAGTGTATGTGTGTGTTGCATTTTCAGGGTTTGGTTCTCTTCCTCCACCATGGAAAGGATCTCAGATCATCATCTGTCTTGTAGAGTCAGCACTTTTACTTGCTGCGTCACCTCATCAAGCTAACCACAATGCTTCAAATATTACAGGAAAGCCTCAATCTCCATCCCCACACATTGCATCACACCTGTAATCTTAGCACTTAGGAGGTGTGATGGTTTGTATATGCTTGGCTCAGGGAGTGGCACTATTGGGAGGTGTGGCCCTGTTGGAGTGGGTGTGTTACTGTGGGTGTGAGCTTTAAAACCCTCCCCCTGGCTGCTTGGAAATCAGTCTTCTAATAGCATCCTTCAGATGAAGATGTAGAACTCTCAGCTCCCCCTGCACCATGCCTGCCTGGATGCTGCCATGTTCCCACCTTGATGATACTGGACTGAACCTCTGAACCTGAAAGACAGCCCCAATTAAATGTTGTCCTTATAAGAGTTGCCTTGGTCATGGTGTCTGTTCACAGCAGTAAAACCCTAACTAAGACAGGAGGCTGAGACAGAAGGATTACTGTCTGAGTTTGAGGCCAGTTGAGGCTACCTCGGTAGCCTTAACTTTGAATAATAATAATAAAGTTTAAATGTTTTTTTTTTTACTTGAAAATTATTTCCATTCATATCAGGTATCATCCCTGGATGTCTGTCTGTGCATGCCTGGTACCCAGGAAGATCAGAAGATGTCGGACCCATGGATATAGAGTTATAGATAATTGAAAGTGTCTGTGTAGGTGATGGGAATTAAACTTGGTTTCTCTGGAAGAGCAGCCAGTGAGTGCTCTTAACCACTGAGCCATCTCTCCAGCCCTACAAGTTTCAGTTTCAAATAGTAAAACTCACTTTGAACTTGCTAGTTTTAGTTCGGGGAAATATTTAAATTTGTAAGAAAAATGGAGTCAACACACCTCTATATGTAGCAACATTTAACTTCCCAATGCCAGCTCACTAATTAGATTTAATCATGTCCCATGGTTCTCCAATTCCACAGTTGCCTTCTGTTTTGTAAGTTAAATTTTATACTGCTGTCCCTCCTATCTGTGAGTACCCAGGATATTCTTTACAGGACCATGGATAGGCATGGCGCCAAACACACACATGCATAAGTAAGTTAATAAAGTGTAACAGCCTCTTTACCAGTTACCACTCTTGGATTCTTCAAACACCTGAGCACCTTCTTAATGAGAGCAATTTAACAAATCTTCCAGTTCACTGACTGACACATAACATGGAATTCAACCACCTTAAAAATCAAGACAATTTGGAGAGTAATCTAATTCACTGCTTAGGCATCTATATATTTTAAACACACACACACACACACACACACACACACGCATGCGCGCACACACACACATACACAATTGAGACAAGAATTCTAAAACTTACAAAACTAAGATCACGTAAGACATTAGTTCTGCTATTGACACATGTGACTAGAACGCTACACATCCATACACTTATTATACACTAATTAACCTTGTCCACACAAGAGAAAGTCACGGTCACTCCCACGTGCAAAGGGACAATCTCAGGTGCAGAGGGGTTCTCCAGCTCACCGTTAAGGGGTGGAGTTGGGCATTAGAACAGACCTCATCGGAACCTCTGCAGCCAGCGTCAGCAGCTAGTACAGTCGCTAGCACCCACTGAACAGAGCTGTCGACTACATTTCTTTCCACTGACAAGAAGACAATAAATGGTCCATCGTTTTAATTACAGTCCTGCTAAAATATAACGAATCATTACAACCAAGTATGAAAAGATAGAAAACAAGACACTAATGGTAACTAGTTTTAAAGTTAATATCCACTTGACAGCAAATAGTGAATTATAGGGTTTATTTTTCATGCAGTGATCAACACGACATAGTCTCTAAACCAAGAGTCTTGTCAGCAGAATAATGCAGAGGGCCTAGAATTTACTTATCGGTCACACAGCTTTTCAAGCACTTAAAACATCTTTATTCACCATTTCTAAGCTGCAGTCACTTAGTAAAGTCAACCTACAAGACATATTACAGACACTAAACTCAAATACTTGGGGGCTGGAAAGATGGCTCATCATTAGTTAAGAACACTTGTTGCTCTTGTTAAGGACCTGGGTTCGGTTCCAAGCACCCGTAATGGTGGCTCACAACTACATATAACTCCAGTTTCAGAGAATCTGATGGCCTTTTCTGGTGTCTCCAGGCACCAGGCACATACACGGTACGCCGATATACGTGCTGGCAAAACACCCATACATATAAAACTGACTAACTAAATCTAAAAACAATACTCCAGAGCCATGATACCACACATGTAATAACAATGCACATCTATGCAAAGGAAGAGTTCAAATTTCAAATTTTGTAAGTTAGTAATAGATTTTTTAAAAGCGAAAGTCAACCCCCAAACTACAAATATAAGTAATTTATATCTCAAAGGAAAAGATGGCCTCTTCTGTTAGAATACAAACGCTTGCAAATGTCTATTGCTTCTGCCTTCATACAACCATCTTCCCTTCAGCAGGACATAACACCACAACTGTCTTTCTCTAGAAACCAAATATTCCCCCACCCCTCCCATCAGTCTGTGTGCTGAGACCATGTTGTCCTTTCTCTCCGTCCACAGTAAGAAGGAAACCCAAGCCTGGCCACAAAAAGCTTTCTACAGCCCTGGCTGGCGGCAGGGCGAGACTCTTGGATGAACAAAGGCACAAGCTGGCACTGCTGGCCAGAACGTGCTAGATGTGTAGAGAACGTGAGGCTCTCTTCTGGGGTTTCTACAGTTTGTCGCTGGGTGCAAACTTACTGTTAACCTTTCCTAAGGACTATAAGGTCAAGTTTCAATTCTTTTCCTAGAGCACCCAATTACACCCTCACAAAGGGAAATGATCCTAGAGATCAGTTATAACCACAATTTGGATGGCCTGAAACTCACTATACGGAACAGGATAGTGTGGAACTCAAAAGACATCCGCCTGCCTCAGCCTCCTGAGAGCTCA
Organism: Micromys minutus; assembly: GCF_963924665.1. Taxonomy (NCBI): domain Eukaryota; kingdom Metazoa; phylum Chordata; class Mammalia; order Rodentia; family Muridae; genus Micromys; species Micromys minutus. The sequence continues at coordinate 24,727,268 of NC_137960.1, forward strand.
CATTAAAGGCCTGCACCACCATACTCAGCCCACTGCTACATTTTGTAATGTTTCCACTTTTGAACAGAACATACTGTTTTTATAATAAGAACAAAAACCATCCCATGATAATTCTCAGGACTCTCAAACATGCTCAGAGAGTAACATTTAGTATTTTTAAAGAATTAACATTTTTCCTCATGATTTACTAAAACAGAACACCCATGAAAAAGAATCCACTCTTTTTTTTTTTCAATTATGAGATGGAGAGATGCTATGGTAAACCTTTTTTTTTTTTTTTTTTCAAAAAGTACTTTTATATAAAAGTACTCAAATAACTCTTTGAGGGGAAAATGGATAGTATTTAGTATGTGCTTTCAACACTTTAAAAACTGTTCAAGAGCTAAAACTAACTTCACAGTTTAAAAGTGAAATATATATTTCTGGTGGCAGAAGCCTGAGGCAGAAGACTACCATTAAGTATCTGGCCAACTGTGAAGGTTGAAAGGGGGAGCTTTATTAATTACTTGAGTCTTTTAAATAATTACAAAGGTCTGAAGTAGCTGTTCAGTTAAATATAACTGTTATAATGATTTCATGTGTTATTCAATTATGTGAGAAATTATGTATTAGGGTTTTTTTTTTCCTCTTAAGTATAAAAAAAAAGCAAGATATAGAGCCTGAGGTAGGTTTGTTTGTACCCAGGAGTTCAAGGCCAGCTTGGGCAACACAGTGAAACACTGTCTCAATGGATGGATGGATGGACTGACGGACGGACGGATGGATGGATTGATGGATTTACCGAATACAGTAACTACCCCATGAAACTATAGGAAGACTACAATAAAGGCAGGGATGCTCTTGCTTTTACCAACCTTTATTAGTTCTAGCATTCTCTCTGGGCACACAAGCCATTCCTGAATCTTCACTTTCTGCTAATATTATTTTGAAAGTTATGACAACGGTAGGTAGCCAGGTTGATGTCTTTAAGTAAAACAGAATCAAAGATTTCTGAGCAGTGGGAACAGAACCTATTGAAGCCTGCAAGGGATGGGAGGCCTGTTATCCCAACTACCATTCAGTAGGCTGAGACAGAAAGATTCATTCAGACTTTAAGGCCAAACCAAGTGATGGGGGCGGGAGGGAGGGGGCTGCCTCAAGAAACAGAAAAAAGAATTCAAACAAAACAAAGTAGCTGGAGGCCAGAGCACCTTCCCAGACAAGTGACATTCGAAACTCTTTAGGGTAAGATTCTAAACAAGCACGTTGTTGTTCACAGCAGAAAACATTCAGGATAGTCGTGTTGGCCAACTGTTAGTTACCTTTCAAAGTCTGACAATCAGTGAAACTTAAACTCCCCAACAGCCGAGTTTCATCTCCCGCACAATCTAACGCTGCTAAAATCACCCCCCTGTCTGACCCTACTGACTACTTAGTAAACAGAGATTTATTAAGGGAGCCACCCCAAAAGTAGATCAAAACATCTATTTAAAAACAAACAGAAAGGGCCTTTCTGAAGCGTCTCATGAAGAAAATTATTTACTCTGACTTATAAAATGTTTACTCTGTTTACATGTACATGTTTGCACTTCGAGCATCTGAAAGGGACTGTAAACGTAAAACAAAAAAGACAAACCATAGGATTTATAAAGGTAACAACTTATTATAAAATACAGTCCGCCTTAAACTTTTCGTCCAGCAGTCCCATACAATCAATAATACCTGGCTCATTCTCGAAACATCGTGTGGGTAGCCCGGACTGTGATCGGGCACACAGAAAGAGGGAGAATGAGAATGCGAAGTTAGGATAAAAACGGAACCGTCCGAGAAGTCTGCAGTTTGTTTTGCTCTTTTAAGGAGCCAATGATTTCTCTATCAGCGGCAAATGTAACTATCTTTCGGTCGAAGTGTAAACTCCCCCATCCACTTCTGACCACAGCCACGAATTCCCGGAGAACCAGTGAGGGCTACCCCTGTGTCCTGGCCGCGGGAAGAGGATGCACTCTGAGACTAGAAGAATGACACTACAACTTCTCCCTGACAGGGATGGTGGGGTGAAGGGAGCAGAGGACAGAGTCTTCTCAGCAGATCACCTACAACATCATCGGCGAGACTGCAGTCCCCGGCGGACCTGAAAAGTCGCCAGATCTCGGAGCCACACGAAAGGCTCGTCCCCAAAACGTGCCGGTTTCCCCTCCCCTCAACCCGTGTCTCCGCCCGGCGACCAGAGTCCTCACACTCACCCGTCCGCGCTCCAGCTTTAGCAACAACTCGGAGACTGCCGCCCACCTCTGACAACCATACAGACGCAGAAGCCGCGGAGCCCAGCTCTGCGTCCTCCGCCCACTCTCACGTGACTCCCTTTGCCGCTGGGCCTGTCGGGATCTGGATGAAACGTAGCAGGGAGGAAATACTGGGGGAAAATGGGGAGGGATGGAGAAGCAACCCCGCCCTCCCTTAGGACCCGCCCATATTTTGGATCCCGCCCCTAGTTAAGACTCCGCCCTCGGGCTCGCCCTGTCCTAGTCCCTACTCACACTCCTCTACTTCCTCGCTGTTTAGTTGGAAAGCGGCCGGGTTTGCAGAATCCCTTCTGCATCCCTTTGCTGATTTTGTTTCTCTGCTATCCAAGTGCACCTCTTCCATGCCTCTTTCTAGTTAAATCCTAATCTTCCGGAAGTGAGAAAGTGATAATGCGGTTCGTCCCACCAGTCTAGAGGCTCACACTTTTTTTTTAAGAAACATCTTTTATTTATTCTTTGACAGTTTCATAAAATATAATGTATCTTAATCCTATCCACCTTCAATTATCCACTCTCACTCCTTCCAGACCGTCCCCAACTAGTCTCCCAGCACTTGGAACTTAGAGGCTAGTGTAGGTTACTTAGACCTGTGCCAAATTATGAAAAAGTTCATCGGGTAAAAGCTCTTACTACCAAACCGGATAACCCAAATTTGAGTCCCAGGACACTTGCTGTGGAAGGAGAGAACTGACTGATGCAAGTTGTCCTCTAACCTTCACATTCATGCTGTGGAACAGACAGACAGACAGAACTGAAAGGAGGAGCAAGTAAGTCTCCCCTTGAGACACACATCTTGTTAGCTCCAAAACGTGTGAGTTTCACATTGCATCGTAAATACCATAGAACATTCTGGAGGATCACCAGACAAATTAACTCTTCATGTGAGCAAGAAAAAGAGAAAAATCATCAGTATATAAGTTGTTGGGTGAAGTTCTTCGTCCGGATGTGGTAGCATACTGGTGTAATCTCAGAGACAGTAGGATCCGGAGTTCAAAGCCATCCTGAGTTACATAGTGAGTTTGAGGCTAGTATGGGCTGTATAAGATCCTTTCTGAACAACCAAACCAAACATAAAAACCCATCAAGGTCGAGCAAGGCGACGATTTAAGTTGGGCATGCTGGTATATGACTGTAACCTCTGGGGAGCTGGAGGCAGATCAGGAATTGTCCTTAGCTACACACATAGCAAATTGTTCTCTAAGTTCCATCCACAAACACACCATAACAAATGTGTCACCCTACGTACATACTCACATAATAACACACAAATAAACATTAGAAGAAAGATCCAGGAATCCCTCCCCTGTCCCACACCAGTAGTTCCCAAGTCGTGTTGATGACCAAATGCCTCATACTTATCTGGAGAGATATTGGTTTTGATTTTTTGTTTTTTGTGGTTTTTTTTTGAGACAGGTCTTTCTATATAAGATAGGGTATCCATGCTGTTCTCAAACTCATGGTAATCCTCCTGTCTCCAAAACGCAGGGGTTGTAGGCATGCACCACTTACTATGCCTGGCTCAGAGAAAAATAACACAGATACACTCACTCACTGGACTAGAATGGTGTTCAGAAACCTGGATTTTCACATGATTTCCCTATAAATGTTGAATGGGAAAAGAAATGAATTTAATTCTTTCCCTCCATGCCATAGACTAAAATATCTCTCTTTTGCCGTCAGTATCTCAAACGTACATTACACTGGATGTGCTGTGCTATCAAGAAAGATTTTTTTTTTACACCTTTCAATTGGGCTAACAGATAAATTGACGTGGTTTCAAGCATTTCTTACTTATCTATTTTTATCACATACGTAAAAGTAACAATTCTGGGTGTTACCTAAGCAGGCTCAACTTATGTTGCCGCTGTGAAAAGTGAATCTCTCCTGAAACAGGCTTCTGAGTGAATGAGTGTTGTTTTATAAAACTTTCATTCAATTTCTCTCAAACGAATTCAAAAGGGACCCCCCACCCCCGTCTTTCACCGTATTTATCTTCAGCGTTTTATAACTATACTCTAAAAATCTATGTGGACTTTTTAAGCTTTCCCCTCTTTTGTAGATTGAATACCCAACTTTGCACATTTCTAGGAAACCCTCTAGTATTGATCTGTTTCCACCCTACAAATTCTTATTGAGGAGCTATTGTATTCCCGGATCATTTAGAAGTAAGTTCTTAGTTGCTATTGTAGTGTGTGTGTTCTTTCCTGATAATTATGGCTAGAAATAATTATATTCAAATAGGTAAGAAAAAAATTTAAAACCTTACATGTTCCTTTCTTTTTACCACAAAGGAAGCAAGGAAGATCAGCTAAATCGACAATACATACATTTTAAAATCGGCTATTCTTCATTTGTAGTTGAAGATAACTAGACAATCAAAGAACCACTTCTCTTATTTTGATTTCTTAATCTACTTTTTTTCCAATAAAAGGAAGCAGGAGATTATGGAGAAATGGCTGAACCCAGTGCGAGGGCAGAAAGGTCTCAGCTGATCTGGAACATCTTGCGTTGGGAAGTAAGGTTGGAACCAGGAAATTAAGAGGTGCATGCCCAAGCCTGAAGGGCTTAGAAAAGGCCATTTCTACAATTGGCTGGCTGGTGGTTTGTATATGCTCAGTCCAGGTAACTGCACTATTTGAAGGTGTGGCCCTATTGGAGTGGGCATGGCCTTTTTGGAGTAGGGGTGTCACTGTGAGCATGGGCCTTAAGACCTTATTCCTAGATTCCTAGAAGCCAGTAGTCTGCTGGCAGCCTTCAGATGGAGATGTAGAACTCTCAGCTGCGCCTGCACCACGTTTGCATGGATGCTGCCGCACTCCTGCCTTGATGTTGACTTTCTCAACCTGTAGGCCAGCCCCAATTAAATGTTGTCCTTATAAGAGTTGCCTTGGTCATGGTCACAGCAGTAAAACCCTAACTAAGACAAGACTGAATAAAACAAGACTCCATGATTCTTTAGTAATGGGTGAGTGGGGGATGCAGAAATGGATGGAAGAGGACAGCTGCTTCCTTAACACGGAGTCACTAAGGATAAATACAGAGGGCAGGTAGGAAAAACCAAACAAACCACCAATTTGCAACAATCATGGTAAAGACAGAGCAAATTTTTTCCTTATTTTTTTTCATTTTAAATTTATTCCTAAATTTAAACTCTAAATTAACCAAATATCTAAAAATATCTAGAACTTCAGCAGAACCTCTATTATTATTATTATTATTATTATTATTATTATTATTATTATTATTATTATTATTATTATTATTATTATTTACAGTCTTATTACATAGTCCAAGCAGCCTCTCACTAAAGATCCTCCTTCTTTGGCCTTGCTTTAATTGCTTTTATCCTTAGAGGCGGGAGATAGGGTATTTTTGTTTTTACTGTTGTAGTTTATTATATACTGCCAATAATTTATGAACAGACAAGTTTTTCTAATTCTAGTCCCAGGAACTTTCCACATTTCTTCTAATGCGTTTGGCAGGTCTCAGAGAAACCTAGGACTGGGCTTGCTAGGTACTTGTGGCTCCTCCCTGCTCTTCTTGCTCCGCCCCCTACCCTAACTCTCCAGCCCAAGGGGCTCGGCTTCCCTTCCCCCAGCATCTCATGCCTGTGTATAAAACCTGTCATTTCGGCACGTGCTCTCTTGGTCCTCTCCGTCTGAGGCTCCTCTCTTGGTCCACTTGCCTTCTCTCCTGTTCTCTCTCTTGTCTCTTCCTCTCTGCTTCTTTCTACACCGGCCCACTCCTACCCTCTACACCACTCCCAACCCCACTGCTACTCCCATGGCCCAGTTCAGTCTGGACCCTTGCAGAGGCCTTGGGCTGCGCTCTCCCTCATCTCCTCAAGCATACTTCAGAGCGGCCATGTCATTTTCACTCAGGGTTAATGCTATACTGGAGATGCTCACCTTTATTCAGTGTTAAAAATTTCATCCGTTGAGCCTGGTACCTCTGGAACCAAGGTCAAACAAGAAAGCAAGCTGGTCAGTATGCTTTGTCCCCAGTGATTAGATTTTCAACCTTCTTACAAGAATCTATATATTTTTCCCATGAAATAATTGCTACTATTTATTTTCTCCTGTCTTAAATTTTTATCTACTCATAATATTCAAACATTTTAAATTAAAAAGTGACTTGTGTGCTCTTTATGCCATGTGGACAGGGACTATGTGAACCTTGGGGATTTGGGAGGGCCAGTGCATTCCATTGGCTGAAGCTAAGTCTCTAGTGATGCTCTGTTTGCACGTGGAAGAATTCCAGCTGCTGGGCTGTGTGGACTGAGTCCTTGTGACCTGCTGGTTGTGGTTCTCCTATATGTGCTCTAAAGCAGGTACGGAAACAAGGAGTTTCCCATTCCTGCTGGTCTCAAGATGAGATTTAAATCTCAAGTTTTCAGATTTCTGGGATTCAAACATGTTCCACCTCTCCAGTTCCACAACAATTTCTCTGGTGGTACAGTCCACGTGCGGCAGGGAAGACTGGCTTTATATTTTATTTATGTGTATGTTTATGGGTGTATACGTGTCTAAAGAGGTGTAGTATCTTCTGGAATGGAGGTATAGGGATATGAGCCTACCTGATGTGTGTACTGAAAACTGAACCTGAGTCCTGTGCAAGAACAGCAAGTGCTCTTAACCACTCCAACCCACATATGCCTATGTTTAAAGTCAAAAGTATGCATTTGAATGGTTTATTTTTGAATTTTATGTGTATATATTCATGTGCATCCAGTGTGTGTCTCATGTCTGTGGAGGCCAGAAGAGGGTGTCAGATCCCCTGGAACTAGAGTTATGTTTGGCTGTGAGCCTCCATGTCAGTACTGACAGTCAAAGCCAGGTCATTTGGGAGAGCAGCCAAGTCTCATAATTACTCAAGCCATTCCTTATGCCCCATACATGCGTTAAACATTTGTTTATTTATTTATTTTTAAAGATTTACTCATTTTATGTATGTGAGTACACTGTAGCTTTCTTCAGACACACCAGAAGAAGGCACCAGATCCCATTACAGATGGTTGTGAGCCACCATGTGGTTGCTGGGAATTGAACTCGGGACCTCTGGAAGAGCAATCAGTGCTCTTAACCACTGAGCCATCTCTCCAGCCCTATTTATTTATTTTTGAGACAGGGTCTTGCTATGCAGCAATGGATGGCCTAGAACTCATTATGTAGATCAGGCTAGCCTTGAACAGGAAACACAGAAATTCACCTGTCTCTGGAATGATGGGATTGAAGATGTGTGCCACCATGCCTGGCTAGGACTGAAATTTTTTAAATATACAAAGTTATATAAAAATATCCCTTGTGTTTTTGTTCCAGAGATCCTTCAATTTACTTATACTAAGTAATTTGTAATGCCAGGCAAGCACTGGCATTAGTTTTCTGCAGTTTTATTATTGAAGTATACAAAATAACAGGTTTCATTACGACATTTCTGTGTATATATACATGCTTTACTTACATGCTTTACTTTGCTCATCTATACTCCCAGGTTCCCCTTCTACCTCCTACTTCTGTATCTTTCATTCTTATAAAATCACATGTCAGAGCCAGGTGTGATGGTTCACAGCTAATAATTCCAGCTTTGGGGAAGTGGAGGCAGGAGGATCAGAGTTCAAGACCATCCTGGGCTATATAGTTCAAGGCTAGCCTGGGGTATCTGAGACCCAGTATCAGAATAAACAAACAAAAATGTCTAAGATCAAAAGTAACAAAATCAAATGGCTCAGAGGGTAAAGCCCTTATTTGGGAAGCCTGGCACCCTGAGTTCAATCCCTGGATCCTCAGTAAAGGTGAATGGGGGGGACACAAGTTGTACTCAAAACTTGTACATTTCTTCTATGGCATGCATGTGAGAGCGCTCACACACACACACACACACACACACACACACACACACACACACACACTGTACTTATAACTAACATTAAGCAAAGCATTAATGTCCTAGTTAATGTTTTGTCAGCTTGACACATCTAAAGTTATCTGGAAAGAAGTGACCTTGATTGAGGAAATACTTTTCTAACATCCATCTGCCTGTAAGGCGAGTAAGTCTGCTGGATTTTCCAGCCCACCGTGGGCCGTGTCACCGCTGAGCGTGGTGCTGAATGCTGTAGGAGGGCAAGCTGAGCAAACCAGGAGGAACAAACCTGGAGCTTACCATGGCCTCTGCTTCTATCTTTGCTTCCACGTCCCCACTCCAACTTCCTCTCATGATGACCATGATTGGGGACACATAAGCCAAATAAACCTTTTCCTCCCAAACTGCCTTTTGCTCTTTTGCTGTGGTGTTTTATCACAACAATAGAACCAAGTAGGACAAATAATGTAAACAGAAAATGAAAAATGTAGGAGTGCACACACACACACACACACACACACACACACACACACACTTTGAAGACCTTCATATCACTAACAGACTTCATCTTCTGTTTGTCTGTTTGTTTGTTTGCTTGAGATGAGGGATTTATGTGTAGCCCTGACTGGCCTTGAACTCACTCTGCAGACCAGGGTGGCCTTGAACTTGCTCTGTAGACCTGGAACTCTGGGTAAGATTCACCGGCTTCTGCTTTTCACCTTTCTTTAATTAGTCACGTGATCGTGCAGTCGGACTATGAGGTTGTAGCCAACTTTGTGCTTTGACAGATAAACTGCAGCTAACAGTTGCATTTATACTTCATCTGACATCTGTGTTCATCAACAGAATAAACTACCACAATCATGGCATCAAAAATTGCACACACTGGGTTCTCTGGGAAACAGAGTGTCCGAGTTCAGAGTGTGTTTTTAGAAGTTCTCTTGAATTCAACAGCTACAGAAGAGAGAAGGAAGAAGAGTAATTATGCAGAAGGAGAAGTGACCCCTGCTGCACCCTGTACCTTAGCTAACCCCACAGGGAAGCTGCGGACATCAGTCTTCAAACTTTGCGTGGAAATAACAAGTCCTTCCTGTCAGTCACAGGCTGTGGGCTGCCCCAGAAAAGCTTGTCTTTGAGTGAGGCTGTGTTCTGCAGCAGAAGCAAAACTTGAAAGGGCTGACAGTTGAAGGTTGCCTGCTAGCCCAACTCAAGAGCTGGGGCAACGAGACCTTTCAGAAAGAAAAAGTTGATTTTTTTTTTGATAGATTTTTATCAAATTGCCACACCAATTGTCTTAGTTAGGGTTTTACTGCTGTGAGCAGACACCACGACCAAGGCAACTCTTATAAAGGACAACAACTAATTGGGGCTGGCTTACAGGTTCAGAGGTTCAGTCCATTATCAAGGCGGGAGCATGGCAGCACCCAGGCAGGCACGTTGCAGACAGAGCTGAGAGGTCTACATCCTCATCCAAATTAAGCTAGGAGCGGACTGTCCTCAGGCGGCTAAGAGGAGGGTCTCCAAGCCACCCCCACAGTGACACACTTCCTCCAACAAGGCCATGCCTTCTAATAGTGCCACTCCCTGGGCCAGACATATACAAACCACCACAACAATTCATACTCTACAAACAAGTATATGTATTTGCCCATATCCCTCCCTAATATACTGTATTATCAGACTTCTGTATTAGCACTGAATGGCAGGTTTCCTTTTTTTGTTTGTTTAAACACTGAAGGAAGTTGAGCTTCCTTTATATTTTATGACCCCTTGTCTTTCTTTTCACGGGTCTGCTTATATCCTTCACACATTCTTCCCTTGTATTGAATATTTTAAAAGTGATATGGTAAGGACTTTTAGTGTCTGGTAAGTTAACCGAGTCTTTACCACACACACTTCCAATACAGCACGCTAACACTTTGTTCAGTTGTTTCTGTGTTACTCAAGGCATGCAGACTCCCATAGTTACCTTTTCCTATTTTCTGCTGTCTTTGGTTAATAATTAGTTCCTGGCTCATGCTTTTTATTTTGTTATTTCTCTCTTACCTGTCTTCCTTTAACTCTTCAACAGGCCATATTTTTTGGGTGTAACCTTTTCTTGTCTTTCCTCTGTTCTTTTTGTAAAGTTTCTTGAATGTAGCAATTTCTTTTTTTTTTCAATTTTTTTCAAGATTTATGTATTTATTTTATGTATGTGAGTACAGTGTCGCTGTCTTCAGACACACCAGAAGAGGGCATCAGATTCTTTTACAGATGACTGTGAGCCACATGTGGTTGCTAGGAACTGAACTCAGGACCTCTGGAAGAGTAGTCATTGCTCTTCACCACTGAGCCATCTCTCCAGCCCAATGTAGCATTTCTTAAAAAAAGAAGAAAAAAAAAAAAAGCTTCCAGCAGCATGTTATCTGTACTGGCTAGTTTAATGTCAACTTGACACAAGATAGAGTCATCAGAGAGGATAGAGCCTCTATTGAAAAAAAAAAGCCACTATAAGTAGGTAAGCCTGTGGGTCAGTTTCTTAATTAGTTATTGATGGGTGATGGCCCAGCCTACTGTGGGTGGTACCATCCCTAAGCTAGTTGGTCTTCTGGATTGTATAAGAAAGCAAGGTAAGCAAACTATGGGGAGCAAGCCAGTAAGCAGCATTACTCTGTGGCCTCTGTATCCACATCTGGAAGGGTCCCTGCTTCCAGGTCTCTTACCTGTGTGGTGACAATTTTGAACTTTTGGTTTCTCAAATAAAATAAAATAACAACCCCCCACAGAAATAATAAAAAATGTTTTTTTTTTTAAACCCAAGTGTGGGATATGGGACTGCTTCAGTCTACAGCAGAGACTATGATTTTGCCAGCTGCAGATAGTTTTTGCTGTTGTGTGACGTTTGGAATTTTGGGAACTTTTCAGAGGGTGCATCAGTGCTAGGGCCCAAAGAGATGTGATGGTTGTTTTGGTTGTTGATGGTCATTGTTGGTCATTGTTGGTCGCTGTTTGTTAGCCAGTCATGCACCAAGAAGAAACAACTACACAAAGAAATTAGATATTCTGACTGTGAAGGTAAAACTTGCCCTAAGGAACTCAAGGCTCCTAATCAGTAGGAAGTAGTCTAGCAGTAATGTCAACCTCTTTTGACTCCTCATTTTATTCAGGGATCTCTTTCATTTCCCCTCTATTTTTTTCTCTCTCATATCTGGTGTGAGAGGGCTGAAAGGGTAGAGGAAATGGGGTGGAGAAGGGTGGAAGAGAGAAGAACCCACAAAGTAGCAAAAGACAAGTTTCAGCCCTGTTAAGTGTCTGTCCTAGCTTCTTTGAAGATGTGCGATGATCTGGATAAATACATTGAATAAACTTTTCCTCCCAGGTTTCTTTGCTCATAGTGTTCTATCACAGCAATAGAAACACTAACTAACACAGCATCTCACATATGAGCACTTGCCTAGCACACATGAAGCCTGTGAGGTTTGGTTCTGTCTCCAGTACGAGAGAGGGGCGGGGGAGGGAGAACACAGCATATTCCAACATTCACTAAAATACAATGATCTTTATCAAGAGTCAGCATTTTATTATTGTTTTTTTGTTAGGTCTTGAAGAAACCTAGGACCATTCTGATGCTATCAACAAATAAATGGTTTGGTTTGGGTTTATTTTGAAGTAGGGTCTCACTATGTAGGTTGCCCTGGAGTTAGTTCACAATCCTCCTGTCTTGCCTCCTGAGTGCTGGGATTATAGGTGTGTTTCACCACACAGGGCACCAGTGAGGATTTTCTTTCTGCTCATAGCAGACCCTTAAGCTATGTTTATTTCTCTCAAGATAACAACTCCAAATGTAAATGGACTTTATTTTTTCATTTTTGATGAGATTGAATCAGTCACCTTTAGCCTAATAAACGTGCATCGCTCTAGTTGCCCTAAAAGGATATATATATATACATATATATATGTGTGTGTGTGTGTGTGTGTGTGTGTGTGTGTGTGTGTGTATGTATATAAAACATATACATGTATTATATACTATAATAACTCATCACAGTGGAGATGTAATTCCACATTTATGGGCTTTTTCTTTTGACATTTATTTTATTTATTTTAATGTATGTGAGTACGCTGTCACTGTCTTCAGACGCACCAGAAGAGGGCATCAGACTTCATTACAGATGGTTGTGAGCCACCATGTGGTTGCTGGGAATTAAACTCAGGACCTCTGGAAGGGCAGTCAGTGCTCTTAACCGCTGAGCCATCTCTCCAGCCCTATGGGCTTTTTGTTGTTGTTGTTGTGTGTTTCTTGTTTGTTTGTTTGATTTAAGATACAGTTTCTTTGTGTAACCATGGCTGTCCTGGAACTCATTCTTTAGACCAGGCTGGCCTCAATCTCAGAGATCTACCTCCGAAGTGCTGTGATTAAAGGGATGAAAACCACCACCCCACAATCACATTTATGTTTTAGAAACTGCACAGAGACTGTGAGGCTGTGAGCCAAACTCAACACAGTTTTAACTCTCTTGATTCACAAACTGACCTTTTAATGCAGAGTGACAGTTAATTTTTTAAAATAGAATCTGATTTGTTGAAAGTTATGACATCAGAGTCCAGAACCCCTGAAGCCAATGCTGCTACCCACTGATCTTCGGCTAATTGCTTTGTCTGGAACCAGAGTTACTGGTGTTCTCGCCTTTCTTGAACCCAAGCCCAAATCTGTTTGATTCAAACTTCTGACTTTATTGCGAATGCTTGTGCCTTGTTGGTGTTCTCCATTAGAGAATGTGCATGTATAAGACGGAGATCTGCCTCCCTGCTCTGTTAGCAGACCACTGGCCTTGTAGTAATAGAGTGGCTTTAGGAACCCGACACAAAAATGAGTTCTGCCTGCTTTGAGACCTTTCCTCCATCCCCCCTTAAAACTCATGCTTTTGGGGACTGAAGAAACGGCTCAGTGCTCACACACAAGGCAACTGACAAAAATAGTAACAGGAGTTCCAAGGACTCAGTGTCCTCTTCTGACTCTGTGGGTGCCAGGCACTCACATGGTGCATAGACATACATTTAGGCAAACACACACACACACACACACACACACACACACACACACACACACACACACACACACTTTCCATTTTTGCCCCTATTGAAACAGATCCATATTGTTACTATAAAAATAAAAGAGCCAGTGAGATGTCTCAGTGGGCAAAGGTGTGTGCTGCCAAGCCTGGACCACTGGACTCACATACTGGAAGAGGATAACCAGTTCCTACAAGTTGTTCTCGACCTGTCTGTCTGTCTGTCTATAGTAATAAATAAAAGTATAGATGATATAGATATGCACGTGTCACTCTCCTCCCAAACAAAAATTTAATTTAAGAAAGAAATAAAAGATAAAGGGTATTGGGTAGAGTATCCGGTTATGATATGAGGAAACGGGAACAAGGTTGGGGTCTTCCACTCTGAGAGTGTTGACAGGGCTCCAAGGAACTGCCTGCTAAGTGACTTCCACAGTTCCTTTAAATCAACTTAAGTCATGAAAATAGCAGCTTTCTGATGGTAGGAGTTTCAAAACAAGTTCAAAGAGTTCCCTTTTTTTTTTGGAGGCCATAACTGTTACTCAAAATCATTTCCTGTCATGCAATTCTGTCCCCATACAGCAATTAGGTAGGGACCTGCGGTTCACAGTTGAGACCCACACCAAATACTCTCCTCAAGAAATAACTTTAGGTAGATTGCAGATCTGTTTCCTCCAAATTGATTGCTCTAAACTTCTGAAATCTTGGGGACATCTTCTTCCACACATGTAAGAAAAACCTAAAACACATTTGATCCTTCCTGATTCCTAAATTTCCTCATTCTTCTCAAGAACCTAAAGTAAACAAGGAATCACTCCAATAGTTAAAGACCAGACAGAGAAAGGATTCATATTCTGTATACTAGTTCTAGAAATGGTATCTTATCTGTAAAACCAATGCCCAGAGATAAGCTTTTCTATAGAGCTTTATACCTAAAAGTGAGTGTCCCAAGTATATTAGGAATAATTCTTGTTCTGTCATGTTTAGAATTCTGGTAGGTAAGAGTACCAATATTTGTGTTTATTTCAAAGAATAAACAATGTGAAGATAGTAACACCACAGGGGAAACCTCATACTTTTTCTTGCATAGATACTTAAAAGTCGGTTTTCACAAGAGTTCTACCTAGATCGGCATCTAGACTATTTATTTTTTTGTTCTTCATCAACAAAGAAGATTCTGAAGTCAACTTGAAATGTCAGTTATAAGAACAAGTTTATGACAAACACATGGTCTCTTAGGAGCAACTTGAATATTTACAAGAGGCACTACATGACTTACATCATCTGTCATCTGTTACAAAGTAACCCTGTCTCTGGAATGACTAAATATTATACAATGTTGCCATAGGGTTATAATTTAGACAATTCTGGAGAGTCCTTGGATTACCAGGATATTGTAGGTAATAGGTTCTAAATCTTAAATCTTTCTTTCTTTCTTTCTTTCTTTCTTTCTTTCTTTCTTTCTTTCTTTCTTTCTTTCTTTCTTTCTTTTTCTTCTTCTTCTTCTTCTTCTTCTTCTTCTTCTTCTTCTTCTTCTTCTTCTTCTTCTTCTTCTTCTTCTTCTTCTTCTTCTTTTTCTTCTTCTTCTTCTTCTTCTTCTTTTTCTTCTTCTTCTTCTTCCTTTCTTTTTGGCTTCTCCTCTCTAAGCAGAATGAATATAGCACTTAGGAATTCCTTTCTTACAAAACAAGACATAAAGAGGTCCCTAATTAAATGGTTTTTAAAATCTACACCCATTAGGATAGCCCAACTATCTCGATACTATTATTCTGTTCATAAATAAAGCAATCAATCACACGTTGGGCACTGTGGTGGTATTACATTTCAACTTGACGGGATCTAGAACCACGAAGGAGACAAGCTCTGGCACATGTGTGAGTCTTACTTAGGGTAGTCTCTGGGCAGGCCTATAGATGATTGCTTTATTAGGTTACTGAGATAGAAAGACCTGCCCACTGTGGGTGGCACCATTCCCTGGGTTGGGATCCTGGACTGTATAAAAAGGGGAAAACAAGCTGAGTCTCTGCTTCCTGATTTTGGAGACAATAAGTATAATAGTAATGATGTGGTTAAATGATCTTTTATTATTTTATGATTTTAACCAGTGCAGAATGTTCCTCAATCATTTATTTTTAACTGAAAACTCTACAATGCATAAAAATACTCTTGGGGGCTTTGAGATGGCTCAGCACATGAAAGCACTTACTTTGTAAACCTGAGGACCTGAGATTAATTTCTAACGTGGTAGAAATGGACCAACTCTCAAAAGCTGGCCTCTGACCTCCACATCACCTCTAGTCCTCTGAGAAGGCAGAGATAACCATGGCTATTTCAAAATTAAGATGAGAAAACCTGAGGATATAGTACTACTCTAACCTAAAATATTTTCCTTGGCTTTTTATCAATAGGATCTATATTTTTTGGAACACATGAATTAATTCTCAGTAAAATTGTCACTAGACATTCTTGGTTACAGATCCATTTTGAGGCCAGCCTGGGATATATGAGATGCTACTTTTAAACAAAGATTTATTTATTTTATTTTATATGAGCACACTGCCACTGTCTTCAGACACACCAGAAGAGGGCATTAGATTCCATTACAGATGGTTGTGAGCCACCATGTGGTTGCTGGGATTTGAACTCAGGACCTCTGGAAGAGCAGTCAGTGTTCTTAACTGCTGAGCCATCTCTCCAGCCCATGAAATGCTATTTTAAAAATTAAAATAAGTCAGGTGTGGTGGCACATGCTTTTAGTCCTAATATTCGAGAGGCACAGGCAGGAAGATCTTTGTGAGTTCAAGGCCAACCTGGTTTAAGCTATAACAAGTTCTGGGCCAGCCAGAGCTACATATCAAGATTCTATCTAAAAATTTTAAATAATAAAAAGGCAAATAAATAAGTAGATAAATAACTTTGAATCAGCCTTGAATCATGTTTGTGAGACCCACTAAAGCTCCCTCTCCCCATACAGTTGGGTACTTTTTTTTAGTATTTTTCTAATTTTATATATATATATATATATATATATATATATATATATATATATGTGTGTGTGTGTGTGTGTGTGTGTGTGTGTGTGTGTGTGTGTATGTATGTATGTATGTGTGTCCACATGTGCATGTAGTAATTATGAAAGCCAGAAAATGATGTCAGATCTCCTGGAACTGTAATTACATAGTTGTCAGTTGCCATGTAGGAGTTGGCAGTCAGACCTGGGTCCTCAAGAACAGCAGCAAGTGCTCTTAACTGTAGGCACAATGTTTTTGTACACTGTGTAGGGTTTACCCTTGGGTTATTCAAATGATGATCTCTCTACCGTCTGATCTTGTTTCAGTATAGACACAGCATTGCAATGATGATTATACCAAGAATCTCCTGCCTCAAGCTTGTGTAAACGATTCTTGCCATTTATTCTCTGTCTTGTCGATAAGTGCTGAGCATCCAATGGCTGGGCAGAATAGAGGACAGGGCGGTACATCCACCAACCAGAGGGAGGAGAGAGGGAGATTCAGATCATCGAGGAAGATGGAAGATTTGGAGCCATGAAGAAGTGGTCTGGATCACGGGAACACACCTGAAGCCCCAAGAGCCAGATCAATAATAATAAGCAAGTATTATGGGATGGGGCGGGGAGGTATCCAGAGTAGCATAGAAGGTGAATAGATCATTTAGCTGCTCAGCTATTGAGGTGCAGTTTTAAATAAGTCTTGGTTTCTCTGTGAAGTTATTGAGGAATAGCATAAGGTTAAGAAATACAGCTATCGGATTAATTCACCGTTTATAGTTATGTTAAAAATAATTAATGTACACTTAACCAGTGAGCCATCTCTCCAATCTCCTATAGAAAATAAATCTTTAAAAATGTAGTTCTTACATCAAGTACTCCAAGTCCGTTTATTGAAGTAGAAATAAGAACATGTATACTGTCCCATAGGCTACTATGCATCTCCAGATACTCTGTTTCACCATGAAAGATTTCACCCTAATGTGCAATAGGGAAACTAAGGTTCAGGGTAGTGACCCAGTACCTCATCCGTCACACTGCACAGCACTGTTCTGACAGGATTCAGCTGTCTGCTGTAGCACCCCTGTTAGGACCGATATACAGCATCTCTGCAGGATAGAAGGCCAAACTCCAGTTCTAGGGAACTCAAACCGCTGGTGTCATTTTCTTATCATATTGCAGTGTTTGCTGCTATAAAGAGCCACCACGGGGGATGTGAAATATTCAGGGAACAGTATTGGTCCTTTATCTTCAAAACTTGGAATACATCTATTACAACGTTCTCTGTAAGCACAATTCCGGCAAAGAATTCAGACTGTACACACCCCACGTCAGTTACAGTGATTTCTTTCTCACACTCTGTGGCTGCTTTCCCGACGTGCTAGCTATTGTCTGGGGATAATTTTGCACCGTTCTTTCTCTCCCTTTCTGGTCTTACTCAGAAGAGTTTAAACGCATAGGAAACATGTGGTGACTGGCGTGCGGTGCATCTGTTTTGCATTTTTATCTGTCTAGAAAATTCAGGTTTAAATTTTCCATTTATAAATTTTTTTCATATATAAAAAAATCCAGAAATGTTCTAAAATGAACATTAGGGGTTTTTTTTTGCTTAGTTTAAAACTAAAAGCTCCATTAATTAAAGAATGTTAATAGGATTTAACTCCATAAGAATTACTAATATTTATCTACTAAGTTTGCGATTCTCGTGGTCCACCCTGGGACCTTATGCATGATAGACAAGGATTTCAACACGGATCTACACCCCCAGCCCAGTGGTAGTATTTTAAAGGTGCAAATTAATACATCTTTTTCTAGAATTTGATAATAAGCTTATAACACTTTAGCCTGGTGACATTTTAAATGTACTGAACTATAATTGAGACTTGCAAAAACCTGGGGTAGACAGAGATAAGAAAAAGCGGGAAATAATTTCAGCGTGTCGAATTTCCTACTTTGTGAGAAGTGAGAAATAATTTAAAAGTGTCAACTTTCTTTTTGAGTAATAAGCAATCATTGTGTTCTGTTGGAAAATGGCAAGTGAAGTCAGTTATACTTAGTTCCAACTACAGTTTGACAGAACCTGGACTCCTCTGAGAAAGGAGTCTCAAGAGAGAAATAGCCCAAATCAGATGCCTGTGGGCGTGTTTTGGAGGAGGAATTTGTCTTGATAGTTAATTGCTGTAGGAGGGCCCGTCCCACCGTGGGCGGCATCATCCCCTGGGCAGGTGGTTATAGGCTATGCCAGAAAGCTAGCAGAAGCCAGGCAGTGGTGTATGCCTTTACTCCCAGTACTCCTGAGGGCAGAGGCAGGAGGATCTCTGAGTTCAAGGCCAGCCTGGTCTACAGAGTGAGTTCCAGGACTACATAGGGAAACCTCGCCTGAAAAAACAAACCAACCCAAAAGCTAGCTGAGTGTAAACCTGTGAGGGTGCCAATAAACAGTGTTCTCCCATGGTTTCTTCCTCAAGCTCCAAAGCTCCTGGCTGAGTTCCTGCCCTGACTTCTCTCAATGATAGACCACATGTGACCTGGGAGTGTAAGCCTTTCCTTCCCTAGGTCATTTTAGGTTGGTGTTTTATCACAGTATGAGAAATAAAACTAGAAGCTGGATAGAGATATTTATTTTATGCCTTGTAGTGTAGTTTGAAAACGTTTAGTTATGTATATATTACTTTTATAATTAAAATTAAAATATATTACAGTATATATTGTGAACTTTCAATCATGCTTTAGTTAAATTCTGATTCATCCTACCCCTCGAGGCATTACAGATGTGGCTGATATGTCACATGTGTGTCAGTAGGTGCTAAAGAGGACAGAGGCTACATCTGTGCACATTGTTCTGACCTGTGAATATCTGAATGATTAGTAATATAACATTCCCTGAACAAATCGACCTTGGATGACCACCAATTTGGTGCCAGACAGGTACCTAGGACTGGAGCAAGCTAGAGTGAGCCGGAGACAGACAACCTTTGCAATGGACCACTCGGGCGAGCTGTTTAAGGAGTCAGGGCCTGGACAGGGAGCTAGCCCGAGATGACCACTAGTCCGATGCTGCTCAGGACTGGAGGGGCAGACCATGCTGGAAATGACTCCTGCCCACTGCCATAATGTACAAAAAGAGCATAGCAGTCCTGAGATGACCTTAGATACTCAGAGACCCCAGGCACCACTAAGGAACAAGTAAGTGATGGAGAAAGTAAGAGAAAGAGAAGCAGAAGGATGTGGGCACAGTGAAGAGGCAGAACTGGAGACCCGAGGGTTGAGAGGAACAGTGTGAGTAGCTGGTGAAGCCACCTGGGACAATGGCGGGATCACATGGCCCATGTCTGAGTTTGTGGCCCTGAAGTGGCAGGCATCTCTTACTACCAAAGGCAAGGCAGATAGATGTCCCTGATTTGGGATGTTATCCAGGGCCATGCTGATACCTGAACCCAGTGTAGAACTGGCCCCATCCCTCAACTGAGCATCATGGGCGAGCTGGCTCTGGGGTCATGAGGGCAGGAGAGCTGACCCCATCTCTAGTAAGCTGCCGTTCTTCGAAGATCAGCCCCCCACAATGTGAAAATTGCAGGTGAGCCAACCCTGAGGGTATGAGCATGGGAGAAGTGTCCCACCATTTGTCTGCCTTGAGGTGAACGAGGAAGCGATACCCCCCTCCTTGCCCCTTGCCACTTACATCAGAGCAAGAGAGCTGGCCCTGGGGTCATCAGAGGAGGAGAGCAGCCCTGCCCCTCACAGGCTGCAGCACTCAGGAGAGCAGCCCTGTCCCTCACAGGCTGCAGCACTCAGGGGAGCAGCCCTGCCCCTCACAGGCTGCAGCACTCAGGGGAGCAGCCCTGCCCCTGACAGGCTGCAGCACTCAGGGGAGCAGCCCTGCCCCTCACAGGCTGCAGCACTCAGGAGAGCAGCTCTGTCCCTCACAGGCTGCAGCACTCAGGAGAGCAGCCCTGCCCCTCACAGGCTGCAGCACTCAGGAGAGCAGCCCTGCCCCTCACAGGCTGCAGCACTCAGGAGAGCAGCCCTGCCCCTCACAGGCTGCAGCACTTGAGAGCAGCCCTGCCCCTGACAGGCTGCAGCACTCAGGAGAGCAGTCCTGCCCCTCACCTGGACAACACAGCTCCTGAATGTGAGTGTTGTGGGTGAGGGTTTGAGTGTAGAAGAGCTGGCCTTGAATCTTGTCTGTTGTGCAATGGCACCAGCAAGGGAGAGCTACCCTCCCTGACCTTTGCCCTTTGCCTCCTATGCCATGCAGGAGAGCTGGTCCTAGGGTCATGAGAGCAGGAGTGTCCTGCCCCGTCACCTGCTGCAGCACTTGAGAGAGCAGGCTCTGTACCTCACCTGGGTAGCAGTTTAGAGCTGGCCCTGTATTCCAGGACTGCAGGTGAGCCTGCACTGAGGGCATCCTCCCTTCCCTTATCCCTCAGCATCTACGCCAAATGGGAGAGCTCGCCCTGCCGGCCCCTAAGTCGTAAGAGTGGGAGAACTGGCCATGATCCTCAGCAGCTGCGACACTTGGAGAACAGGCCCTGCACCTCTCCTGGAAAGGTGCTGGCCCTGGTTGCAGGGTTGCTGCTGTGCCAGTTGTGAGGGTGTGAGGTCGAGAGAGCCGGTGGACTGACCTACTCAGATACCACCTGGGCCCAGATACAGAATTTTGAATTGGACCATTCCAACATCTACCCCATCTATGAATTTCTGGAGGGACCAGTCCTGCAGATGCAAAACTATAGAATCTCCATGTCACAGGGCAACAACAGGACATTCAGGAGGAGTCCCAGTGAGGCCCCACAACTGATAGTATAGCAGAAGCCAGAGGCCTCGAAACAGACCAATGACTCTGCAGTGAACATTTGCAAGCAAAGACGTGTGGACAAAAGGCTGTACTGTGTGACACACTATGACACACTATAGCTCCACAATAAGATTGTTGTTGTTGTTGTTGTGAAGGTTGCAAGGATGGAGGATGGGTATGAGGGGAGGAGATGAGTGAGATTGGAATGCATGGTATGAAATTCACAAAGAACCAATAAAAAAATCTTAAAACTTTGTCCATTTATGTGTATGTTATGTGCACTTGGGTACCGACAGGGACCAGAAGAGGGTGTCAGATGTCCTGTAGCTGGAGTGGCAGGTGGTTGTGAGTCTCCTGATGTGGGTGCTGGGAACTGAGCTTGAGACTTCTGGAAAATCAAAAGCGTCCTTACCACTGAGCAATCTCTCTAGCCCTGTATTCTCAAGTTTAAAAACATAATTAATTGTATGCGTCTGTCCGTATGCCACATGTGTGTCTAAGAATGCTAGGTGTCAGATTTCCTGAAGTGGGAACTGAACTCTTGACTCCTAGAAGAATGGCAAGGACTCTTAACAGCGGAGACATCTCTCCAACACTGCTTCTGGGTTTAATTTTAATTAGTGTGTGTGTGTGTGTGTGTGTGTGTGTGTGTGTGTGTGTGTGGTGTGCAGGGGAGGAGGGGAGGCTTGCTAGCAGGGCACAATGGTGCAGGTGTGGAGGTTAGTGGCTTGCTCTAATTGGCACACTCCTTCAACCAACTGAGTCCCAGGGATCAAATTCAGCTCATCAGACCTGGCAGCAACATCTTTACCTACTGGGTCGTCTCTCTGGTTCTCAACCTCATTTTGTTTAATGTCACTTAGCTCACGCCTGCGGCCTGAGCGTCCAGTTTCCATCCCTAAGCTGTTTCTAGAAGGCAGCTTTCCAGGGGATGTGGTTGCCCTTGAATTGCTACTGAGAACTAAAGCCTTCACTAGCCTGAGGAATTCTATTCATTCCTCTTCACAATGAAGCTGAAATAAGCGGACTCTCCCCCATCGAATGGTGCTAAGCAGAAGGAAAAACAGGGGTAACAAAGACGAATTGACAGCCCATTAACAAGTAATACCCCTTGGGAAAGATATTTTTGGCTCAGCGGTTAAGAGCATTGGCTGTCATGCATGGTAGCACATGCCTTTAATCCTAGCACTCCGGAGGTAGAGGCAGGCCAGTCTCTGAGTTCAAGGCTAGCCTGGTTTACAGAGTTAGTTCCAGACAACCAGGGATACCTAGAGAAAGCCTGTCTCAAAACCAGCAACAAAGAGCACAGTCTGCTTTTGCAGAGGACCTGGGTTCAGTTCCCAGCACTCACATGATGGCTCACAATCATCTGTAACTTTAGTTGCAGGGAATCGATACCCTCTTCTGGTCCCTGAGGACACCACACACACATGTGCATGTATAGACATGTGGACAAAAACCTCACACATAAAGAAAAACTACATAATTCCTAAGAAGATATTAGCCTAGCTAGAGGTGGTGGCATATGCCTTACCTCTAATCTCAGCACTCAAGGGGCAGAAACAGGTGGATTGCTGTGAGTTCGAGGCCAACCTGATCTATCTCAATAGTGAGTTCTGGGTCAGCCAGGACAACTAGTTCTACTGGGTCTCAAACAAAGAAACCAACAAAGCGAAACAAAGAAACAACCCCTAAAAATGAAGTTTGAGGTTTGAAAAGAGAAACTGTAACACTTGCTAGGTAGAAGGAGAGAACATTTAGCGTGCAAGATGTTTAATGTGTCTACTGTTGGTTTTATTTTTGTAAAATTTCCCTTTGATGTAATCTGGCCAGCATCTGGAGTATCCTGTAACAGATTTCCTTAACATCTGGATGGGAATTTAATTTTATTGAAGTACGACACATGCATAAGGCACATCACAATGCAGCCCTCCTGTGATTAGGAGCAATCACTTCGGCATCTTGTGTTCTTTTATGTCTCCTATGTAACTTACAGATCAAGCACCTTTTATGTTTATTAATAATGGCGTTGAGCTGAACTGAGGATGCTCTCACACCTAACTGTTCTCCTCGGGGATTCTTTGATTATCAAATCTTGACATAGCCAAGAACCTAAAAGTTAACGTGGGCTAGTAGGAAAAAGGAGAGTAAGACAGGGGAGAAAGGCAACCAGGAAAACCTGGGAAGATGTGGTAAGGGCATCCACAAACAAGACCAAAGTGCTCCCCAGCTTTCAGAGGAAGGTGTGAGGCAGGTGGACCGAGCCACTAGACAGAAAAACCGGTAAGGTTGGAGCCGGTTCAAAACCCGTGTAAATCTCATAATAGAGAACAATAGGCATTAGATGCAGCTCCCGGGCAACCTCTACCTGTGCCCTGGAGCACGTGACCATGACACCCCACTAAGAGGACCGTGACAACCAGTCATGGAGCATGAAAACCTAGATTGTTTTCCATGCTAATGAGATAGACCCTGATAGACCCTGATGGTTTAGCATCCTTTCCTGCAAAGGAAAATCCCTAATTCACCCCGAGGAAGATGCATATATTTTGATCTTCCATGAATAAACAGTTTGGACAAGAAAAGGCCATCTGCTTCCTTCATCAAGAGCCATTGTGGAGGACTAGGGAAGGAGGCATTCTTCATAAAGAGCCTTGTGTGAGTCTCCCACAGAAGGCCTCTTTTCCAGGCTCCCTGTACCTTTGGCACTCACTCAGAGCCAAGCCAGCCCTTGAATCCCTGTTCTCAACTCCTTTCAGTCCCCAGCAGCGTGTGGGTACACAGGAGTTTGAGAACCCCAGCATTCATCCCAGCCCCACTGCTTCTCATCCAGAGAGACAAAGGCTAGAACTCCCCCCCCCTCCATTTTAGATTTCGTTCCATGAGTGATATTCTGGGCAGCGTCCCAGCTTCCCAGAAATGAGGCAGAAACACAGACTAACAGGAAGGTACACGTTTGGTTTGGTTTTTAAAATGAATGGGTTGGTTTTGCACACCTAAATTGGTAGAGTGAGGCTTATACCCATTGCACCTCACCAACAAACTACACAAGACACTGTTTCTATTCTAATCCCTTTATGAGGCTTGAAATGGTTTTAATTTTATTTTACTGTCAACCACACACATTTAAAGCTATTTATTTGAAGTGTGAATTTTTTTTTAATTTTAGTTCGTTTTCTTATACATTTTTACATTTAAAATATAGCAAACATATAAAATAATAGAGGATTTTAGTCCATTAACCTGGCTGCACTGGCAAGAGATTACATATCGAATTGGAATGCAGATGCACCTTTAGTATACACGTTTGATCTCGAACAATGACATCTAATTGAGGGGTAGACAAAGTGATGAATCAGAGAAAGATTTGACAGAATGAGTCAGAGATAGGATGCACAAGAACAGACAAGAAAGGGGGAGAGAGAATAAAATCAGTTCAGTCAGTTTGTGGAGTTGGAGGAGTCTTTCCAAGCAGAGCAGTTTTGTCAGAAGCTGAGAGAAGCCAATTTGAATCAGTCAGCTCGGAAAGGAATTTGAACCAGAATAGCTGTTTAAACTAGCCACCCAGAATTCAGAAAGAGCTAGAAAAGGTGAGTTTATTCAGCACTAAGTCTTGGAAGCCGTCAAGGCCCAGCTTTGCAGAGGATTAGATTATAAACAGGCTAGAAGCTTCTAGGCCTAGGGATAATTAGATAGAAATGCTCTGGGCTCAGCCCAAGCCATGTCTTCATAAAGCTTGTGTGTGACTCTCATCTCATGACTTCAACTGAGGAAATCAAAGTGACAATCACATTTACAATGGATACCTATCATCCCACCATCAAGACTTTACCATATTTGCTTTGAATATTAAAATACTAAACAAAATGTTCTAAGAAGTGAAAACTCTTCAGCTTTCTCCCTTTTCTCTCAAGAGTGTTGTTTGCCTTGTATCTGTTCTGTCTTGGCTATTTTTAAACTTGCAACTCATATACATCAATTAGGAACGCAGTAATTTTGGTTTTAAGCTGTATATACCTGGCAGAATGATGCATATTGTATGCTTGTATTCATGTGTACATGTGTGTACATACATGTATCTGTGCACATGCATGTGCATGTATACTTGTGGTAGCTGGAGGACACTCTCTTCTTGACCTGGACTCACAGACCAACTGAACAGCAAGTCCTTCTTCCTCTGCTCCCTCTGTGATTACCTATGCACACCACCAATTCCAGACACTTCACATGAGCTCCAGAGCTCAAACGTGGAAGACAGTTTGCTTTAGGGGCTAAGCTATCTCTTCTCCACAAGCAAGCACCTGCATGTTTTAACTCCGACTGTAAAAATAAGGCATTATAGAGATTTATCATGCCAGGTGTAGTGGCACATGCCCATAATCCCAGCACTATGGAGCAGAGTCAGAAGACTTACCACAAGTTCAAGGCCTATCTGGTGTAAGCCCAGGCTAGCTAAGGCTATGTGGTAAGACTCTGTCTCACTTGGAATGGCACTGATTTTGAGCAGTGGGCTCAAGTATTTTCAGGCAGACAGGCTGTTAGAAAGCTCTCCTTCAAAGTCTCTCTTAATGGTCTCTCCTGGTAGTCACGGCCTATGTCCATTATTTCATTAGGAGCTGCAAAGCCATGCAATTATTAACTACAATTTTCCTATACAGAAGTTTCCATTTTCTGTCGTTTGCTTAGTTTGAAATATTGTACAGGTTATCTTGCATAGATTTTAATGGTTCTCAGTGCTAATGATCCTAATGTGAGAAATTCCTGTTCGTTTGCCTTTTAAAATTATATCCATAGTAGTATAAAGAAAATAGCTTTTACTACCAGTCAAAAGATAAGGCTTCCATTTGCGATATGCGAAATTAAATAGTTGGTCTTTTTACCCCATTTCCTGATTTATTGCTCCGAAAAAAAATCCTTGGACTCTCAGCAAATGGAGTATTTTCTGCTATTATGATGTTGGGCAGCTCAAAGTCCTAGGCAATTTTAGGATGGACTCTTGTTACAGGAAAGTCCATGTCTTGATTGGAATGTTTGGACTTTTAACCACACCCTGGTAATATTCAGGAAGAGGAGAAGGGTTAAAGGCCAAGTTGATCACAAATCATTAATTATTTAAGTTGTTATGTTTGAATAATAAAGCCTCCATAGACTCTCCAAAGGAAGGGCTGAAGAGCTTCTGGAGAGGTCAGGGAGTGTTAGGAAGCTCCTTGTCCCTCCTCCACAACCTCACTCCACACATCTCTCATCTATATCTTTGGAAATATCCTTTATGAGAAATCAAGAAATTAACTTAGGATTCACAGAGTCCCATGAGATACTCAAGAATTTAGACAAGCCCAAGGTGGTTGTGTGGGAGCCCTAATTTATAGCTAACTGGTCAAAAGCACAGGTAAGAAGCCAGGCATGGTGGTATGCCTGTAGTCCCAGCACTTGGCAGGCAAAGGCAGAAAGATAAAGAAGGAGTTCAAAACCATCTTTAGCTATATTGAGAGTTCCAGAACAGCCTGAGCTAAAAGAGACAATTTCTTTAAAATCGCATGTAGATAAAACAGCTCAAGGGTTGTGACTGGCTTGTGAAAAGGAATTGAGCCCCTTAACCTGTGGATCAGTTGATATTTCTAAGCAGGTAGTTTCAGGACTGAATTAAATTAGAAGACCTGCATCTTCGTTAGGGTTTCATTGCTGTGAAGAGCCACCGTGACCATGGCAACTCATAAAGGAAAACATTTAACTGGGACTGGCTTATAGTTTCAGACACTGAGTTTATTATCATCATGGTAGCAAGCACAGTAGCCTCCAGGCAGACATGGTGCTGGAGAAGGAGAGTTCTACGTCTTGATTTGCAGGCAGGAGAAAAAACCAGGTGTGGCTTGAACATCTGAGATCTCAAAGACTGCCCCTCGTGACACACTTCTTCCAAAAAGCCACACCCACCCCAACAAAGCCATACCTCTCAATAGTGCCAGTCCTTATGAGCCTATGGCACCATTTTCACTCAAACTACCACATTCCACTTCTTGGTCCCCATGGGCTACAGGTGTATCATAATACAAAATTAATTCAGTCCAACTTCAAAAGTCCTCATAGTCTATGCTAATCTCAACATTGTTTCAAAGTCCGAAGTCTCTTCTAAGACCATTTAGTCTCTTAACTGTAATCCCCTGTAGAGTCAAAAAGAAAATAAAAAGCAGATCACACACTTCCAGTATATAATGGCACAAGGTATATGATACAGTTCCAAAAGGGAGCTCAGTGAGGAATCGCTGGACCAAAGCAAGACCGAAAGCTAGCTGGGCAAACTTCAAACTCTTCATATCCACGTCTGATGTCAGAACGTCCTTCAGATCTCCAACTCCTTTCAGCTTTGTTGACCCCAACATATTTCTTTCTTCTGGGCTGGTTCCAATCTATGGTACCAGCTCTCCCTGGCAGGTATCCCACAGTTCCGGCATCTCTAACATCAGCTTCACACAATGGCCACTCTGGGCCTCCATGCAGGTACACCTCTGCCACAGGCCTGGCCTCAGTGGCTTTCCTAAGTTAATGGAGGGAGATTCCATAACTCTGTTCTTTTATCCTTCACTATAAAACCAGAACCAATTGGCTAAAGCTGCCAAGTTCTGCTGCTTGCTGTGGATGGAACATGTCCTTTCATCCAATCAAATCTTCATTAGCTTTCTGGTTTTGATGGTTTTCCTCACTGCCTAAGCTTGGCTGTCCTGGAGCTCTGTAGACTAGACTGACCTTGAACTCAGAGATCCATCTGCTTAGTCTCTGGACTTAGAATACAAGTTCTTGACCCAATTAACAGTGCCAGGTATGGTTTCTATAGAGAGATCAGATCTTAGGTTCAGACTCTATCTTAGAGAAACTGACCTAAGGTTGAACTCAAGTTCAACAAACCTGTGTCTAACATCAGTTTCTAGGTTACCTCCCAACAAACTTGCATTTAGCACCAATCGGATGTGTGTGTGTGAGTCTAGAAACCCCCTTGCTTGTTTGCTGACCTCTAGAAATGCTTGCTTGAAACTGGGTTCAGGGCTTCGCCCTCCTGTCTTGCTGCGTCAGAGACAGCATTTGGCCCAAGCTGAGCTTCAATAAAAAGACCCTAATGTGATTGTATCGGAATGGGCTCCTTGGTGGTCTTTTGGGGCTCTTGAACAGATATGATGCTACCTCATAGAGCTGGCCTTGGATCTAATCAGAAAGTTGTTGGTTGCTCAAGTATCATTCATGCCATTATCACAGCAATCTGCATATCTTTATTATTGTATCTTTCTGGAAATATATGCAAGGCTGCTGCTTTACTTTCTCCTTAGGTAGAGCGAATAGCATCTTCCAGTACTATGAAAACCATCCAGGAAGGATGAAATTTCCAATTGAGTACCACCTTTTTTTTTCTATATGGTCTGTGACTAAATATGTGGTGTTTTCAGCAATAGGGTCTTACTGCCATGTTCTGGAGGATAACCAAGAATATTGACAATAGCCTGTAATGCTTAGGGTTTTATAAGGCACTAGTCAACACATCAAAATAGGCAATTCAGTAAACTTTTCTCTTTTTTTCGGTAACGTGGCCTCAAGATTTTTGATTAATTAATCAAAAAGAGTAAATATGTAGTAATAAGTAAAAAAAAATGTTTCCAATGCAGTGGCCTCTTGGGAGCTACTTAACAAAATATTCTCCAATTCACGCTCTATTTTGTTCACAAAAATCACCCCCCTCCCACCCAGTGATTAGAAAGTAAGAAATATGATCGAATGTTTTATGCAGACTCACAGGATGGCAATCATGGCTAGTTCCAGAAGGAAAAGAAAATGTGCTGAGAAGGGAATCCAGGTTTTCACACATGCCAGGCAAGTACTCTTACACTGAGCCACCTGTCCAGCCCAACCTAGAATCTCTTGTCCCTCAAAGCCATGATACTTGACATCATCATTTTGTTCTTAAATACAAAGGTAATAAGCAGGCATCTAAAAGCAAAAGGGCTACTGATGTGATTTGAGTTGTATCCCCAACCAGCACCATTGAATTTATAGGTTGAACTATGCAATATGGTGGCATTCTGAATGGGGCCTTTGGGAGGTGATTCAGTTTAGATGAGAGCTAGAGAGAAGAGGCCTGTGGCACCCTCACAGAATGAGACATCACAGAACAAGGATGCTCTCCCTTTTCCTACCCCACAAAGACATAGAAAATGTCTATCTGTAAGCCTGGAAGAAAGTCCTTACCACAGCTTGACAATGTTGACATCCATTCCTTGGATGTCTAAGCCTCAAAAACTATGAAAACATATTTCTGTTGGTTAAGACAGCCAGTCAACAGTATTTGTTATGGCAAACAAAGCTAAGGAGTATAGAGTAGCTCTCACCTCTACCTCCATAGTAGTAAAAGCTAGTTAATACTAGAATGAAAGGCTGAATGTTTGAGTTTTGTTATTTAATCTTCATAATAATCCTGGGAGTTACATTTTATTATTTTAAACTGAAACATAATATTTATGCAAATTTAAGAGATGCAGTATAATTTAGTGCATGTTTATGATGTTCGATCAAGTTGGAGCAATTAACATTTCCATCTCTTCAAATATTTATCATCCCTATGTGAACTTTAGACTCCTCTAATTGTGTCAGAGTTATTATATCATAATTTGTAAAAAACAAAAATCACAGTTACTCTGCTGTGCTGTAGAACACCAGAGCTAATTCCACTTCTCTTACTGTACTTTTAATGTGCATTTTAATTTTATTTTTTGAGATACAGTCTCATAACTTAGGCAGCCTTCAAGCTGAGGATGACCTTGAACTCCTGATCCTCCTGCCTTTATCCAAGGGATAGAACTGCATGTGTGTACCACCATTCCTGACTTTCTCTTTCTGCATTTCAATACCCATTAACTCCCCTCTCTCTGCCCCACACATCCCAGTCTCCAATGGCCACTGTCCACTATCTTCATCTGTAATGTTGATTTGTTTTCTAAAAGTCCACTAAGGGTGACTGTGCAACATTTGCTTTTGTGCCTGTTTGTTTCACTTGAGATGATCTCTTCTAGCACCATCCACTTTGTGAAAATGGACTTTTAGCCAGGGAGATGGTTCAGCTGGGAAAGGCACTTGCCATTAAGACTGGCTGATGACCTAAGTCCACTCCGTAGGACCTGAAACCCAGTGCACAGTAAACACACACACGCATACATACACACACAAATAAAAACTACAAGTTTATTCTTTTTATATTTTTGGTAATATTCACTTATTCACTAGTTGATGGGAACTTTGCTTGCTCTCACATCTGAACTATTGTAAATGGTGGTGTGATGTGGGGAAGCAGGTATTACTAATATTCTTTTCTAGCTGAAGGGGTCAAAGTTCAGAAAGTTTAATGTATTGACCCTGAGTACCATCACCAGTAAATCACTGTATTAACTATTTTTCTGTCATGGTGATAAAATAACCCTGATCATGAATTTGTGTGGACTTACGGTTCCAGAGGAATAATATGAAATCGTAGCAATAGGCAGGCATGGAGGCTGGAGCAGAAAGCAGGAAGTTGAGAGAGTGAACTGGGGGGAGGTGTATGGTTTCAAAACCTCCAAGATGGCTGTCAGTGACATATTTTCCTCAGCAAGGCCACACCTCCTAAGTCTACCCAAACAGTGCCACCAAATAGGGTTCAAGTATTGAATTACTGAGCCTATGGGAGACATTCTTATTCAAACACCACAATGACCACTCCAGATACTGGGAGACCAGACTTTTACTTTCATTTTACTGAAGCAATCGCTACTAACCTTTAGGCATCTGTAAACATATCATTCTTGTTTGCATCTTAAAAATCGACAGCTGAGTAGAAGCCCAAACTGGAAACAAAGTCTAATCATATGTGAATAAAGAACAAACATTGTTTTGAGACAGGGTTTCTCTGTGTAGCCCTGGCTGTTCTGGAACTCACTTTGTAGACCAGGTTGGTCTCACAGAGATCTAATTGCAGTTGCCCCACAAGCTCTGGGATCAAAGACATGTGCCACCATGCCTGGCCAAATTAAGGTAAATCTATATAAAGATTGCTGCTCCGCAATAAAATGTGCAGCAGCACAGATTAATCTCAGAAATTACAATACTTCATGAGAAAAGAAACAAAGGCGGGCAAAGAGACCTATTCATGGCAGGTCACATCTGTGTCTCAGCACCAAGGGACCAAGGCAGAAACTGACTGTCAGGAGTTCAAGGCCAGTGTAGCAGTCTTTTCTAGTTTTCACAATAAAATACCTTCTAAAAAGCAACATAATGGGCAATGGGCTTATTTCAGTGCACTGTGTATCACAGCAGGGAAGTCAGGGTGGAAGCCGGAAGAAGCAGGCACATTACAGTCACTGGAAGGATCAGAGTGATGAATGAACGCCTGCAGTTTTTCTACCCTTTTGCTCATTTGCATAGTTCAGGATCCTAGCCTGGGGAATGAGGCCACCCACAGTGGGTGGCTCTTCCCATCTCATCTAAACTAATTAAGAAAATTCCTCGAACTTCCTTTTGGGATAACAGGAGCAAGAGAGGCAGACAGAATCTAGGAAGCCAGAGGCTCTTAGTTTGAGTGGCAGATCCACCTGAACCTAAGGATTTATAACATAGATTAGTTTATAAAATTAAGATGCTAGGTTTTATGCCCAACGATTGTGTTAACTGTTGATTCTAAACTAAGACTGTATGGTGTTCTCTTTCACGAGGTGACTCAACTTGGTTCCAGAGAAAGGGCAACAACATGAAATTTAAGAGAAGTCCTGGTGAGGATCAAGTATTGATCATGTAGCAGAAGCCAGAGGACTCAAACCAGATCAATGACTCATTGCAATGAGCACTCGAAAATAAAACTGTTTGGACAAAAAAGTATACTGTGTGACATACAATGACACACCTCAGTTTTCATGAAACCATGAATGGCCATGCATCTGAGTCATACCTGAACTTTGAGATTAGACTAAGGAGACCAAGACCTGAAGACCCTGCCTCAAAAAAGAAAAACGGTTTAAAGCATTTGAGGGATTCCTAAAAGACATATACTCAAGAAATATGCCATTGACCATACCAAAGATCCAGGAAGAAGACACAAGCCTGACACATACCTTCTGGCTCATGAATCTGGCCATAGTTTGGTAAATGGTAGATCCCAACATAACGATCATAGGCCACGAAAGTCAAGAGGATGCACTTGGCCACACCCACCAGAAAGACCAAGTACATCTGGGTTATACAAGAGACAGAGGAGACAGTGTGGTTTTTAGTCACCAGATGGACCAACATCTGTGGTATGGTGGTGGTAATGAAGTATATGTCCAGGAAAGACACACATCCAAGGAAGAAGTACATGGGGCTGTTGACCCTGGGGTTAATCTATGTGATGAGGATGATGAGGCCATTCACGGCCATGTCAAGGCTGTAGAGAGCCAGGAAGAGGGTGAAGAACAATACCTGGGTGGAAGGGGAGCTCTGCTCAACGCCGTGAGGACAAACTCAGTCACTGTGCTGCTGTCCTTCGGGTCTGCTGTCTGGGGCTTTTTAGAGGATGGGGCAGGAAAAGCACAGAGGACACAGATGTATAGAAGGTAAGATGGTCACCTGGACCAAACACCCAAGAAGAGGCTCTCCCTGGGTGATAGTAAAAGTTTTGGAACTTGAAAAGAAAAAAAAAAATTTCTCATAGGCATGACTAGAAACCCATCTCCCAAGTGATTCTAGATTCTATCAAGTTGATAATTAGCACTAATTATTGTAGCCAGCCCGAGCTGTATAGTTTAAGGCTGGGTGGGCGTCTGAGCTAAAGTGAGACCCTGTCTCCAAAACCAAAACAAAACAAAAGTGCAAGAAAACAATATATCCCATTTGGTCTATGCATATAAAAGCCTAGAAAATGCATCCTAATCTGTGATGATCAAAATCGGATCACTGATTGGCTGGGTGTATAACCAGATGGAGGAAAACAGATCACTGATTGGCTGGGGTTATGAAGAGAAGGACGGTTTATAAAATGATACAAAGAAACCTTAGGAAATAGATGGGAATATAATGCTAATTACAGTCATGGATACTGTGTCGAAACTGGTCAACTTACAGACTTTAAAAGGTATGCAGTCCAATGCATTAATAAATTCATCAAAAAGGCTTAGAATATTCTTGGTAGTGGCACACTTATTGGGCTAGTAGGTACAAGGCCCTGGGTTAAATCCTTGTCACCATAGACAGAGAAAGTGTGGGAAGAGAGAAAAAAGATAGCTGAGAGGAAATGCAATTAAAGAAAAAAAATTACAGCTGTCTTAATTTCCTTTAGAGTGATTCTTTCAAGAGCTGGCCATGTTTTCTGTAACCCACTTAATTAGGTCAGTTTTATGATTTTCTCTGTTTTGACAGTAAGTGGTTTTCATGACTTCAGCACCTTTATTTTTAAATCTGGACACTTTAAAGAAAGCTGAAGTGAGTGTTATAACTCACTCTCAGTAACTGGCCTGCCGGTCGCACCTTTGTTTGCAGGGTTTCCAAGAGAGATACACCCTTCTTGTTGCATGCGGTGTTTTCCTGGGCATTTGGACTTACGAATAGGGAGCAGAGGAATGCTCAGACTTCTTTAAAGGGAGACCCTGTCACAAAGTTACAGCAGGCTAAAACTGGCAGAGCCTCAAAGCCCAAGTCCTCGATATGGAGGGATGTCCAGGGAGGCCTTTCCTTCCCATCTTTTTCAGGCAGCTG
This sequence comes from Micromys minutus, assembly GCF_963924665.1. Lineage (NCBI taxonomy): Eukaryota > Metazoa > Chordata > Mammalia > Rodentia > Muridae > Micromys > Micromys minutus. Next base: position 24,761,003 of record NC_137960.1, read on the forward strand.
ATCTACAGAGAACCTTCACTGTCTGCTTCTGAACCACTCTGTCGCCTTTACTTATTGTTTTGGTTATTTTTAAACCTCGCTGTGCCCAGAATATCTTCAGTATGCCCCACCAGACGCATCCTTTACCCTTCTCTGGGGCGTTCTCTCTTCCTGGAAGGTTGGCCTGTGTGGAGTGGCTCAGCAGAATGAGGCCAGTATATTCATTCTCTCCAGCCTCCTCCCTTTCTAGAAGATAGCTTTAGGAACTCGTATCCCTCAACCAAGGCTCTTTCAAGATGTCACACCCACCCAACTGTCCTCTCACAGGCTCCCTCAGCCCTTCATGTGCGTGGTAGTAATAGTTTCCTTCCTGCCCAGGGTGGGTTTCTTTGTACCCCCATTCCCTCCTATGCTCAGCCACATACATATCGGTAATTAATTCCACTCAATTTAGCTCAATTTTCCCAGTTCATATTTTTTCCTTAGGACCCTGAGTTAGATGATGTTCCCAACTTGATAAATCTATCGTAACTTGAAGGTATCCTAAATAAATAAAAAAAAATAGTTTATCATTGCTAATGAGCCACAGGCCCACAAGGATGAAGGGAGCAAAGCTGATAAACAGGGTTTCAGACAGCCCGTGACCATGAAGGAAGTAATGACTTGTCTCCAGGAGACAGATCAACTTTACTTGTGGTGACTCAAGGCTTATGTAGTTTGGGGGGACCTTGGAATAGAAACATTCAGGATGGGAAAAGGTCATTGGCTGAGGGCTTAGGGTACTGAAATGCCTCATTAGCTTGGGGAGTCATTCCAGGAGTCTCAGGTGCTGGCTGAAGGAGTTCTTCTCAGGAATAAGGAAGTTGAACCCGTAGTCTAACCTAGGCTACATGGCATTCCACAGGTAAAGGCATTTGGTGCTTCCCAGACAAGGTCAAAGAAGAAGAAGCTCTGCTGGTAAAGGACTCTGCCATTTTGCACCAAGCTATCAGGACAATAGTAGACTTCCACCTAATTAGCAGTTTCCCCACAAGACTGCTCGTATGGACACCATTTGTTCATGAGTCAGTCCAGATAGTCTCTTGGTTTGTTTTGGTAGTGCCCGATTTTTAAAAGGTATACAAAAAAGCAGCTTATTTCTTGCTCTGATGTGCTCTGTAGACGATTCCATGTTTAATAATACCAAATATTGTATTCTACACACAGCATGGGTTACTTCAATGGCATGCTAGAAATAGCCTTTCATCAGCACCCGTGTGAAATCAGCCTTTCTCTGACAAACAGATCCTGTGTGGGCACACATGCTGTGGTCTCTCTCTGACTCTCACTGTTTGACCAGCCTGTAAACTTTACCTAGGGTGCTGATTTGCATTCTGATTTCCTCCTTGAGGACTGGAATTCTACCTTGAACCCTAGCCTGGGCAGTCTGACTAGAGGGCACATTGTTTAGTCAGGCACTTGGCAGTCCCTTCCTTCTTCCTGGGAACTGATCCAACTTTTGTATCCCAAGTGATGACTGGGGCTTTACTTCCTCTTAGCAGAACCTAAAACAGACTCCATCTTATTTGCCTCAAAAGGTTGAGGCTGGAGGATTGTAGATTTAAGGCTATGCTCAAATATAGAGATAGTGAAACTCTATCTCAAGAAAAAAATCAAAACAACAGAAAGTAGGAGTGGTCATGTATGCCTGTCATCCCAGCATGCAAGAGGCAGAGACAGGAGAATTGGACATCTGAGGACTAAGCTACATACCAACATGCTTCTTAAAAGAAAACGAACACACACAACCAAAAACTAGAAAACTTCTACTATCCTATGTTTGAGTCAGCTTGTCAAACACGCCTTCTATGGGTTAACAAATTTAAAAAGAACAAGGGTCCACGTCTGTAATCCCAGCACTCAGAAGAGAAAGCAGAGGGATTTAGAATTCAAGGCCACCCTGTACTGTCTAGCAAGTTCCAGGCCAGACTAAAAAAGAAAAAAAAAAAAAAATCAAAACAAAAACCAAAAAGTAGGAGACCAGTAAGGTCACTCAGCAGGGAAGAAAGGTACTCACTGCCGCGCCTGACAACCCGGGTTTGACCTCAGAACTGTATGCTGGAAGAAAAATGCTCTTAATTTGTTTTCTGACCTCTATATGCACATTGGACATACATGTGTATGCACACGCATACACACTCTCATGCATATTGGGGCACAAGTATTCATACACATATGCACACTGTCACACATGTGCATATGTACACACATACACAGTGACACTTGTATGTGCACATACACACATGAACACACATGTGCACTATGGCACACACGTGCATGTGCACACACATACACACACTCATGAACACTGTGCCACGATGCATGTACCCACATGCACATGGACATGCACTTGTGCATACACACACTCACACACGCACCACACACACACACTAAATAATTATAATTGTAAAACAAAACAAACCCAAACCCCCAAATCCCGCTGTTTATTAGTAATCATTCCCCAGCACACTGTGGATATTTTTTCCTCGTAAAATAGGAAAAATTAACTGTGATTTTTAATTTAATTTCTTTTTTAGAAAGGCATGGCGTGGGCTGGAGAGATGGCTCAGAGGTTAAGAGCACTGATTGCTCTTCCAGAGGTCCTGAGTTCAATTCCCAGCAACCACATGGTGGCTCACAACCATCTGTAATGAGATTTGATGCCCTTTTCTGGTGTGTCTGAAGGCAGCTACAGTGTATATAATAAATAAATCTTTAAAAAAAAAAAAAGAAAGGCATGGCGTGGAGGTTAGATTTGGGAGCGTACCAGCCTTGTCACAGAGTCCTATGCCTGATCCCCACACTAGATCCCACATTATATCAGCCATTTAAAATGGAACATTATGATTTGGACTGAGGCTACCCTCACGGGCGTGGCCCGGCGGGTGGTCTAGTGGCTGTGAGCAGTGGTCATTGTTCTCCTCAAAACTGGACACACACACACACACACACACACACACACACACACACACACACACACACACACACGTAACCTCTCCCTTCAGACCTGGGGCATCAGCAACAACTTTTCATGTGTTAAGCCCAGAATTCCTTCACAATCATTTGTGGTTCCCCTGCAGCTTACAAATGGTCTCTCCTCAAGTTAGCCTATTTTAAGTGAGCCATCTGTTTCCTGTCAGTATCCTTGACTAATACAACAGTTACTATGTATGAGTGCTGAGTCCAAGTCAGCAAAGACATAACCATTTCTCCGTTCTGGGGAATCACCTATCAGCCAGCTTCTGATTACCTTGGGGTCAGGTCTGTCAACCTGCCTGACTATGTGCATCTTCCCGGTTGTCATTAGTTACAATAAAGGACACACCTGTGCCTGCAAGTGTGCCTGTGTACCCTTGCTGTAATTAGGACCCGAGGAAACCCTGGAGCATGAACCATTCTCGATGTCCCCAGCTTTCTCACGCCTCGCCTTCATTTCTTCAGCTAATTTGTATTAAGAACCTAAGTACGTCTGCACAGTCACGTGCACTGCAGCGCAGTGCACACTAGCTGAATTATGGAACTAGCCCATGTGTTCTGCAGCAGAGGACTGGAGAAAGGGTGTTGTGTGCTCGAAGTGGATATTTCTATCTATAAAGAATAAAGTTATGTCACTTGCAAGACAATAGATGAAACTAGACATGATGGTATTAAATGAAGTCACTATCAGAAAAACAAATAATGAATGTTTTCTCTTATGTGTGGGGCCTGGGCTTTATAGATACATAAAACAGCACATACAAACATGCTCACACACAGACACAGACATAGAGAGACAGAGAGAGAGAGAGAGGAAGACAGACACACAGAGAGACTAATACACAAAGACGGAGAGAAAGGTAGAGAGACAGACACAGACACACACACACACATAACATGAAATTAGAAATAAAACCCTGATGAACAAAGGACTAGAGGGAGGAGGAAGGGGAATAAGGGGAAAGGCAGCCAGGTGGGGAGTGTTTTCTAAGTATACAGTATGAGTGTGCGAACATGGCCTTAAATAGCCTAGTCAAACAACATTTTTTACAAAGAAAAAATGCCCAGGAGCTGAATATATGTTAGCTCCCTGTGGCTTTGTTCTCAGTAGGGTATTATGTCCTGGCAGGGGGTGGAGAGAGGCTGATTCAGAGACAGGGAAGACGGGGCAGACCAGTTGCTCATAAACAAATCCCACAGAACATAAAAAAAACTTTTAGTGAGGTTTGTTTTGCTTGGTTTGAGAAGGACCATGAGACCACTGGGAAGTTATGAAATAATATAAAAAACTTAATATCATCAGGTATGACGAAGTAGGTATATAACTGACGGTTATGTGTCCTTCCTGCAGGGCAACCTCAAGGGATGCCCTCCACCTGGGGAAGAACTAAGCCAGGATGCAGAGTTACAGGGAATGGGGGACATAACCCAGAGCGAATGTGAAGACACTCCCCAGTAAGCCCATGGGGACCCAACCCAGGACAGCAGCAGAACCAATGAGAACCAAACAGAAACAGCAGAGGGTTCCAGAGGTAATGCCATTAGAAGGGCTCATGTCATAGTTCAGCGCTTGCCTAAGAAATATCCATGGGAGACTGCAAATAGGCAAGCAGTAACGTAATGAACCCAGGTCAGGTAAGAACAAAACAAAAGAACAAACAAAGACAGCAGCAACAACGAAGCCTAAGGAAATGTGAATAAAATGTGAGCTGTAGTTAGTCACAATGTGCTGGCATGGGGTTGTTCGTTACAGCCAACGTACCATAGTAATGCAAAATGTTACTAGTCCGGGAGCCTGGATACGGAATAGATGAGGATGTTTTGTGCTCACTTTACAGTTCTGTACATCTAAGACTGCTCTGGGGTGTGTGCTAGCACACGTGTGCATGTGTGTGCACATGTTTAAAGAGCTCACTGGAGGTAGAAAAGTTGGAGGAAATAATCATGAACTCCAGGAAATGTAAGAAACCATTTTTTTAAAAGGAAAAATGTTCCGTAGTATACTGGTCCTAATGATGAAATAGTTATAGGAACGCAGTCAACACTGCTCACTAACTGAAATGAAATCCCGTGACATAACAGAACTAGCAATTTACAAACACAAGTGAAGGTCTGTGGTGGCTTCAAGTGCCAGAGCCTGAGGTTCAGTCCCAGCACCGAAAAATGATGGCTTGGACAACTATTGGTATCTATTCATTGCACGCAGTGTGGGCTATCGTAAGGACTTTCAAAGAAAGTCTGTCATACACTTAACTATATTCACTGCCTGCTCCCCCTCCCCCACTCCTGCCAGTCACTTCCGTCTCCCTGAACAGTCTTGATTCGACTCTCACACATATATAAACAAGTCCCTGTGTCTGTATAAAATCACGGGTCTGACTCACTATGCTTTGTATAATGATCAACAAGTTGCATTTATTTTCCTATTGGGCACATAATTTTGTCTTTTCATGGCTGCCTTAGTGTTTCCATTGCTGTGAAGAGATACCATGACCAACATTTAATTGGGGCTGGCTTACAGGTTCAGAGGTTCAGTCCATTGTCATCATGGTGAGATCATGGCAGCATCCAGGCAGACACAGTGTCGGAGAAAGGGCTGAAGAGGTTTACGTTTTGTGCCAATGGCAACACGAGAAGGCTGGCATCCTCAGGCAGCTAGGAGGAAGCCCTCTGCCCACCCCAACAATGACAGACTTCCACCAACAAGGCCACACCTATTTCAGCAAGGCCACACCCCCTACTGCTGTCACTCCCAGAGCAAGCATATCCAAACCACCACAATGGCTGAATAAAATTCCACTGTATGATCTCACATCTTTTTAACCCACTCATCTGTTGACAGGACGAGATGGATTTCATGCCTCGGTCATTGTGATAAGCATAACAGCATAATAACAAGCTTTCGGAGTTAGAAAGGAAGACGTATATAGATGCAGGCATGAGGTTTTTTAACCTTCTTTTTTCAAAAGAGAGAAGTCAGTCAGTGATGGCTCGAATTGTAAACTCAAGAAACGGCAGCACAGGCAGGCGGAGCAGCAACTACGGGAAGTGCTAGAAAGCGCTTGGGAGGCAGCATCGGGCGGCCAGCCTAAGCTACGTTGTGGGGAGACTCTGTCTCAAGGAGACGAGAAAAGAGAATCATAAAGATGCACCATGGATGGAGCTAAGAGCCGGAGGAAACAGTTCTTAAAAGTTAATCGTGAGAGTCAGTGAAATGGCTTAGCAGGTAAAGGTATGCTTGCTGCCACGTTCGGCAACCCATGTTTGAGCCCCGGGTCCCACATGGTAGAGCTAACTGCCGCTGTCCTCTGGCCTCAGCACAGGTATAGCATGTCCTTCCTACCACCGTGATAAATAAATGAATAAATTAAAACATGTAAGTTGAACATGGAGGCTGGAAGATGGCTCAAATCCCTAGGACCCACAAGAAAAGTTTCGTGAAAACAGTGAACTCTTGGTTTAGTGAGAGAGACTCCGTCTCAAAGGAATAAGGTAGAGTATAGTGAAGGAAGACACAGCAAAGCCTTGCTCTGGCTTGCACCTGCTGACATGGGCACATGTACCCCAGTGCTACATGCTATAAACACATACACACATTCACACACACACACACACACACCTACATTCACATATACACAGATACTCACAAACATACAGACACATACTCAGACATACACATAACCCTTCAACACACACATACATACATACACATGTATACATACAGATACACTCAGACATACCCAGGTATATATACCCTTCACTACTACCCTATATGTACATTCACATACACACAGATACTGCACGCATTAGACACACAGACACACTCAGACACATACATACACACAAACATAGACACACACACACACACACAGTTGAACATGGCAAATCTGAGTAGCTGCTTTTGGGGAAAGTATTGGAAGTGGAAGGACAGTGCTGATTGTATTTGTTACAATGTGTTTGGTTGTTTAGCATTTCTGGTGTTTAAAGATCTGTGTAGAGCCAGGCTCACACTTATTAAGTCCTGAACTCTGCCAAGGACCAGCTTCAGCTTGGTCAGGGGTCCTGAGGAAGGAGATTTCTGGAAGATTGCAAACAAATGACTTGTGGGTTACAGGTTGACGATCTATATTCTGCTTAAGATGGCTCCCTAGACAGTTCTCTGAAGATAGCTCTTGGCTCTGTAGTCTTCTCAAGAAAGCTTTCTCTTGAGACAGTACTCTCTTGCTAGAAACAAACTTCTAAAAGCTCTCTGTACAGCTCATGGATTTTCCACAGTCAGAAGTCCTGTCATAAAAAATTTAGAAGCAATTCTTGGGTTTTCTGATCAAAATCAGAGAGCCAGAAAACATTCTAAAAGATCCATGTTCGCTGTTCGTCCAGCTTTCTCTGGATGGCTGCTAGGAAACGTTCTGAATGAGCCATCATAGCTCTCTAAGCAATTCTTGGGATTTCCGACCAAGGTCAGAAATCCTGTTGGAAAAAAAAAAATTCTAAAAGAGCTGTGTTTGATATCCAGAGATCTCCAGACAGCTCAGCTCTCACTAGGAAAAAATTATGTATGGGAAAAAGAACTGCCTTCACTTTCTGCTGGTTCACCTCATGCAGGTCAAACCCCAGTCTTTCCATTTACACATCAGTCCTGTCATTTACTCCAGGTTTCCAGGAATCAGCACTTCATGACCTTAACCTCTTGACTCTTAGGAAAAGGACAACAAGTAAACTTTTTTTTTTAACATTGCCAAAAAATTCAGAGGTCAGCCTGCTTCTGTAAGCTTAGGTGAGTGGGGCTTTGCCCTGTGGTCTCCACTCTCTAAATTTGTTTATCTTCTTCTTTGACATCTTTCTAACCAGCTGGATCATAGTGCAATCGCCTCTATTTTTTTTTTTTTTAGGTCCCAGAAGTCCTTCATATAATTCATACTGCATCCTTATATTTTGTATAGTTGAGAAATTATATATTTTTAACTCATCTTTTCAGGGTTCTTTCCCACAGCCTTAAGGGTTGTCCTGAAGGTCACAGTGTTCTACAGTTTTGCTGGGACATTGGACACATCCTTGTCTCCCAAACCCATGCTGTCTGATTATCATGGAGTCATTACTCTTGGCAGAGAGGATATTCCTTAAAGAAGGAATGTGAAAATATAAACATTATTATACAAACAAGTCTTACACTTACAGTAACCATCAGCACTCATGGAGACCCATGTTCTGCTGACTCTGTTCCGAAGGTGAAAACCAGGTCATTCAACCCCTTACAGGATTGAGCAGGACTCAGCAGCACTCAGAGACTGAGACAGAAGGAAGTTCATGAGCTTGAAGCCAGACTAGATTACCAAATGAGACTCTGTCTCAAAACAAAACAAAAATAAGAAAGTGTAGTCATTACTCTAATTAAAATATATAAGCCAAATTGGAGGGAGAATAGTTCCTTAATCAGTAAACTTATAGTAATTAGAAAAATGTGTTTTAAAATTATAGAAATTGTGTTTCTCTCTGAGGGACTTCACACATTATACATAATATAGGTTAGAGCAAAGATACATTTTTGAAAAGTTAAAGAAACAAGCTGAAGACACTTAATGTACTAACTAATGTATCCCTGAGTTAGAAGAATTGCTTAGGATGTGGTCATTTACAGTAACGTCTAGTGATCTGCTCATGTTGGAGACACTTTCTGACAGCTGAGGCCTGCCTCAAGGCTGGCCAAGGGAAAAAAGACCATTTGTTTATTTATCAATCTGTCCATCTATCCATCTGTCTGCCTGCCTACCCACCTGTCTGTCTGTCTCCTTGTTTTGAGACAGAGTCCCATGTTGCTAATCCTGTCCTTAAACTAAACTTACTCTGCACCCAGGCTGATCTTAAACTGGTCATTATACCTCCATTTTCCAGGCACTGGGATGGCAGGCGTAACCACGTATAGTGCAGTCCTGTTTGTTCCTTTTGAGGTTGTTGGGGTCTGGGAGTGGCCACACAAACCATGCATACACCAATTTCAGTTAAGCAAGAATAGTTTATTGAACACACACTTTAATGTTGGACATCCAAGACCACAAGAAGGAAAAACCTAACTGTGCCCCCCCCCCCAGTCCTCAGGGCAGGGTTTTTTATAGAAAAGAAAAGAAAAAAAAACATGTTCAAAAGTTCAAAGGCAAGCAGTGAAGTAGTACAGCATTTTTGGCTAACCGACAAAGTACCATCACCAGTGTTTAAGTTGATTGGTCCTGAGTCAGGTAAGAGGGATGATGGGTAGTGGTGAACAGGGGAATTTCAGAACTTTGAGATAACCATGTACAAGTGATTCAACCATAACTTTTGGTCTTATTAGTAACAATTTCTTTTAGTGTCAGATAAAGTAACAGCTATGAACTTAATTTCACCTTGTGAGTAACATGGAGTCTGAATACAAAATGGCTGCAGTTAGGCTAAAAGGAGCAGGCCTCAACAGAGACAAGAAGATAGGATTTTGCTGTGTAGCCCTAAATGGCCTGTTATTCACTATGGAGTGCAGGCTGGTCTTGAACTCATGGTAATCCTCCAGCGTGCTGGGATTACTGGCATGCATTACCACACCAGGCCGGACAGGTACTGTTTAGCCAATCAATTCCCTATTAGGGAAATGACCTATAATTCTTTGAGAGAACTACAGATTTCCTCTCACGGATTTCACACTCATCTGCCGCCACACCATTTTGCCGGGCCTCTCCCACCACAGTTCTTGCAGGAAGGTAAGGGGCAGATGTAGGATGTGAGTGTAGCTCTTTCCGCCGGCTGTATGCTTTCCATCGGCAAGGAGACAACCCCGAATTCTTACTTCCTTCTGTTTGTTCGTTTTTCCACATAGGCACACGCCACCATTCCCAGCCATCATTCTTATTTCCTACCTGTGCAGCGTCTGGGATCCAGGTAAATGTCAGCTGACACTTTCAGGAGTCTGGACACCATTTTCCGGCTGACATCTCAGGCTTCCGAGCCTGCAAGACTGACAGCCAGTCTGCATTTATTAAGGCGGGGCCGGTCACCTTTCATCTGACAACATCCCAATCACTTGCTCTCTCTCTAGACCGCTTGAACTGCTTCACTTGTGAAGGGGCATTTTAATTGTAATGCAAGCCATACGTCACTGGTCTAGAATGAACTGATCTGATTTAAGTTCTTTTTCATTTATATTCCAGTTTGTGTCTGTGTTTGGCCTGCACATTCATGTGGGCACCACATGCATGCCTGATGCTCGTGAAGGTCGGAAGAAGACTGAGGACTCCTGGAACTGGAGTTCTGGATGACTGTGAACCATTCTGTTCTGGATACTGAAAACCAAGCCTGGGTTCTCTGAGAGACCAACAAGTGTTCTTAAATGCTAAGCCTCTCTTCAGCCCTGACCTCATTTCGGAAGACTTTCCCAGTTCTGGTATGTAACCAAAAGCAGGTAAAATTCTGTAGGATCAGTTCATACAGAAGACAAAGACAAACTTTCTTTGTGAGTTTTTATAAACGCATCTGCTTGACGTCTGTGGAAACCACTGTTTGCACCCATCTGGTGGTGAGGTTGATGGACGCCGTATAACCATAAAGAGTGGTGATTTTTTTTTATTAGAATCAGGGTCCCACTATGTAGCTTTGGCTGTCTTGGAACTCACCATGTAGACCAGGCTGGTCTTTAACTCACAGCCATCTACCTGCTTCTAGGTAGAATGCTAAAATTAAAGGTGTGTGCCACTGACACTGGCTTAGTGGTAATGGTCTCACGGTATCAGGCATAATAATTTAATAACCGTGGTCTATGGTCTATAAATTACAACTATGCGACTTGTAATTTCTTTTTCCCGTTCTCTCTTTTTCCTTTCCTTTCTTTCTTTCTTTTTTCTTTTTTTCTTTCTCCTTTCTTTACTCCCTCCCTCTCCCCCTCCTTCCCATCCTCCCTCTCTCCCTCCCTCTCTTCCTCCCTCCCACCCCCTTTCTCTCTCTCTCTCTCTCTTTCTTTTTTGAAGACAGGCTTTCCCTGTGTAGCCCTGACTGGCCTGGGGGTTGCTATAATATAGACCTGATTGGACTCACAGGGCTCTGTCTGTCTCTGCCTCCCAAACCCTAGGATCAAAGGGAAAGCACCCCACCCCCCACCTCTACATGTGACTTAGTTGCAAGTTCCTCTAAAGTGCCACAAACAGAGTCAGATTCTTGTGGTAAATTAGCATCAGGTTTGCTTTTAACTTCAGTGCTCTCTATGGTGGTGGCCTTGAGAGGCAGAAGCAGGTGGATCTCTGTAAGTTCAAGGCCAGCCTAGTTTTCAGTCATAGTTTCAGGACAGCTACGGCTACAAAGAAACCCTATCTTGAAAAACCAAAACAAACCCCCCCAAAAAAATCCAGCAAAACTAAAAGCCTACCCACACTCATTAGAAATGACCCCAAACCCCCATCCAGAAACTGGCAACACAAATGTCATGGCTGTATGGTTCCTGTTCCTGAAACTTAAGTACAAAGTTTCTTCTCATATTTAATGATTTTAAAAAAAACAGCTGTAATATGTGTGAAGAAATAATATTATGGATGTAAATATGTTCATACTAAGATTATAAATAGTGAAGTTCAAACTGGAAAAAACTAGTTCAAACTAGGAAAAGTTTTTAAAATTCAGAGTTTGAATGGAGAGACTGTGTGTGTGTGTGTGTGTGTGTGTGTGTGTGTGTGTAGCATATGCATATGATGTGTATGTATGTGTGTATATATGTATATTAACTGATTCTGTTTGGTGCAACATAAAGGAGTTGCTATTGCCAGAGAAACTTTATTTTTAAAACATTTTCTAAAACTAAAGACACACATGCATCTGCACACCTGAATATATGCACTACACGTGCTCTCTTTCTCTCTCTCTCTCTCACACATACACACACACACACACACACACACAGAGAGAGAGAGAGAGAGAGAGAGAGAGAGAGAGACAGAAAGAGAGACAGAGAGAGAGATAGATACACAGAGACATATACACATACACAGGCACACAGACACATACAGACATATACACAAATACATACAGAGAGACAGACAGGCAGACGCAGACACACAGAAAGCAGACAGATGCACAGATAGAGACAAAGACACAGAGACTCACACACAGAGACACATCAAAACCATTTTTTAAATTTCCTGAGACTCTGACTTGCCTGTCACATGACTAGTATAACCTCTCCCAATATGGGCTATCTCTCAACTTTAAAACACAGGATATCCTTTTCATGCTAAGAAAATCCACAACAGCCTGCATGTGGATGTGTGCCTGCTGCTTTTCATATCAAAGAATGGAAGTGTGGCTGGTCTCGAACTCACAGAGATCTGCCTACTCCTGCCTCCTAATTGCTGATGTTAAAGGTGTGTGCCACCACTGCATGGTTATTTATGTATTTTATGTACATGAGTGCTCTATTTGGATGTATACCTGCTTCATAGAAGACAGCATTCCATTACAGATGGTTGTGAGCCACCATGTGGTTGATGGGATTTGAACTCAGGACCTCTGGAAGAGCAGTCAGTGCTCTTAACCACTGAGCCATCTCTCCAGCCCTGAAAGGATAGCTTTTTATAAGCCATGACTCTTTGTTTTTTGTAAAGAGGACTAGTCTTGACAAAAGTTTTTCTTAGTTACCACAGTCTATGTTGATATGTTTTGTTTTCAGTCTTAAACTAGAGGGCTGTGTTCTCAATGTTCTATCTTTTTTATTTATAGAGAAAGAGAGTGTCATTCTGTAACTTTGGCTGGACTGGAACTCACTGTGTAGACCAAGCTGAACTTTAGCTCATAGCTGTCCTCCTGTCTCAGGCTTCTGAGTGTTGGGATTGCCGAGTTTTGCTATCTTAGGAGGATATTGGACTCAAAAATATATGCAGGCCAGCCTGCATTCTTAAGATGCTAACCCCACTTAAACCTGGATGCCAGTCCATTCTAACTTCTTCCAAATAGTATCACACCAGGAAGATACTTTTCAAGATATTAGGTTTCCTTTTCCTAATAATAAAGAATTTGAACTTCCTTAGTTTTTTAAAGTTCACATACAAAGTAACGGTTTCTATGACCACAACTTCAGACAATTTGTGCCATTGTGACAATTTGTGTACATAGTTCTCTGTTTCTCTCTTCTGCTCCCATCCCCTGCCATGGTGTGACTTCTTAAGGGAGAAAAAAAAGATTCAGACACAGCACCCCCAAACTTTAATTTACTTTGTTCCCTACATGTTAGCTCTTTCCCATCGTCCTTGGTTGTATTTTGATTCATGTGAGCAAACACACTTAATAATAATTATATGATAGTCACCATAAAAGATGCATGGTTGCAGGGAGCATTATGTTTTGGATAAGACTGAGTCTCTTAGCTGTTATCAGCCTCATTTTGTTCTTTGCAAAAAGATGGTTCTTTTCTCCATGCCCATCTATTGTTTTCTCTGAAGCTGGTTTTAGTAAACTTCTCTTGGTCTTTGGCTTGAAATGGGTATGCTATACCAGCAACAACTGTAATGCGTCTGTGGTAAGACAGTCCTTCATTTGTTCTTAGCTTGATTTATTCATTGGTATATATATATATATGAGAGAGAGAGAGAGAGAGAGAGAGAGAGAGAGAGAGAGAGAGAGAGAGAGAGAGACTTTTTAAAGCTTTATGTATGTGTGGTGGTGATAAGAGTTTGTGAGTCCAGCTACCCGTGAGGTTAGAAGAGAACGTTCTATTTTCTGAACTGACCTGCCTGACGGGGTGGTGGGGACTGAACTCAGACCGGTCTTCAAGAGCAGCACATTGTGCTTAAGCACTGAACTATCTCTTTAGCCCATTTGTTTCGTCCTTTTAAGACATGGAGGCAGTCACGTAGCTCAGGGTGGCCTGACATTTACTATGTAGCCCTGACTGGCTTTGAACTCACTAACCCACCTTAGTCTCCTCTGTGCTGAAATTTAATGTGTGAGTCACCACCATGGGCATGTCTGTAGTTTTAATCCAGCAACATGGCTACTCTGGCTGGAATACAGACATGTCCTTAGCAATACCTCTAATCCCTCAGTAACAACTCTAATTCCAAACAGTGAAGGTAAAGTCAGTTTGTAAAAGGAAGCATCCATATTTGAAAGTGATGTCTAATTGAGAGGCAGACAAAGACAAAGTGACGGATCAGAGAAAGATTTGACAGAATGGAATATGTCCATGAGAAGAGAGAGAAAAGAAGGCTACCTGAGAGAAAGCAGTGCAGAGAGGAAGAAGGAGTGGAGGACAGCTTTTACTGGGACAGTTATAGAGAGACAGGTTGCAGAGAGAGAACAAGCTAGACACAGGTGAAGACAGAATGAGCCAGAGAAGGAGAAGGAGCCAGGAGATTAGAACAGACTGCCAAAGGTAGCATGAGGCCAAGCAGAGCAATTCAGTCAAAAGCTGAAAGAAGCCAGTCTGAATCAGTCAGCGGGGAGATGAGTTTTGAGCCAGAACACCTGAGTTGACCAGCCAGTTAGAGTTTAGAAAGAGATGGAAAGGTGAGTATATTCAGCAGCAAGTCTTAGAGGCTGAAAATGTTCTAGGCCTAAGTAGGATTTTACAGAGCCTAGAAGCTTCTAGGACTAGGCCTAGGTTAGCAGAAGGAGGCAGTGAGCCTCAGAGATGATGATTACATCAGATGAATAAAAGTTGCTTTTACATACACCAGCGACTGATTCTATGGTCTGATGATGTCCAGGTCTATGGGAGGGAGCTACAATCCTAGTTTGGGGATTATTCATAGAAATGTTTGAGAGTTTTGTTGTTGCCATTGTTTGTTTGTTTGTTTGTGGTATTGGGGATTGAACCCAGTACCTCACACAAGCTTAAGTGTGGGCTCTATCACTGAACAACACTTCCTTCCTGTAAAATAGTATTTTAAAATCATTTTTGGTGTCTATGCTGGGAATTTCCCAAGGATTTACACATTCTTAGTATGCATTAAGTTGATTCTTAGCCAGTTGCGAAGCTGCAACTTGAATTTAAAACAGACTGAACTGTCCAGAGGAAAGTGTTTACCATTAAATAAAGCAGGCGTCTTCCTTTGCCTAGACAGTAACTTGATTTGGGGATTGGACAGAATCTAAACCTCAAGCTACTGAACTCTCGGGGAAGGATTTGATAAATCAGAAGTTATAATATACCCCAAAGGTACCTGAAGAGTCTTAACTTAGGATAGCTCCGAACACTGATGATATTGCAGAGTTTTTTCTTATTTAGGACCTTATGAATTGTTGACATTTATGGTTTTCCATTCAGTATGAGTTAGACTGCCATTTAGTAACAGAAAATCGCTCACCATGTGACTCATGGAAGTATATGAGGTCAGGAACACTGATGCTTGCTTCCCAGAACTCAGGTTTCAACACAGCTTTTAATAAGTCCAGTACCAGAGGACTGTTTAATTTTTTTGTAGAGTTTCAAAAATTTTATTAATTCAACTTCACTTGAGAACCTTAGGATGGCAAATTTATATGTGCTGTTAAATGTTTGACCTTCCTAACCCTGCGACACGATAACAAAATAACCAGTTTTATTTTTTAATTACCTAGCATAATATTGTATCAAATACTTGCGAATGACTGAATGATTGAATTGGTGAATGGGAAGGAGAGAATGATGCACAGAAAAAAAAATAATACAGATGTTAGATCACTTTGTTTGTTTTGAGATGGGATCTCCTGTAGCCCATCTGGATTTAAAACTCACTATGCTGCTGAGGCTGGCCTTGAACCCAGCCTCTTTAGTTCTGAGATTATAG
Organism: Micromys minutus; assembly: GCF_963924665.1. Classification (NCBI taxonomy): domain Eukaryota; kingdom Metazoa; phylum Chordata; class Mammalia; order Rodentia; family Muridae; genus Micromys; species Micromys minutus. The sequence continues at coordinate 24,776,770 of NC_137960.1, forward strand.
GCACACACCACCATGTCCAATTCTACTCCTCTCTTAACGAGCAGGTAAATGGTAAGAGGTGATTTGCTGAAGAAATTTAGGTTAACATAAAATGACTATAGCTAAGACTTCCATACTCAACATCACCTTTCTCCTACACAGTTACTGCTGTGTCTTATTTTTTTAAGCAGTTATTAAATCCACCCATATGTTAAAATCACCCCCAATAAATGTTTATGGTGTGTGTGCTGAGGCTTTGACCCATGGTGAGCACATGTTACATATACACCCTGAGTGGTGCCCCAATCTCTGTGCAATGCTTTTTAAAGGATAGCACTATCCAGTCCCCATCTGTCTCACTTTTCTATTGAGGTGACAAGACACTGCAGACAAGGCACCTTATAAAAGGAAGCATTCCGTTTGTGATTTGTAGTTACAAAGAGTTAGAGTCCATGATGGTGGAACAAAGGCATGGTGGCAGGAACAGCTGAGAGCTCCAAGAGTTGGAGAGGGTAAGAGAGAGAGGGGGAGGAAGGGGGACCTAAGTCTTTCAAAACCTCAAAGGTGCCCCAGTGACACTTCAATAATACCACACCCCCAATCCTTCCCAAACAGTTCCACCAACTATGACCAAGTATTCAAACACATGAGACTATGAAACAGTTCTCATTCAAACCACCACACACCATCCTGCACTCCCATCCCAGGTTTCCTGTTTTACTGTATCTCTTCTCTGTAGCCAAGTGAGAATCACCATCTTTGGGGATTATATTATTATAGTTATAAAAAGATTTTTTTCATTAAATGTGTATGTGTGTGCACACATGTGTGTGCCTGCAGAGTTCAGAAGGACTGGCAGTGGTGAACCACCAACTTGTGTGCTGAAAACTGAACTCAGGTCTTCTGTAAGAGCAGCATTTGCGCTTAACCACCAAGCCTTCTTTCCAACACCTTCCTGTAATATATTGCCCAGGCTAGCATCAAGTTTGAGATCCTCCTGTCTCAGACTCCCAAGGGTTTGCAATGTAGACTACTCCACCATGCATAGCTCCCACCCTTCCACCCCACCTCCAGTGCTGCCTTTCACATGCCAGGCAAGCTTTCTGTTGAACTACAACCCCAAGTCTTCTCAGCCCTATGATTTTAGTGATCGAAGAAATAACATTAAGGCCCATTAACCAAAGTTTGCTCTCGAGCCTCTTTCCAAGATTTGAAACTCCATGTTGAGAATCTTCTGTGCTAAGGGTAAAATGCCAACAGCATACAAGCGACTGTCCTGTTCTGTTCTATACAACTTCACCTGCTGGCCCGGGAGGTTTACTCAGTGCTGAGTCGGCACACCCTCCCCCTGAAATTAAATATATACCAGGAGATTACTTTTCCTTCTGTCACCGAAAGGCTAAAGAACACGGGTCAGAGCTGAAGGATGCGCTGAGGTGTGTCTTGACACGGGTCAGAGCTGAAGGATGCGCTGAGGTGTGTCTTGATAATGCAGCTCTGCACAGATGCCGGGCACACAAGCCTGTGCTACTTTCAGGCTGGTCAAGTACTATGGCTCCTTTGTCCTCTTCATGCTCATCTTAACACTGCTCATAGGCACGGGAGAGCAGTAACATGAAAGCGAAGCTGCATTTTACTTTGAAGACATATTTATTATTATTACTGTTATTGTGAGGGGAGTGGAGGCACACAGGTGGAGAAGCCGGAAGATAACTTTGTGGAGCCAGCTTCCTCTCCTCCCATCTATTCCATCTTTGTGGGGTCCAGGGGTCAGTCTTAGGTGGTATTCATCTTCAGGCATCTTCTTTTGTATTTCTTGTCTCTCTCTCTCTCTCTCTCTCTCTCTGTGTGTGTGTGTGTGTGTGTGTGCGCGTGCATATATATATCAGAAGTGGGTCTGCTCCCTTGTGCATATGGCTGCAGAGGCCAGAGATGCGCTCAAACATCTTTTTTTTCTTTTTTTTCTAAACTTTATTTTAAAAAACAAAGATAAAAGATAAAAAAATTTTAAACATTTTTGCATAAATGTATACAAACACAATTGTGTCAGTGCTTGGCTTTTTTTCTTTTTTAAGGTTTGATACTCTGCATTAAGGTCTTACTAGTTACAATGAGCAAAAAGTACATGTAAAACAGGATGTAACCCGGAATTAGCCAACATTTTCTTGGTGTGTAAGGATTGAGCATGACTTTTTTTTTTTTGTTGTTTGTTTCTTTTCTTTTCTTTTCTTTTCTTTCCTTTTCTTTTTTTCTTGGACTTCATACAGTCTGTGAGTTGTTTCTGGGGCAGTCCGACCCTCTGGGGTTAGCATCCCACTATCAGTGACTGCATATTATGTCTGTTCTTTTATGACTGGGTTATCTCACTCAGGATGATATTCTCTAGATGCAGCCATTTTCTTAAGAATTTGGTTAAGTCATTGTTTCTGATGGCTGAGTAGTACTCCATTGTGTAAATGTACCACAATTTTTGTATCCATTCATCTTCTGAAGGAAATCTGGGTTCTTTCCAGCTTCTGGCTATTATAAATAGAGCTGTTATGAACATTGTGGTGCATGTGTCTTTGTTGTATATTGGAGTGTCTCTGGGGTATATGCCCAGAAGTGAAATAGCTGGATCTTCAGGTAGTACTATGTCCAATTTTCTGAGGAATCGCCAGACTGATTTCCAGAGTGGTTGTATCAGTTTACAACCCCACCAACAGTGGAGAAGTGTTCCTCTTTCTCCGCAACCTCGCCAGCATCTGCTGTCATCTAGTTTTGGATCTTGGCCAATCTGACTGGTGTGAGATGGAATCTCAGGGTTGTTTTGATTTGCATTTCCCTGATGGCTAAGGATGTTGAGCACTTCCTTAGATGTTTCTCAGCCATTCGATATTCCTCAATTGAGAACGTTTTGTTTAGCTCTGTACACCATTTTTAATAGGGTTGTTTGATTCTCTGGTGTCTAGCTTTTTGAGTTCTTTGTATACCTTGGATATTAGGCCTCTATCTGATGTGGAGTTGGTAAAGATCTTTTCCCATTCTGTTGGCTGCCGTTTTGTTTTTGTAACATTTGTAAGACAATGTCCTTAGCCTTACAGAAACTTTGCAATCTTATTAAGTCCCATTTGCTAATCTTTGACCTTAGAGCATGAGCCATTGGTGTTCTGTTCAGAAAATTTTCTCCTGTGCCTGTGTGTTCTAAGGTTTTCCCTACTTTCTCATCTAATAGCTTCAGTGTATCTGCACTCAGACATCTTAACCATGAGTTTTCTCTACTTTAGTTTTGGAAACAGGCTCTCTCTACAGCTCACCATTTTGGCCAAAGCTTGGAATCTTCCTCCCTCTGCTTGCCCAGAGCTTGGGATACAGGCACTGGCAGGGATACGAGCACTGGTCAGAATCCAGGCACTGGCTGCCATGCCCACTTTCTGTATGGATGTGGGGGTTCTAACTTAGGTCCCTGAGCTTGCTCAGCAAGGACTTTCCCCACGGAGCCTTCTCCTCAGCCTTTGGGCTTTCTTTGGTTTTAACAAAAATTCCAGCCCAAGGACAATTTTAGATTCATTCTCATAGATTTGTTTCTGATGTCTGAACACGTGAGATCCAGGAGCCCGAGGCTATTTTGTTTGCTTCTCAGCCTGGCAGGCGGTAGACTCCTGGGCTCATAAGAGAAACCTGCAAAGTGCTTGTTGAGTGGATATGTTTTGTAGTTTAGAAATTTAATGATGGCTTCTAGTCCCCAAATACCGAAGAAACCCAGTGTGGCTACCTTTTAAAATTCATTAATCTTATCAGGAGACTCTATAATGAATAACGCTTGCTCCTCATTTTAGTGTTTTTGCATCTCTCTTCTTCACATGATAGCACGTTGGCATTTTTTTCATTATAGCAAGATATCTGAGAGAATGAAACCATGTGTTAAAAAGGGTGATTTGGACTCAGAATTTGGAGATTCCGGGCCTATGGTTATTAGATTTCTAAAATGGTGCAGTGTTTGCTTTCCAGAGCAATTTAAAGAGACAGGAGGCAGAGAAAGACCAGGCTTGCTTCAGTGGATGGACTGTTTATATCTCAAATAGCAAGAGGCAGACATAACAGGCAAGGCTCTGCCGGAAGGGGATGGGGGTACTTGGAGTTTATATAGGGAGTTTGGAGAAGAGGAAGTTAGTGCAATTTGGGGGAGCTGTGCACAAGCCTGCAATTTCTCTCTTCTGGATTTCTTTGTCCAAGGTCATCTTATCCATAGACACTGCCTTGCTGTAGCTGTCAGGAGGAGGGTCCTAGTGGATGGCTGGATTTGGAAGCATCAGTGAAGGAGCTAGAATGTTAACAAAGGTCATGGTCATAGTCTGGCAGGATGTGTTCAAAGTTTATTCTAATAAGAATAATGTGACCTAATCACACATTCACCTGGAGCAGGTAGTAGGGGGAAATTGTCATCTGTGGTCAGAGAGAGAAAGAGAGAGAAAGAGAGAGAGAGAGAGAAAGAGAGAGAGACTGAGAGAGGAGAGAGCACAGTCTCTCACTTTCCTTCAAGGGCATGCTCCAAGATTAAGATCTCCACAAGTCTCAACTACTATGGCTCTACTACCCCTCAGTACAGCCCCACTCCCCGTTCCTCTTTGGACCAAGTCTGTAACCCATGGGCTTTTGGGTGATGTTTGAAGTCTAAGCTATAACAGGAACCAACTCAGTAAATTCTTACTTCTCAATAACCACAGCGACCAAGACCTGTCCAATCAGGAAATTCCATTCTCTGCTGACTCGCACTCACTTCTAATGGTATTATGGCACCCTGATTGAATACAATATACTCGGTGACTTTCCTGCTGGAGCTAATAAAAAAATTGTCTCTATTTGCTAGAGTATCATTTCATTACAGTCTGGAGCCAGGTGTTGTCAACTCTCCTACTCTGAGGCTAGAATCTATATAAGCCTATTAGAGGGAAACAGAATTCAAAGCAGGTGAGCGCCAGAAAAAGAAGAAAAGAAAGAAGGGGAGGGAACTGGGGAGGGAAGGGAAGAAGAAGAGAGGGGGAGAGAAAAAAGAGGGGAGAATTTTCTCACCAACTTACTTATTCTTTTAAACAATTATGTGCATGTGTGTTTGTGTGCATGTGTGTGCGTATGTTTTTGGTGGATTTTCGTGGACATGCAAATACTGTGGCACATGTGTGTGTAGAGATTAGAGGATAACTTTCAGAAATCAGTTCTTTCTTTCTACCTTGTAAGTTCTAAGGATCAAAGTCAGGTCACCAGGCTTCTTCAGAAGTGCCTTTACCTGCTTAACCATTTCTCTGACACCTCATTTATTATATTTTTACTAGAAATGCTATTCTTGTTTTTGTCTGATTGTAAAAGTAATAAGCATTCATCATAGAACAAAACAAAAATATCAGAGAGTATAAAGCTAGTGCTGAATTCAAAACTCAGACACGATCATTTTGATGCATGTCCATCAATGCATCTACAGAAAAAACTACTTTTTTTAATTCTAATTCTGTTCTCTCTTACTTCAAACAAGAGTGAGAGTCTTTTTGTACTTTTCCTCCCTTTAAAATAGCTTTCTGTGCTTCTGTGGTTTGGACAGCGTCTCCTGTGGTACTGCTGGGGTGTTTCAGAACCTGTGTGTGGGAGCCTGTGAAGAAGGCTGTAGGTCATAAGGTGTGTGCCCTCAAAGATACTTTCTGGCTTTCCTCTGTCTCTAGGCAACAAGGTGACCCATTGTGCTCTGCCATGTGCTCTGCCATGTGCTCTACCCTGGTGCTCACCGCAGGCCCCAAACCACCGCCATCCAGGCAGGGATGAACAAGACGAACATTTATTTCCTTCTTGGTAGTTGTCTGTTGAGTTCTGACGAGCACATGACAATGGGCAGTGGCTCAGATGCACAGCAGTGCTTTTAAGGCTGGCTCTTCATCCTGTGCATTTACCTAACAACCCCCATCGTTCCAAACGCCTCTGGAACACTCTTGTTTTCTGAAAAGGCAATAAAACTTAACATTGACAGACTTCTTAACACCTATCTCTGACAGGGCCTTAACTCCCAATCTCCTCTGCACAGTTTTGAACCGTCTGAACATTCGCAGGTTGTCAGCTGGGCTGAGAAAAGAGGAAGCTGGCTTTTATAAGCTATTGGAAAGAGAGAACAGTTCCTTCGGAGCTGGGATCCTTTTCTTACAAAAATTTGAACTTGATAATTTCACGGGGCCCATCACCTTTGGAGAAGTGCTTCAGTAGTTTCCAAACCCAGTGAGGCATAAGCACCCATGCTGTGAGGTTTTAGCGATGACTGTACTAGTTTTGAATGGCAACCAAGTCTCTAATTATTGGGTGTGGCTACCCAGTCATACGAGTAAACACACTTCCTCCTAAGTCACCGTTGATGCTTCACTAAGACAGCAAGGCGGGGCAACAGGAAATCAAGTATAAAGAGGTCTAGAAATGTACTCAGCTTGGGCAAACACAACAATCCCAGAGCTTTATCAGCAGGAGGGAAAATGGAATTTATATCTCAGAGGACTTGAGAATGCTATGGTGAAATACCTTGGGTGGGATCATTGTCTTTGTTAGGGTTGCTATGATGAAACCCCATAACCCAAAGCAACGTGGAGAGGAAATGGTTTATTTCACTCACAGCGCCATTCAACGAACAGTTCATCATCAAAGCAGAAGGCTGGATGCAGAAGCTGATGCAGAGGCCATGGAGGGGTGCTGCTTAACTGGCTTGCTCCCCTTGACTTGCTCATGCTCAGCCTGCTTTCTTATAGAACCCAGGACCACCAGCCCAGGGATGGCACCACCCACAGTGGACTGGGCTCACTCCCATCAATCACTAATTAAGGAAATGTCCCCTAGCCAGACCTTAAAGAGGTGTTTTCTCAACTGAGGTTCCCTTCTTCCAGCTGCCTCTAACGTGGGTCAACTTTACATAGAACTAGCCAGCACAATCATTTTGAAAAGAAGTGTAGGAATGGCAATAAAAGTGTAGCACAGTGGCGCATGCCTATCTTGTGATGTGGGAGTCTGAGACTGTGAACTGGAGGATGGCCTAGACTACGTGGTGAGGTCCACGTCAACCTGAGTGAGGAGGCACATTCATGGATTGGAACCTCTGAGGCTGTGAGCTAAAACAAACACTGAAAGTTGATCACCACCTACTGCCTCCCATGCACAGATCACTGCCCTGCTGTTATTGGCTGAGTCTTAGCATGTAGAGCCTTCGTTCCATAGTAGGAGACTTCAACATTGTTAAATTAAGCACAGTTTCTAGTGAGACCCCATATCTTTACTATAAGATCCTGGGAAATACTTGAGATGAAAAATTTTTATTTTTATTTTCAAGCCTGGTACTGACAAAAGAAAGAAAATACAACAACAACAACAACAACAACAACAGGAATATGTCTAGTTTTCATCTGAGACATGATCATATGTCAGAGAGACAGTGGTAATGTATCCAGCCCCATCTGAAATCGTGGAAGCTTTTGCACTTTTGCACATGTTACAACAGTGAAAAGAAAACTTTTGCTTTCTACCAAGAAATACCACAAAATGTAGAAGTTCTCGATTTTTAAAGAAAAAAAAATCTTGTCCTTCAAGGTTCAAAGTGATTCTTAGGCGAATCAATGTATGTGGAAAATAGCTTGTGTGGGCCAGGAAGCACACGGGGCTGTATTGTCAGATTTGTTGACAGGGCATGGCTTACGTTTTGAGAACATTATGAAAGGTTTATTGCAAGATATATAACATACTCAAGGGCACATTAAATTTATATTTTCAATCACTTTGGCTTCACAGCCTTGGTATTTATTTGCTTCAAAGAGAAATCTTTCTTCTTCCAAATCATCAAACAGCTTTCCGGGGAGAGCTTTGTATAGATGTTTTGTTACTTTTAAGTCTTAAAAAAAAATTCTTCTCCATCAGAGTTTGAGACTTAGGCAGGTGATTCAGACAACACTGCAGAATTTCAGTCCCATGAGTCAACCCCATGTATCTTTTCTTTATTGTTAATGTAATTAGTAATTGTGAATGTAGGTGGCACCACTGGGCAGTAAGCTTGGTTCTCTGGAAGGATGAGGGACTGTCATTAGTGTCAAATCTTTGAACCAGGTACAAACATTGTTAAGAAATTGATCTGGGAGAATAAGTTTTCCATTTTTTTTTTATTTTTTGTGGCATTGTGTATGCCACAAGCACATGCAGAGATCAGAGGACAATCTTCAGCAGTGGGTTCTTTCTTTGCCCATGTGGGATCTGGGTATTGAACTTAGGTATCCGCTCTAACAGCAAGCATCTTTACCTGCAAAGCCATCTCGCTAGCTCTAAGGATCTTTCTAATGGCAGAGAAGGACTAAGAATCTATTAAAACTATTGCATTAAAACAAAGGTACAAATGAAAAAACCAGCATAGAGCAGAAATAAAGCCTCTATTTAAACAAATGCCATGTGGAGTCAAATAAGGAAGGAAGAACCCTTCCAATAATCTTATTAGTTTAGGTCAGGTATGCGTGTAACTTCACCACTCAGGAGGCTGAGGCAGGAGGATCTTGAGTTCAAGGCTAACCTTAGCTTCATAGACAATTATTTCATACCAGACTAGGGTATGATACCTTGTCTCAAAGCCAAAACAAAGCAGAATGATTTTCAATGTGTAAAAAAGCATCTTAGGTCATCCCTTCACACGATCGATCTTGGCAGGGTTAAAGAGTAGGAAAAACCAGAAGCAAACAAAGTCGAATGTGTAGCAGACCTCTGGAAGGTGATATATTTTTTTTATACTTAGAAGCAAATAAAAGAAAGCAAAAGACCAAAAAGACCTCAAAGGAAGAGCAGATTTTTGTAACGCAATCAAATCAACAGGCTCAGCAAATCTTGGCGAGCCCTAAGACAAAAACAAGCGTGGTTAAAGAATATAGGTTAGAGGGAGATTTGGTACCTACAGCAGTTAAGAAGAGCACAAATGTCAATTCTAAAACAAAGAAAACACTAAGATTTAGTGTAGGGAGCCTAAGCAAGCTCACTTTAGAGGCAGGCACAATCCTGAGTGGTCTCAATTTAAACATGGAGTTGAAGAAAAGATTTCTTGTCCTGATCTGCTCCAGGTCATGAGTATTTATTCCAGTGGTTAAAATGGTGGATAGCAACATTCAGTGCATGCTCACCTAATTGCCAAGAAGAGACACTAAGACCAGGCAACTTTTATAAAAGAAAACATTTAAATAGGGGCTTGCTTATAGTTGCGGGTGTTTAATCTGTTATCGGCAGGGGGGAGGAACATGGTACCATGATGGCGCTGGAGGGGCAGCCAAGAGCTTTGTATCTTGATTCATGGGAAAAGTACAAAGTCACTGAAGGTTCAAAACCAAAAGCCAGTGAGCAATGATGTGAGATAGAGAATGAATATATCCGAGTAAAACAGCAAGTGTGTTTCTTAGCGCCTCTCAGGAGTCATTAAACTGGGAAAGGCTGGAGAAAGTTGGAGACTAAGGATGGATGGAGCGCTTCTCATAGCCGCTTTTGTCAGGTTCAGCTTTTCTTTGTTGTGACCACCATGCTTGTACACAATACACACACACACACACACACACACACGCACACGCACACGCACACGCACACGCACACACATTTATCTTGTATAGTTTTGAAACAGAATCTCTTCATATACCCCAGACTGGCTTTGAACACCTGATCCTCCTGTTTCAGCCTCCCATTTGCTGAAATCACAGGACATTGAGTACTGTTTATTTATTTATTTATTTAATGAGTGGACTCAGATTCACTATGTAGCTGAAGATCACCTTAAACTTCTGATCATCTGTCATAGTTTGGGCTTCTATTACTGGGACGAAACACCATGACCAACAAGCAAGTTGGAGAGGAAAGGGTTAATTCAGAGTCTAACACTTGTAGATCATAGTTCATCAATGGAGAAAGTCAGAACAGGAATTCAAACAGGGCAGGAACCTGGAGGCAGGAGCTGATGCAGAAGCCAGAAGCCGTAGAGGGTGCTGCTTACTGGCTTGTTCCTCATAGCTTGCTCAGTCTGCCTTCTTATTATATAGAACCTAGATCCACCAGCCCAGGGATGGCACCGCCCACAGTGGACTGGGCCCTGCCGCATTGATGTTACATCATCCAAGTGTTAGGTGTATAGATGTGCCCCACTGCCCCAGCATATGAGAAGCTGAGAATTGGACCCATGGCCTTACGCATGCTAGGCAAGCAATCTGTCAATGGGACTACATCCTCAGCTTTGAGAGATGTATTTTCAGTAAGGTGAAATAGCAGAGCACTGAATACTGTGCTCTCTGTTGTCCACTGGGTCTTGGGCAGGGCATTAAGAATCTTTCCAGTTTTTTTTTTCCACACTCCAACAAAATGACTCATTCACTATTTTCTGAATCCCAGCTGACTTTCTTGTAACATTAAAGCGACAGACTGCTGTTGTTTTTCTAGCTGCCTCACAGAAGTAACCAACGTCTTTAGAATCTTTGACCTCTCTTTTTAGAGAAGCCTACGATGAGGACCTCGCCAGCATCGACTAGCCCTGTTTCTCTCCTCATCTCAGACACAATACTAAATGTACAAAGCAGTCCGAAGATACAAATCTACCCTGTTTACAGTTGCTAATTTCGTTCGGGCTTAATTCTATGAAGCATCGATTGAACATAGATCTCTCTTAGCAATTCCTAACTGGATCGGTATGTAAAGCATTTAGCTCTGTGCAATTCCTTGCAGGCCCCTAGGGTTTCCTTAGTTCCCAGCCCTTTCTGTCTAGAAGGGAAGACCTGCCTATAGTGACAATGGAACACTCTGTTATCCCTGTGGATATTTTTAAAACACGGACAGCTTACTCACACTATCATGGTTAGCATTTGCCAGTGCCTGTGTCCTAAGTTTCTATCACTTGTCCAAGTTAAAGCCCCTGACGTCTTCCACTGGTGCTCACTGGCTTTCATTTTTAAAGTTTCAGTCCTTTTTTGTTTTCTTAAATGATGTTCATAGTTCAATAAAACTTCATAGTGAGTATAATTACTTGGTTTAAGCATTATTTTTATTGCCCCGGAAGTCAGCACAGTGTTGGGAAGGAGGCACTGTGGCTCACCGTTACTGCAGTAAGTACTGAACCACACAGGCACACAATGACAATGGATGTTGCTTCAGAAACAAGATCGTAGTAAAGTATGGGAAATAAGTAATTAGTCTTAAGTATGCTCTCCTTTGTTTTTAATCTATTTTCTCACCTGTAAATCCATATGATATAATTCCTAAGAAATATTAAGTGTATCTAGTACCTTCCAATAGCCTGGGTCTTGAACAAGTCATCTGTAGCACACCGTTGGTTTTAAATTTATCTCAGAGTCTGAAACAAAAGCTTAGTCTAGAAGCTAACAAGTCTCTCTTGTTTTTAAAGATTTTATTTTATTCATATGAGTACTGTCTTTTTATTTTGTATTTATACGAGTCTGTCTTCAGACACACCGGAAGAGGGCATCAGATTTCATTATGTGGTTGCTGGGAATTGAACTCAGGACCTCTGAAAGAGCAGTCTATACTCTTAACCACTGAGCCATCTCTCCAGCCCCCTCTCTTTTTCTTTTTCTTTTCTTTCTTTCTTTATTTTTTTTTATTTAAAGCAACTCTTGACCTAAATACACAAACACCGATTTACATTAGGTTAACGGCAAACATAAAGACTGCACTGTGCCAGGCTACTATGCCTCAGGAAAAAAAATAAGAATCTTCCCACTTTCCTCCCCATTTCTATAAAAGCATCTCTCTCTCTCTCTCTCTCTCTCTCTCTCTCTCTAGGTTTTCGGACTGAAACTCTTGGTGTTGTATTTGACGGCCCCTTCCTCTCACGTCATTCCACAGCTCTCCAGATGTGTGCCGCATCCTGATGGCTCCACTTCCCAACAACATCCAGGTTTCCACCACCTCTCTTCCTCCATCAGCCTGTGCGAGCTGAGAACACTGAAATCAAAATGTTCTGTTTACACTCAGAAAGCAGAAGGTAAGAGGGTCCTTTCAACAGTGCAATATGCTCAGTATTTCCAGACAGCCTCGTGATGGAGTTGTTACAGTGGTGCATTGACAAGTCTCCTTACTTTTTTCTGACTTTACCGCTGCTCAACTATGTGTGCTCCTTCCTGGTCCCTGCATGGATACCTCAGCAGAGTCTGGGACTGATATAATCAATCTAGTCTTCTCTAGAAGACCGTCATGACTCATATGCTTGGCTTTCTTTTATCTGCTTTGTCTTCTAAGATTTATTTATTTATTAGATATTTATTATATAAGTACACTGTAGCTTTATTGTTACTGATGGTTGTCAGTCACCATGTTGGTTGCTAGGACTTGAACTCAGGACCTCTGGAAGAGCAGTCAGTGAGTGCTCTTAACTGCTGAGCCATCTCTCCAGCTCCACCCCCCTTATCTTCCTATTTCCTGTAACTCTAAGCATGGAATGCAAAGCATTTCACCTCCTAACTCAGCACTCCATCACTGAGCTGGCTGCCCCTTCCCTGCTATTTCTTACCAATTCCCAGAGAACATCTTCCTCAGAACATTGTTCAAAATTGGCCAGTGGTGGAGTATGCCTTTAATTCTAGCACTGGGGAGGCAGAGACAGGCAGGCAGGCAGATTTGAGGCCAGCCTGGTCTACGTCTACAGAGTGAGTTCCAGGAGAGCCGGGCTACACAGTGAGACCCTGTCCCAAGAACAAGCAAAAGGATGAAGATTGTGTGTCCACTTACTAGCCACAGACTCCTCCATTTGGATTTCTACGTAGACTCATTTCTATTAACTCACCGTGTGCTTTACCTGTTGATTGACTCCCCTTATCCCAACCCCAACTAGAATAGAAACTACACAAAACCTTTGTCTGTATTATTCACTAAGGATTCTTCAGTGTCTAGCATACTCTCTGTTATATTAGTTGTTGTTGTTGTTGTTGTTGCTGTTGTTGTTGTTGTGTGTGTGTGTATGTGTGTGTGTGTGTACAAAATGAAGGAATAAAAATATGTCAACAAACAGTTGGAAGGTTGATCAGGGGCACATTTGTAACTAACATAACCACAGTTTTAAACTCTGGTCTCCTGGTTACTAATCCCTAACATCGTTGCCAGGCACCCCGAGTTCTGACATGTCTGCTAAGATCCCTGTCAGTTCCCAGCCCAGCCCTTGGGTCTTACTTGGCTGGCTTTTTTTTTTTCCCTCTTTGGGTTAGTTTTTAGAAACACCATTTGTGTCTGTATCTGAGCTTTGAATACTTTTACTTTTTTGAGAGAGTAAGACAGTGAACAAGTGAGAGATCTCATTATAGAGACCAGAGACCAGACAAGCCTTGGGGTCATGATCCCTGTCTTCGTCAGGGTTTCTATTTCTGCACAAACATCATGGCCAAGAAGCAAGCTGGGGAGGAAAGGGTTTATTCAGCTTACACTTCCATATCGATGTTCATCACCAAAGGAAGTCAGGACTGGAACCCAAGCAGGTCAGGAAGCAGGAGCTGATGCAGAGGCCATGGAGGGATGTTACTTATTGGCTTGCTTCCCCTGGCTTGCTCAGCTTGCTTTCTTATAAAGCCCAGGTCTACCAGCCCAGGGATGGCACCACCCACAATGGGCTGGGCCCTCCCCCCTTGATCACTAGTTGAGAAAATGCCTTACAGCTGGATCTCATGGAGGCATTTCCTCAACTGAGGCTCCTTTCTCTGTGATAACTCCAGCTTGTGTCAAGTTGACACAAAACCAGCCAGTACAATCCCCCTGTGTCCCAAGTGCTAGAATTACAAATAGCTACAACCACACCTGGATTATGTACGTTCTATATTAATTAATTAATTTTTGCTATTGGGAAAACACCAGGGCCCCTTATGCATCTTAATCTCTACCATTAAGCAACATCTCTGAGTTGAGCTTCAGATCTGATAATGCTCTGTCGTAACAAATGTTATAATTAAACACATTTATCCTCATTATCTCCAAAACTTAAAACAAAAGCCAAGTGCAATAGCAACCATCTTTGCCTTCAATCCCAGCACATGGGAGGCAGAGACAAATGAATCACAAGTTCATGATCAGCCTGTGCTATGTAGCAAGTTCAAGGGTAGCCTGGACTACCCAGTAAGATCTTGTCTCCAAATAAATAACCCAAAACTTAAAATATGTGGTGACATGAGCCTGTAGTCACAGCTACTCGGAAGGCCAATGCAGGAAGGATGCTTGAGGCCAGTTTGAGGCCAAGTCTAGATAAGGTAATGAGATGCCATGCTTAAAACAAATTAAAATGACTGATTCTAAGGAGAACAGTTCTTTCAGCAATTGGATAGGAGATGGCTTATCTGTCAAGCCTTCTGCTATCTGTATAAGATACATGAAAATCCCAACAAAATTCAGGTTTCACACACTCACAGAATTAAACAGATTAGAGACGACCAGCCAGCTGTTAGGTCTCAGGATCTCTGGCTGCCTACAGATTCTGCTTTAGCACTTTGTAGAAATGCTGGTATATCGAGGACCAACCGAGTGGAGTCCTCAGTGGTCAGCCCAGGGACTGGCTATCTAGGCCGCACAGTATGGATGCTCAGAATTGATGATAAATTGCCTCTTGATTGGGAACAATGATGTGAATGAGGAGAAATTTTAACCCAACAAGCCCATGGAACCATTTGGGTTTCTTTAAGCATGCCCTCCGCCTATATTTCTTCTGCGGAAGCTCTGGAAATGGTGGTAATATAACCAGTGATCTTTTCCAAATAGAATTGATTTCACCAAAACTCAGAGGCCACGAGGTACCTGAAATGCTAGTGAAAATAATGTATATGTAATAAAAAGTATGTAGTATATACATATATACTATATTACATGTATATATTATGCAAAATAAAATATATAAATATTATATGTTATAATCATATAATAAATTATAAAAATATATATTATATAAAATAAAATATAAATATAAAATAAAAATGTTTAAAATAAAAGGATATATGCAATAAAATGTAATATATAACGTATAAATTATATAGTATATATAAAATAAAAAGGTTATATAAAATAACATAAATAAATATATGTAAAATTAAAAATGTATAAAATAAAAGGACATTTCTCTTTACACAGTAACATTGTAGAGAGATTTTAAACAATCTGTTACAGAATTGACGTTATTTCCCTGGTCATCCTTTTGTAGCTGTGAGGCAGCTGAAGGGAAACAGAATCAACTGCATATGTTTTGGTTCTGGATGGAGCTCAGGCCTCACATATGCTGCTATATTCCTTTCTCAGGTAAATAATCAGTCGTGTTTTCTTTATAGTTATGTATCCATAGACCTGCCTCATTAGCCAGCACTTCATTGGACACAGTTGGGTTTGCTAATTGCTGTAATGACTACCACACAACCTCTTAGCCATTGGCTCTTTGTTTTATGAAACCTTTCTGTATTAGTGGCAAAACCAAGAGCCTCTGTGATAATAGAAGGTGTTGAGGCTGGTGACCATGAGCCAGTGCTAGACCCGAGAACAGAGTGTGAGCCTCCGCACCCCTTACCTCTGCGCTACAGGATAGAATCGCTGAATTTCATAAAAGCCCCATCGCTATAATGCTGACTATCCATTCAGTTAATGTTCCCTTAGAGGCAGGCAGAATAATTCTGTCCTTTGGGCCTTACCTAAAGGAAATCTTAAATTAAATTTTTTTTAAACATTGCCATTTCGTCTATCTCAATATTCGTTTGTGTCCTATAAAAGGACCGTGGCTAGCTGAAGCTCATTAGGAGTCAGGCAAGAGAAAGACAGGAAAAGTTCGTGCCTTTGTGGATAGAGGGTGTGTGAGTCAGCGAAGTCAGTGAAGCTCGGTGTTTCAGGGGGCTGACTCGCTTGACGTGCCAGTCTCGAGGGTAATATGGTCCATTCCAAGTTCTTAAAATAGACCTGAGGAAACAAAAGTAAATAGAAGACAATGGAGTGTGGGCGTTTATCATTTTACATTTAAGATATCTGTGGCCATCCCTGTATGTGCCGATGAATGAGTCCAGTCAAAATTCAGAAACCAAGAGGCTTTTCAGGGTCCCTTTCCCAGGCAAGTTCTCAGGATATGGTGCCTCAAATCTGTCATCCCAGTATTTGATAGTTAGAGGCAGGAGGATTATGATGAATTAGAGGCTTTCCTAAGCTGCAAAGTGAATTCCACGTTAGCCTGGGCTAAAATGTGAGCTCCTGTCTCAGAAAGGTAGGCCCCAAACTAAAAAAAAAAAAAAAAAAAAAAAAAAAAAAAGAATTAAAGACTTTATTTCTTTGTATTTTTTTCTTCTAACACATTTGCCGATGAAGAGAAGTTTTTAATATAGCATCGCTAATTTTAATTAAAGGAATATCATTTTAGGATGCCACATGGTTTCTTGTTCTTCTTCTCTCCCTCTCTGTCTTTTCTCTCCTACTGTTCATTTACAATAGCAGTTCTCAACCTGGGGTCACAATCCCTTTGAGGGTCAAATGACCCTTTCACAGGAGTCTAATGTTAGATAGCCTGCATATTAGCTATTTATACTACAGTTCATAGCAGTAGCAAAATTTCAGTTACAAAGTAGCAACAAAAATAATTTTATGGTTGAGGTCACCATAACAGGAGTTGCTCGTTAAGCAACTGTTAAAGGGCCACAGCATTAGGTTAAAAACCACTGCTTTACAACAAACTGGAAAGCCAAACGTCTCTTTTACAGATTGAGGGAGTGTGGTGATTTGAATATATTTGGCCCATGGGAAGTGGCACTATTAGGAGGCATGGTCTTCTTGGAGTGGGCATGGCCTTGTTGGAGGAAGTGCATCATTGTCGGGGTAGGTAAAGAGAGCTTCCCCTTAGCTGCCAGTCTTTTCCCAGCAGCCTTCAGAATAAGATGTGGAAGTCTCAGCTTCTCCTGCACCATGCCTGCCTGGGCACTGCCATGTTTCTGCCTTGATAACGGACTGAACCTCTGAACCTGTAAGCCAGCCCCAACTAAATGTTCTATAAGAATTGCCTTGGTCATGGTGTCTGTTCACAGCAGTAAAACCCTAACTAAGACAGTGTCCTAAGATCTTATTACAGATTGTGAGCCTAAGGTCCCACAGACTGCACAGTCTGGATGTAGGTTCAGGTTCTAGGTCTGTAAAACCATTTCCAACATTCTTTATAATCTGTCACAAGAAGCCGTGGTGCTGTTTGTTTGGTTTTGATTGTTTTGTTGTTGGTGTTTTTTCTTTTCAGGAAAATTTCTAGGTAAACTTCAGAGTTCTATTTGTTTGTTTGAGACAGGGTCTCATTCCATACTGAGGCTGGCCTGGAACTCCCAATTAGCTGAAGCTGGCCTTGAATTTATAGCAATCCTCCTGCCTCAGCTTCTTAAATCACAAGCAGGGCTTACCATGTTGGTCTTTTGAAGAAATAAATGAAGGGATTTTTGGTGCATGTCTACTTTTCTCGAACATGTCTTCAGCAACATACCCGCTTCAGGCAATAGATTACTAATCTTAGTCTTTTGACGGTAGTAACATGCAAACACATTTCTTCAGGCATCTGGTACTATAGATTTGCTTGTTTGGAGTCCAGCAATAAGTTACACCTAATGACTGCCGGCAGAATTCTAAAATTACAACAGTAACCTCACCATGCTTTAAATAAACAAAATTCAATACTTTTCCACACAAAGAAGAAGATGGATGTGAATTAAGGTATTTTTTTTGCTAAAAAATGTTTTTAATGTGTATGATCATTTACCTTCATGTATGTATATGTACCACCGCTGTGTTTGCTGCCCTCGGAAGACAAAAGAGTCTTTGAATCCCTCCAAACTGGAGTTGTAAGCCTCCATGTGGCTGCTGGGAACCAAACCCAGCTCTTTTGCAAGAGGAGTAAGTATTCTTAACTGTGGAGCCATCTCTTCAGCCCCAAGCTACGACTTGGTGTTAGTTCATCCTATTGCTCTCAGTGGATAGAGCATCACCACCACCACCACCACCACTATCATCATCATCATCATCATCTGAAAGTGTGCACACACACGCCACAGTGCATATGTGCAGGTCAAAGGACACCTTTCAAGGGTCAGTTCTTTCCAATGTGGAATCTGGAAACCAAACCTGGGTCCTCTGCTTGTCCGGTGCACATTCTTAACCCATCAGACAACATTCTGGCCCCAGAGAAATCATTTTCATTTGGTCATTCCTCTGTGTGGGCTCATAGTGATTCCCTCTGAGCTAACAGTATAGGGTTCTACACTGTAGAGTTTACAGAACGAACTCTAGGTTCACCATGTGGGCTCTGGTGTCTGTCTGCATCCATGAATTGGCTCCACGACTCAACATCCAGCCAACCTTTAACAGATCACTCTGGTGTGTTTAATTTTTCTCATCAGCAAATTTAAAAAGGGGGGAGGGGTCTAGTAGAGTATTTTCCTCATAGGAAAATTGCATAAGCAAGATGATATAATGTAATATTCACATGGCACACAGCACAATACCTTGCTAATTCCTGGCTCTCAATATTATCATTGACAGTATTTCTTACAGATGTTAGGAAAAACCACATATTTATTTTGTGGCATTGGAGTTCAAGCTCAGGGCCTTACAAATGCTGAATAAGTGTTCTACCCCATGTACTCCCCCAGCTTAGGAAGCTTCCTTAAATTACAAACTTAATGTTCTTATGACCTTGTCAAAGGGTCGATTACCATATGCTGCCTGCCAGATGGCCCACTTAGGAATGAGACACCAACCTCACCTATGATAAATTAAACCAGTGAAAGTCAGGGTCATGCAATAAAGGATAGGGGTTGCCATAAATAAGAATATAGAACGACAAAGGAGGAGGGAGGGAGGGAGAAACAAAGATGGAGGGAAGGAGAGAGGGAGGGAGAGAGGAGAAGGGAGGTAAAGGGGGAGAGAGGGGAGAGAGGGAAGGACAGGGAAAGGAGGGGAGAGAGGGAGGGAGGGAGAGGGAAGGAGAGGAGGAGAGAGGGAGGGAGAGAAAGAGGGAAGGAGAGAAGGAGGGAGAGAAAGAAAGGGAAGGAGAGAGGGATGGAGAGAGGGAAGGAAAGAGAGGGAGGGAGAGGGAGGGAGAGGGAGAAAGAGAGAGGGATGGAGGGGGGCACAGATTCCAGCAAACAGGTTTTCGATGGAGGAATGTGAAAAAATGAGCAAGCCCGGGTCAGAGGACCTTATTCAGTCTGTACTCGGTACTTAGTTTCCTAGAGTAAGCTCTTAGGCGTGAGCACCAGGGAAAGGATGCAAGCTCTTTGGCTCTTCATTACTCTTTTGGGCAGTTGGGGTAGTGATGTCTGATGCATGACAGAGGCTGCACAGTATGGGTCTCAGCAAGCCGCAGGCTACAGCCAGGTACTGAGCATTGAGTCTTTTCTCTTCCTCTTTGATCTTCTTGAGAAGAAGGGAGCAACACTGGGAAAGGCTTGGTGGCCTGTGCCTTTATTTTATTTTTAAGATTGTATTATCATTGTATTATCTTATGTGTAGGAGTGTTTTACCTACATGTATGTTTGTATATCACATGTGTGCCCGGTACCCACCAAGGTCAGAAGACAATATATAAACCCCTGAAACTGGAGTTACGGGTAGTTGGGAGCCACCATGTAGGTCCTGGAAAATTGAACGTGGGTCCTCTAGAGAAGGAACAAGTGGTCCTAACCATTGAACCATCCCCCCAACCTTAGGGCACTCCTTTAATTTCAGCCCTCAGGAGGCAGATGGGCAGGTAGATCTCTGTGAGTTTGAGGCCAGCCAGAGTTACATTTTGAGACTTTGTTTCAAAATGGAAAAAAAAAAAAGAGTAGCACTAGTAAGCAGGGAAGTTCCTTAAGATGGTCCTCTGGCCCAGAAGTGGAAACTGAATCTGTGTTTCATTCTGCGAGGTGTACAAAGATGCTCCATCCTTCACCTGTCTCTTCCCCACCGCCCTTCCCTTTTTATTCTATTTCCCAGGTACTCCATGACTTCATCCAACCACGGATTAAATTACCACTTTATCCGCCTCTCTGTCCGGAGCGCCATTGGATCCCACCGACACAGGCTCAACAGAGGCATTCCTTAGGGACTTTCTCAGCAGACAAATGGTTGATTCCATAAATAAAGGCCTGCAAATGTCTTGACAAGATTTTATTTAGACGGCCAGTCGTTGGCATTTTAACAGCTGTTTCTAGTGTTTAACCCAAAGGAGCAAACTATGTCAGGGTTTATAGTGTCAAGATGCGGGTAATGTAGAGAAGCCGGTGGACGACAGAGATTGTCCAGCCCAGCACATAGCAGGTGACTGGGTGCAATTGGAAGTGACCCTGAATACAGACCAGGAAGTGGAAGCTGTAAACATTTATGGCCCGAATTACCACCCTTTGTGTGCCCCCTTGGCCACTCCATTTAGAATCAACAAGAACTTTGAACCCCATATTAGCGAGCAGTAACCCAAAGACCAGGATGGGGAAGGGAGGGTTTCGTGGTGCAGGGAAAGAGAAGTGCCTTCAGAGATGGGAACACTGACTCTCAGTCCTGTCCGTCCCTTAAGAAGCTTTGTGATCCACACACAGGCTGTTAAGCGGGCTTTGACCTCAATGAGTTCTCTGTGGTCAGAGAGCCCTAATTAGAGGAGTCTTTTTCAGCTCAAACCTCTGTGTGTGTGTGTGTGTGTGTGTGTGTGTGTGCGTGTGTGTGTGTTTCCCTCTCCTCTGCTATGGATGTCCTGGAGAGAAAACAGGCATCACTGGGATTGTAGATGTAGCTCCACGCTAGAGAATGTGTTTAGCATGTAAAACACTGGCTTCAACCCCAGACACGGAAAAGAAAGACTATGCTACGGGGTGGTAGTAAGGTTATACTGGACTGTGTACTGAGCGTGTTGCTTCCGGAAAAGCAGACTGTGTTACCGAGCTAGGGTCCTTGAGTTTGGGTACTCAGTTTGGATAAATGACTTAATCTCAGCATTTCCCGATATAGAGAGAGGAACACTGCATTTTTATGCTGGTGAGAGGGGTGAACGGGCCAAGGTGCACCAAACACCGAGTTCAGTCCCACTGCGTCCTCCACACTTGGAGGCAATGTTAGTCTAGTTTTCTTACCAAGTTAATCCTCGTTTCTAGAAACATTCATGTCAGTCGGTATCCTTCATTTCAGGGGTCAAGGAGATCTAATCAAGTATCAGGATCACATAATTTCCAAAGTTCTTTTTATTTATGTCTGTTGTTGAGAGCCAAGATGTGAAGCTGTACAGGTCCCCTGCTCAGCAGTACTTGGTGTACACACATCAGACTCTGTGTTGGTTTATGTTGCTCTTGTGTGTGTGTGTGTGTGTGTGTGTAGGGGGCTGGTTTGCTTTTGAAGGGAAAGAACATAAAGTTGGGTGTGTAGAGAGGTGGTGGAGAATCTGGGAAGAGTTGGGAGAAGGGGGGAATATGATCAAAACACATCGTATGAAAGTTTATTTAAGACAAAAAAAAAAAGAAGAAAAACACTTTTAAGTCATATAGCTTTAATCTCAAAAATCCTCACTGCCACAGTAACACGAGCGCAGATCTGGGCACTTGGGCATTCCTAGAAATTATTGTTACCATGTGCTGGGAGTGTGCAGTGGGTATTTGTGCCCTGAAGACACTTGCTGAACAGGTGCTTTAGTTACGCTCACCACGGGTGATAATTAGGTTACATGTGGTCTAAAGTGCATGACACCAGTCACCAGCGTCGATTTTCTTACTGTTGAAAGCTTAGTCCAAAGATGATGGGATCAAAGCTATCCTCAAATCCAGAGGCAACATATATCTCAGCTTTTTAAAAAAAGTTTTTGAGACAGGGACTCATTGTGTAGCCCAGGCTAGACCTGAACTCATGATCCTCTTGGCTCAGCCTCCAAGACGATAGCATTACGTATGTGACAAGGCCTGATTCATATTAGGCTTTGAACAAACATAATTTGATACATCATTATCAATTTATATATTTTTTGAGCTCAGGTTAGCTTCCAACTTTTTTTTGTAGTTGAGGTTGGCCTTGAATTTGTGGTCTTCCTACCCTCTACCTCCTGAGTGCTAGGATCAAAGGCACGGAGTAAGAGAGAGAAAGAACTGGAAGTTGGGTGGGTAGGAAGGTGGTGGCAGATCTGGAAGGAGTTGAGGGAGGGGAAAGAATATTACCAAAGTATAGTTAGTTGTATGAAAACTTTGGAAAGTGGCCAAAAACATTTTTAAAAGGTGTATAGCTTTAAGCTTAAAATTCTGACTGACTCGATCCACCCCCAGTAAGAGGAGCCCAGCGTACCCAGTCAGTGTACACAGCCCTGGCCTGAATGACATAGATCATCATGGCCCAAGTCCTCACACAGGCCAGGCAGCCATGCTTCCGATGAGCTACACCCCAGTCCAGCCACACATGTCTTAAGCCATTGAAAAGACAGGAAGAAAAGGGATGGATAAAAGTTACAGGACAACTGTTAGAAACGGTCCCATCCCCTATGGCTGAGCAAACAAAGGAATCCACTGGAATTATTAAAACTGAGAAAAGGGACCCTCATAAACGATTTGTATCATGTCATCTCTGTCCAATTGATGAACAGTATCGGTTTTCTGGTTACGACGGCTGTTTAAGCATTCACTCCTAGTGGTGTATGAGCACCACGCTTATTCCAGAGTCTTGGGAACACTTGGCATCTCCTGTGTCTCGTTCACTTTAACCATTTCTGTGGGCTTGGCTTGTATCTAATTGGTTGACAATGAAGTCAAGCCCCCTTCCTACTGTTTTCCGGGTCATTTAGAAATCCTCTTTGGTAAAGTATCTATTCAAGTCTCTTGCCCATTTTTCTTTCTGGTTTGTAAGGATTCTGTGTGTATTTTGGCCAATAGCTCTTTGGAATCCATCATCCCAGTGCTCCCGATGATGCTTGAGCTGCTTGGCAGTTCAAAATGTACTTCTTTTGAATAAATGGCCCCAAGACTGGATTACCACGTTGATCTTATTGTAATGCCTCAACAAACAAAACCCAGTCTCTTAAACTCCCGTTCTTCCTTTTGCGAGCGGATAGGAGTGTGTGTGTGTGTCTGTATGTGGGAAATGTGTATGTAGGTGTATGTGTGTGTGTCTCTGTGTGTGTGTATGTGGTGTATGGCGTGTTTATGTGTGCGTGGTGGTGTGTATATGTGTGTATGTGATGTGGTGTACATGTAGTGTGTGTGGTGTGTATGTCTGGTGTGTGTGTGTATGTTGTGTGTTTGGTGATGTGTGTATGTGTGTGTGGTACGGTGTTTATGTGGTGTGTATGTGCAGGTGTGTGTATGCGAATGTATGTGTGTGTGGTGATGTGTGTATGTGTGTGGTATGGTGTGGGTGTGTATCTAGACATATGAGAGTTTTACACAGACCTGGAATTTATTGATTCAGCTAGGCTAACCAGCAAGCCTCAGGGTCCCCTTGTCTCCGCCTCCCTCCATCCCACCCCCTAGTACTGTGAGCTTCTTGCTCATGGTTCTAAAACTATGGGTTCTGGATATCAAACTGAGATCATGAAGGGCCTGGAAAGCACTTTACCCACTGAGCTATCTTCCTCTGACCCTGATTACACACAGGCCCCTGGTTCAGCTTAAGAGAGGCATTTTTAAGGAAGCGTGGCACTTTTTGTTGACGTTTTAGCTCTTGTGAGACAGTCTCTTTTGGTAGCTCAGGCTGGCCTAAAAATCACTGTGTAGCTGGGCAGGTCCTGAACTCTCAAAGGCAGGGATTCTAGCAGGACTCTGGCACATCCAAGCACCATGTTTTTTCACCATTTTCTGAGTCTTGGTTTTAGTCTGTCCTCCGAATGGTGAGATAGTTAGCCTTAGTTAAACAGAATTAGTCTCTATAACACAAAACGAACAGCAACACAAAACAACGCCAAAAAGGCCAAGCAAAGGAAAAAAAAAAACCTGTAATGTTGGGTAGGTGGTTATTACATTAGTAGTATGTTTTAAATTTATGCTGTGTTACCACTCAAAGATCATTCTAGAAGTCTTCCCTTCTTGCTTCCTCCCTTCCTGCCTTTCTTTCTTTCTGTTTTATTTTGGACACAGGCAAGCTTTTAGTGTATTAGCCCTGTCCTTAGAAGTTGGCACCATCGCAGCAGATCAAGCCACTGCAGAATTTCCCCTCCTTTCGCTGCAGCCAGTCTCCACTAGCTTTTTGCCAGCACCAACTTCATTCTGCTCTTGCATTCCGTTCCCTGTTTTCTGGAGCTTGTTCTTCTCATGAGTATCAGATCCCAAAGACACCCTAGACAAGGCTCGCTCAGTACCTATGGTTCCTCCCACACTGCCCACTCTGCCCCTACCTGTAACATCTTGATTTCTCCTTCCCCCTCCCCCTTTCCCTCCTCTCCCCTGCCCCTTCCCTCCTCCTCCCTTGCTCTTCTCTTTTTCCTCCCCTCCCCTTCTCCTCCTCTCCCCTGTCCCTCCCCTGCCCTTCCCCATCCCCCTCCCTCTCTCTCCCCCTCTCCTCCCCCCATCTCCCTCCCTCTCTCTTTCTCTCTCCCCATCTCTCTCCCTCCTCCATGGCCCAGTTCAATCTGGGCTGTTCCAGATGCCTCTGGCTGAACTCCCCATCAGATCTACAATAAAAATCCTCCTCAAACATACTCTGAAGGGTTAAGTCCTTGTTTTCATTCAATAAAGGCTGTGTCTTGCAGGCCTGCGTTTAGGCTCATTCTTCTTTGTGTAATCCAAAGAACCATACGTCATGTGAAGCCAGTTGTCCCACTACCACCAGTGAGGTTTCTGAGTCTGAAAACAAAGATGGCATCTGGTGTGGTTTGGTACATTTTGGCTAGCCTTTCTCCAATTCCCATCTTTTCTATCGTTGCCTACCCAGGGTGAAGGACACCAAAGACCTTTTGTTTCCTCTGTAGCAGATGCTCAGTCATGAACTTCCTGCTCTGGATCATTACTGAGTCATTCATGATGGTGGTGGTCCCCAAACTGCCAAGGTGGGGGAGGGGAAGAGAAATTTTTTTATTCTTTTCAATGATGGGTAAATGCTAGGTGGGAAAAAAAACAAATTTTGTTTCAAGGTCAAGGTCAAGGTCATTAGAGTTAAATGAATATCTCAGAAAAAGAACTGCATTGTATAAGCAACAAGAATTTTGGGAGTGTTTGTGTCTCACACATTAAATGTGAACCTTCAGTTGATTGACAGGCTTATGGAAATATGTGCCTACCAAGTTATTTCTCCTCTCACCCAAACTCTGGATTACTAGATATTATTTTCTGAGTCTCCATCCAAATCTTATGCGATATTTGCTCCCACATCCTAGCAGCTAAGAGTGACTTTCAAAGTGCTTAATTAAGGATGATTTGCTAATGATGATCATCTCCGAACAATTTCCCTCCCCTTCCATTCCTTTTAACTGTGGCTATTTTCCGAAGGCCAGGGTTTTCATTCCTTAGGCTGGTCTTTGTAAAAGTTAATTTCCCCTTTTTGCCTCTTAATAAATGCGATCCTGTCTCCCATCCGTCCCTTGATCCCTTTCCAAATCAGCAGTGGTTGCCGTAAATGACGGGACGCCCGTAGACAGGATGCCAAGCACAGTGGCTAAATTTAAAGAGCAGCTTTTGCACCTGTTGTTCATTGGCAATGCCCACGCTCCCACCCACAACTTCCTCCACCCCCTGCTTTCCACCAACTGCAGCCGATGGCCCAGAACCTTCATGCTTTCCCTTGGAAATCGGTTCTGATAATGGTGGTGTCCATCCTATCAAAACTGAGAAGAAATATATTAGTTTTGACAGTTACTTAGTTTAGATTCAGAGGAGCTGAAATGTGGGCCAAAGTCAGCATAATAGAAAAGATGTATCTCACCTGGAAGTAGGCAGATTCATGTGGCTAGAAACCAGCCCAAGAATGCTCTTTTAGACTGTTCTGCGTTGTGAAATTCCTTTAGAAAGTTCCATCAGAGGTTATAAACTTAAGTGTTTTGAAGGCCAGTTGAAGGAAGAACCTGCATTGTGTAGAATTAGCTTTAGTTAACTTGCCAGACTGGCAGCTCTGAATCTGGAGGAGTTCTGTAGGACAAAGAAAGTTACCCGTAAGGAATTCTGTTACAGGACAGCCCACAGTAGGACAAAGGCCTTGACGGAAGGACTTCCGCTACAGGAGATGCTTAGAATTGTGCATGAACTGTGGCTGAGTCAGCCTGAGCTATCCTGATCAGACAGGTCTAATGAGAGTTTCAAGTAGTGGCTCCTATCCGTAATGCTGGCTAGTGTGTGGTGATCCTTGGCTACATCAGACTCGGGTCTCAAACAATCCAAAAGACCTAATGATCACAGAATGTTATCACACTAACAGACCGGCTCTGTTACTGTTAGATCCGGTACTAAGCAACTGGGTCACAGAGTCAACAGTAAATTAAATTATGGGCGCTTGCAAGGAGACTTAAGTTTTACCTAGATGTTTATTTTTCAGAGAAGGCTGTACTTTTATTCAGCACTCCTCCCCCCAGCACAGACGGCTACTGGGACAGAAGTACTGGCATGGCACTTTTGAGAGAGTCCAGGGCATGGGAAACAGGTCTGTGCAGAAGGGACTGCTAAGTAAGTAGCCACTCCACTGGATGGAATTCTGTTGCATGTCAGCCAGAGTCATCCGGCGCTCTGGATGGTGCTGGGTTTCATAACCGTGTGAGCTGAATTCCTGTGTACTTAGGAGGTGTGCTATCTTTGAGTACAAAATTAATAACTTTGATCACTCT
Source organism: Micromys minutus (assembly GCF_963924665.1). Lineage (NCBI taxonomy): Eukaryota > Metazoa > Chordata > Mammalia > Rodentia > Muridae > Micromys > Micromys minutus. Next base: position 24,803,486 of record NC_137960.1, read on the forward strand.
AGAGAGAGACAAAAGACTTCCTAGATCCAAAAGTCTAGTAAACATGAAAGACTGCCAAAAGGGTGTGGGCCAATCCAACACAGAAAGAAAGACAGCCTCAACATTTGCTGTAAGGCTCCCGGGCTCTGAGAAACAGGAACAAAGACAATCTACCTGAACAATTTCTGCCCTTCTCACCTCCGTCTCTCCTTGGGGGTTATGTGCATGAAAGAAAAAAGGAAAGATTGAGTTGCGCATGTTGCCAACAGAAAATAAGATTAGACCACTGGGTGATTGAGTTATAAAACATGGAGTCAGTCATGCTTTGGAGCTCAACACCTAAGCCTCCCAATGACAGACAGGACATGTAAATATATTTCCGACTTGGAGTGGGTCTGTGTTAGAGTTGGGACAAGTGAGAGTATTGAAGGAAATAAAAACCAGGAGAACATGGGTGTGTTTATGTGTATAATAAGTAAAAGTAGACATAAAGAGGAAAAGATAGGTATGTTATATATGCGCACATATACATATATGTATATATGTAAATGTGTCTATACATGCATGTATATATGTAAAATAATAAAGTTTACATAAATATTACATATTATAATAGTACAGTATGTTATATTTATGTCTCATTATATTGTATATCATAGTGTTTTATATATGTGTGTGTGTGTGTGTGTATGCATGTATGTTATATAAAAAAGGCTTTAAAGGTAGTTGAACCTCTCTCACCTACGCTGACTAGAAATATTTACTGTGCAGATGAGCTATGAGAGAAAGAACAGCAAGGCTCACAGAGAGGAGGAAGTCACAGGAACTTGGCTTGTGGTGATGGAGAAGTTACTTCTAATGGGTAGGCAAGAGAAGCGTATGATGACATTCTGAGAGAGTGAAGCAAAAATAAAGAGCAGATAGAGCCGGCCGGGGCTGCCTATAACATCTGAAGGCTGCAACCTTTTCTTTGGATGTTCCTTTCCTGTTCGTTCGGAACTGCTGATTCCACTCGGATAATAATTCACATTATCGGTGGACCAGGAAACATGGCCCCCAAACCTCTGAGGAGATGCCTTCCATGTCTGCTTGCTCAAGTCAGTGTGTGCCTCACCTGTCTGCCCTGCCTTCTATGGAACCCTTGGGTAAATATTCCTTTGAGTTGAGTCATCACTGGGGCTGACTTCAGTATACAGAGCACAGTGTACTGTGTAGCAGAGAAATCGGTTAAAGGCTCATGCTCCAAGAATATGCTCTGATTCGTTTTAGCTTTAAAAAAAAAAAAAAGCAACCTGTTTTTAAGGATTGGCATAGCAAAAAATTGTGCAACTGGGTATGTTTTAATGACTGTGTTTTTAAATTATAAAATCAATATGCAGGTGGGAACAATTTAAATGCTCAAAAGAGCAGGTGTCCCTCCAAACTTCCCCAAGGCATGTGTCTTCTTACTTATTCCTTTAGAATCACACCTAAGCTATATAATATGTTATACATGTGGATAATGATTTTAAAGATGGGGTCTTACTATAATGCCCTGGCCAGCTTGGAACTAGAGCAAGTTTGAGATAGAACAGGTTGGCCTTGGACTCACAGAGATCCCCCTGCCTCCTGCCTGTTGGGATTAAAGGCATGTGCCACCACGCTCAGCCCCATATATGGTGTTAATATTGTTTTGCATGTTCATTTTTATTTTTGTGTGCATCCTGCAGAATATGGGTGGAGGTTCCATGACGACTTTTGAGAGTTATTTCTCTTTTTCCACTTTTCCTGGGTTCCAGACCAAACTCAGGTTGTCCAACAGGTGCAGCAAGCCCCTCTACCTGCTGAGCCATCTCACCGGCTCCCGTGTTAGATGTGATTTAAAAATAATCATGTATACTATATTATTTATAGTTTTATATCCCATACATGATTTCAGCCATACCAAAACGCTCAGAACTACTGTATTTTATCTCCCCCACCCCCTGAAGGCATCACCACAGGGAGCCCAGCCTGGTCTTGAACTCTAGGAGCTGAGGGTGACCTTAAACTCCAGATCTTACTGTTTCTACTTCCCAAATGTTGACATTACAGTGATGTGCCGCTATGCCCACTTCACTTTTAATAAAGAATAAACACATCATTTCTTGGTCTTTCGATTAAGTGTGGACGTATAGGCAGGCCAATTTTTTTCATTATTGCTTATTTTTGTATTTGAAGTAAGTGAACTAGGGTTTTGTCTGATGGTCCAGGTTGGCTTTAGACTTGTTCATCTTCCTCCCTGAACTTTCCTAATGTTGGGTTATAAGAACATGCCAACACACTTTTTTTTTAAGATTTTTTTTTTTTTTTACTATGTAGCCCAGGAACTTGCATTTCTACCTTAGCCTCTCTCTCAAGTGCTGGGATGTAGTGTGTGCAGCTACCCTTGACCCATTGATAGTTAACATTTGTACGTGGTTCTAGGATGGAGCATGTGCCACTACGGTTGGTCCGTAACTGGATAGTTAGCTCCTGTACATGGTTGACTTAATATTTTGTTAAGAGAGATTGATGCCTAATTTACTTGACATGCACTTGATTGGAAGATATTGAGGTTATCTTCAACTTCTTACAAAGTGTGTGTCCTTCTTTAAAAACCTCTGGTGTGACCAGCCTGTTCCTTGGCACGAGAGCGGCAATGGATGAATCTTAGGATTGAGGATTCCTCTCTGATGAACGCTCTCCTCAGCAGCACTGCCAACCAGCGCCTGTAGTCAGTCCTTTGCTTCCTTTCCTGAGAGACCACAACTGACAGTTGTTTAGCGCTGTTGTTAGATCTACATGATAAGACCGTGGTGTGATCAGTTGATCCTGTCTGAAGCCTAACATAGGGGCACCAGAGATTTAATTTTTGTAGATATGAGATGATACCTTTTGGAATACAGGTTTGAAATGCAGCAGTGTCTCAAGTTTCAGATTTGTACATTAAAAAAAAAAAAGACTGTGGCTTTCCCCCAGGTTGTTTTCTTTTGTTTCGTCTTTCCCCCAAACATCTAGCTATGCAGCCCATGTCTCGTATGCACAGAAGTCCTCCTGCCTCAGCTTCCCGTTCTGTGATTTCAGGTGTATGCTACCGTGACTGGCTTAATCTGGTTTCTTTTTCTAATGCCTGGGACTAAATCTCAGTACTGCAGGGTAGACATTTAACTCCCACACTTGGAAAGGCAGAAGAAAGGCAATTCTAGTAAGATTTCCCAACATGCAAAGTAGAGACAGAGATGAACTGCCCTTGGCCAGGTCCTAGGGCTGGCCAAGAAGGACAAAAAAACTAAAACCTATGGTGAATGGAGTAAGAATGCCCTGGGAGAGGGAGGGAGGGAGAAAGGAAGGGAGGGAGGGAGGGAGGGAGGGAGGGAGGGAGGGAGGGAGGGAGAGAGGGAGGGAGGGAGGGAGAGAGAGAGGGAGGAGAAAAGGAGATTGCCGTGTAGATAAATACTTGAGATGCTTCGTCGATATCTATAGATGGGTAAAAGGCAATTGTGACAGAACTTGTTCCAGCAATGCCAAGAACTCCAAATGGGGGCTTCTTGCATTCAGCTGTTGAGATGGAGCACATTCCTCAGTTTCCAGGCTCCCCATGTTGAAACATAAAGCTCTTTTGGGGGTCACCAGGGGAAACCGGTCATCTCACTGTTCTGAGCTAGGGCCAAACAATAAACCCAGAATTTCTACTTCAGTGTTTGGCCAAGGAAGCAATTTTAGTCAAACTTTAAAAAATATGATTAGGACAAGTAATACAAATTTCACTTTTTAAAACTTCAAGTAGGATTAAATAATGTACAGTGAGTGATGTTTACTAGAATTTTAAGAAATCTATACCCCACTCCCTCGATTTTAAAAGCTGAAAGATCTGAGCGGCTTGCAATAACAAACATCCAGGAAGTCTAAAAAATAGAGGAACTGCAGGTCTCCTTTGTAATACCACACTTGACAAGCCCTTGCTAGGAACTTGGTTTTTTGTGTAGTGGTTCTCAACCTTCCCAATGTTGTGGCACTTTAATACAATTCTCATATGGTGGTGACCTCAAACCATAACGTTATTTTGTTGTCACCTCATAACTATAATTTTGCTGCGGCTATGAATCATAAGGCAAATAGGTACCTGAGTTTCGTGATGGCTTTAGGTAAATCCTATAAAAAAGGAAAATCATTCAGTCCTTCAAAGGGTCGTGACCCACAGGTTGAGAAACCTTGCCCTGTGGAAAGTCGCGTTCTCAAGAGAAAGTGAGTGCGGTCAGTCCAAGCCGGGAGTGGTGATGGTTCATGCTTGTGATCATATCACTCGGGAGGCTGAGGCAGGACGATTGCAAGTCCAAGGGTGGTCGGAATATGTAGTATGACTTCATCTCAAACAGAAAACCAGGACTATAACAAAACAACAACAACAACAACAACAAAGAGTAAATTCCATGCTGGGTGTGGCGGTTCATACTTATCACCCTCAGCTCTGGGGCCGGTGAGGTGGGAGACAGTCTGAGGTCATTCTGGTCTACATAGCATGTTGCAGTCCAGCCTGGGTAACATACTGACATTCCCTCATACCACCTTCCCCAACCCCCACAAAAAAAGTTATTCTGAAACTGTGTTCTATTTGCCATTTTAGCAAAATCATGAAACTTGATTCATCTTTACATGGTTTTTATTCCATGGCAGTCTTCTTATGTTTTTGTAGTTTAATTAAGAAAGGAGACCAAGGTCAAATATAGGAAAGAACAGCATGGCTTTTAGAGAGGAATGTCAGTCTAAAGGTGCTGGGAAAACGATGTTTCAATTGTGTAGCGTTCTGTTCTCTCCATTCAGCCCAATGGCAGGTACTCCATCCTGGGAGTTTGAAGCTACATCCGTTCTACCTTTTATCATGTTACATAGTACTGTCATTGGATTACTTGACAATTCAGGGTTAGTTTCGGCACATCCAAGTGCTATCCCTTATGGATGCTAACTTTAGGCATGTGGTCGAGAGTTTTAGCCAAACTACTTTAAATGACCAGTTGGGTGCTTATGCAGACAACCTAGAACACTCAGAACTCAACTCCGAACAAGCTCTGCACGGGTATCTCTTTCCCTAGTTCTCTTATCAAGTCACTTGGTAAAGATTAGCCAAATCGAACGCGCCATCCCTTAAGGCTCCATTCCAAGAGGTTCAAGTGCTAGAGACCGGTCCCCTAGAATTTGCCCGTAAGGTAACTCTGGAAATGACAGACAGCCCGAAGCCGGGATTCTCCCGCCTTTTGATTGGGCTTCGCAGGAAGCCCCGCCTCAGAGGCTTAACGCTGGGCTGCAGTTGGCTCAGTGCGACTGAGTGGCGGGTCTTGGCCACGCCCCGGCCGTCCGCTGCGCTGCCTGAGCCAGCGCCGTTTCCAGTTGAGAGATGGCGGCCGCCGCAGGTAGATCGCTCCTGCTGCTGCTCTGCTCCCGGGGCGGCGGCGGGGGCGCCGGCGGCTGCGGAGCGCTGACTGCCGGCTGCTTTCCCGGGCTGGGCGTCAGCCGCCACCGGCCGCACCAGCAGCACCGGACGGTGAGCGAGCGCGGCTCCGGGGAGGGCGGGGCGGCGTGGGGGAGCCTCGGGCAGGCCGGGGAGCCCGGCGACTTCCCTCAACTCGCGGCCGCCCCGGGGTGGCGGGCCACCGAGCCGCCGTGTCCTTCAGCGCCTGCGGCGGCGGCTGGGAAGGCAGGGCGGGCGGGCGGGCGGGCGGGAGGCAGGAGAGGAGGAGGGGCGACAGCAGGGATGTTCCCGCAGGACTGGGGACGCCAGGGCGGGGAAGGCACGGGACTTGAACCTCTCTCCGACCCGCCTCCGGGCTCGGTCCCTCCTTCCGTCGTTTCTGACAGCTTTGCTCCAATGCTCCCGAACTGAGCCCGGTGCAAGTTGTCCCCTTCTCTCCTCTGGACGGGTTGGGGCGTCCGGAGTTGCCGCGGTTGCCGGTGTGTCAGGAGAGCGGTAGTGCCACGCTGCTGGGAACTGTCCCCGGAGAGCACCCCGGGACCCCAGGAGGCTGCCGCCTCGCCCTCTCTCGGTCCCCTAGGAACACGCAGGAAGGAAAATCAAACTTTATCCGTCTCCGATCAGGTCCCTGCTTGTGCGTGTTCTGGCGATCAGCTTCCTTGAGGTGGATGCTGCATTGCTTCAGGAGGCAAACACCATCCCCTCGGGTCCTTAAAGGTCCCGGTGGTCCCTTCGGAGGGAGGGTTGGCTTTCAGGCTGCACGCGTGCCCAAAGGAAGGGCAGCAGGCACAAGAGAGGCGGCATGGCAAGTTGTTCAGAGATTTGGGGATTCTATTAACCAGTTCTTGCCGCGTTTCACTGCCTGGCAAAGAAGGAATCCTGTCTCAACAGCCTAGGGGTGTGTGTATGTGTAGTGCTGGGTACCGTACAGGAGCTTGGCATGGAGTTCTTGACCTAACAGGTCAGCAGTTCCCTTCCTTTGGACTTTCGAGGCCCATACGTGTTGGTCTCTGTCCAACTCTTGAGAGAACAAGTGTAGGTTTAATTTCATAAGGCGAGCTTGTATATAGAGTGATGATGGGAAGGAAGCTCACTGCAGCCGGCCCAACAGAGAAGGTGGTGCCTTCAGCCCGTGCATCATGACCTGCCTTGTTCTGATTCCCTGTCTCCTAAGAGGAAAGGACTGGATGGAGCTTTGCAGGGCAGATAGCCCTAGACCCGTGGTAGCATAAAATTGTGGGAAAACACTATGAAAAGAACCGAGGCGCCGCGAATACAAGATAGTATTGCTATTATTAGCAATAGTTATGGACCCGAGCTTCCTTCTTGTGAGAAAATTGTACTTTTTCATATTTGGCATACTGGCATTGCTTTGCTTAAAGCTTTTGGGCAAGAGCCAAGTTTTTCTATAGTTCAATTCTGATTTACATGTTTGGTAGCCTCCAGTTATGTTCTCTGAAAGACATATAGGCCACCCCCCAAAATGGGATGGCAGTCCTTTCCCTCTGAACTATTGGAAGACTTCCCAAGCTATCTCTGATTTTCCTGAGGCATCTTCTGATTTTGCAGTTTGTTCTTGATACTGTTTGGGTGTGGTATTCAAGTGGTGTTTAACAATTTGTGCCTCAGATGCAGCAGTCTGTGAGAGCCTTCCTCGTAGAGATTCTTCGGACAACGTTCTTCTGTGCTATTCTGGGGTGGGTAAAAGTGATAAGCTGACTTTGTAACTGAAAGCACAATTAAAAATGAAGTGTTGTTTCTGAAGGGCAGAAGTGTTGTCATGGGAATGGTGACTTGTAAATGAACTTAGGAGTCCAAGGTTTGAGAAGAGATGAACCTGATTGTTTAAATACAGAGAAGCAGACTTTGGATTTCCGTCCAGTTGCTCTAAGTCATCATGAGTGTGTCCCCATCTGATTGTCTATGATTCCTCACATGGCATTCCATTTGAAAGATGCCTCTTAGGGATTTAACTCTTGATATTTCAAGCCTGAAATTGAGGCCCAGAAAGGAGGAAAAGTTGGCCCGCATTGTACAGCCGGTAAGAGTCTTGTCCAGGTATTATGAGTCCCTTTAGGTCTTCTTTTTATTGTATCATAAACTACAGCTGCCTTTGCATCTCTCCCTTCTCTTATAAAATTAACCACTTGTCTGCCAGGGAAGTCTTTGTATTCCAAAGCCTCCAGGCGTAGGAATCTTTCATCGGATATGGTTGCGAGACTCATGGTAGTTGAGTATGGAATAAACCACTTGATCCTACCTGGGGAGACGCTGGGGCTGAGTGGACACATCCTGTGGGTACAGCAGATGGCAGTCTGCATCGGACCTGATCACAAGCCCAGCTTGTGGCCCTTTCATTCGGCAGTAGTAGGTATGGCAAATTGGAGCCAAGGGACATAGCTAATAATAGCTGTGGCTTCTTTTTGGCTTGGGTCACCGTGTTTGTTTGCTTGTGTTTGTTTGAGATAGGGTCTTACTATATAGCTGAGGCCAAGTGGCTTCTTCTTTTCCTGTTTTTTTGTGTCCCTGGTGTTGGGATTGTAGGCACGAGCCACCATGCTCAGCCCAGCCAAGAGCCGCTGTTTTAAACCGAGTGTAGATCAACTAGAACTTGAGCAAAATGGTCAATGTGATTGCATAGTTATAAGTAACTGTTTACAAACCCCCACATTAAAATGTACTTCACCCTCCTCTCCAACACAGGGCTTGAAATCAAGTCTTACTTTGTCTCCCAGGAACTCCTCTAATTCCTGGCTTTAAAGAGACCCTCCTGCCTCAGTTTCCCACCTAGCTGAGACTAAAAATGTGCCTCCATGCAATCTGACTTCAATGGAATAGATAGGAGTAAAAAGCAAATGGCTTTTCCAGTGGGTTTTTTTTTGTTTGTTTGTTTGTTTTTCCACCAAATAGTATGGTTTCCCTTCTGTAAAGAGCTTGCTCTTATCTGATTCACGAGCACCTACAGTAATTATGGACTGTTTGTTGCGTACCTTCCTGTGTGATTAGTGAAGGTGGCTGCTGTTTCCAAAGATGCTCCTTGGAGGAAACTGCCTCTCATTGTGGGCTGTGCAATTCCTTTGCTCAATCAAACTGCGTTGTCTCTGATTGTGACAGTCTGGATGTTGGCAGTTCCTCTGATCAGCTCCTGAGCCCAGTTACAAAGTCATAAGCAGGCATTACACTGTTACAATTTGTAGCTCCGTTCATCCACTCTTTACAGAGTCCTGACCGGCAACAATACTATTGCAACATACCTGAGGCTACTTTGATGCACAGATTTTGTCTGACCTAACCCCAGCTCCCACCCTGCACCCACACTTTCCCCAGGGGAGTATGTAGCTAAGGCTGGCTTCCAGCTACCTATGAAGTCAGTCCAAGCTGATCCTTCTGCATGGGATCCTGGGTGAGAATTCTAATCCAAACCCTAATTCTCTTGAGTTTCTCCTGGTCTGAATCTGTTTTGTTTTTGTTTTCCTATGCTGCATTCATGCACCAACATTCTACTGTATTTAAGCTGGCTTCAGCGCTGGCCTCAAATGTTCCTTACATATGTGCTGTTACACAGATTCTGTGGCTGAGTTTCAGTCATAACAATCCCCAGTCATTTCTCTTATGCCTCAGGTCCATTTCAGGCCAGACACTGACATAAATAAAACTCCTTACAAGTCTAACACCCTCACTTCATACATCTAATAAAACAGAGGAGTGACATATGAAGTTATATTTGTGGCAAATAAGAAATTAGGGAGTGAGATTCCTTTAATTGGAAGGCTTGGTTTATATCTTTCTTAACTTTGGTGATTTCTGCCTCTTGCTTTTTTTTTTTTTTTTTTTTTTTTTTCTATTCTCCAATCTAAATCCTAATAGAATTTATTACATTCAGGATTCAGATTGACAGTGTACTCAATCTGTGAGCGACAGTGAAGGCTTCGTTTTTGGACTCCCTGTTTTACTGGGGAGATAAAGCCCAGATGGGTTTCTTGTTAGTCTTCCCCTCTGGACTTTTTTAGCCTGCTGTCAAGGAAGCCCTATCTGAAAAATGTCTTTAAGCTTGGTGATTGGCTGTCATTTTCTTTATGATGGATAGGTGGGGAATGTTGGCACCACCAAGTTAGCTCTGTGGTGACCAGTAGCTTTCTGTTCACAATCAGTTAAAGGAACGATAATCACCCAGATTATTAGGAATATATGCTTTCATCAGATCCCAAACGTGTTGTCTTCAGTCTACTAAAGTGTTGGACAATTGAGTGTCCTGGATGAACTGGTTTAGAACACACTTGTTTTATTTTCAAGGAGGCAAATACCCTTTTAACTCATCATAAAATCTTACTTACTTTGAACCCATAAAATATTGTAGTGAATGAACTTGGATTTATTCATCACATTCTGACTATTCAATCACTTTAAGGCTCCGAGGACTTTATCTTATGCTTTATAAAACTCTTCATACAAGAAAAAAAAATCTAAACAGAAAATTCACCATTAAGAATGATGCAGTCAAAGACAATAAATTGACAGCCAACTTTTTAATTTTATTTTGGGGGCTGCACATACCTCCTGTTAGGTTTTCTACAATATGATGTCATTATGTGAATATCCACTGGGATTGAGGTCAGGATTATATTTTAATATTTTAGGGTATCTGCTCAGCTTTTGAACCTTTTTTTCTCAATTGGACTGATTAATGCTAAACCAGGGATCATGGACACATTAAAACTACTAGAAAATGTTATTAGGAAAATCATAGCTATTGTATACAAATAATTCTAGAACAGAACTCAGAAGTCCTTAGAGTAGTGGTTCTCAACCTGTGGGTCATGACCCCTGGGTGGGGTTTTAAACAACCTTTTCACAGGGTCTCCCTTGGAAAACACAGATATTTACACTATAATTCATAACAGTAGCAAGACTAGTGTTATGAAGTAGCAATGAAAATAATTTTATGGTGGGGTTTGGCATACCAGGAGGAACTGTATTAAGGGGTTGCAGAATTGGGAAGGTTGAGAACCGCTCCCCACTTTAGAGGATGCAGGGACGTGGGAGTGATGGAAGGCATTTCCATAGTATCTGAATGCAGAGCTGAGAAGGCCTGTTACTTCCTCCATTCCCTGTCTCTTTCCCTGCTTCCAAGTGTTGACACTGGTTTTAAAAGGTGAATTCGGGGGAAAAAAAGTTAACTGGGGTAGAGTTCTTAGAGTAAGTGTATAGCATGCGAGTCAGTCTTGAACAAATGTTCCCTGATACATATCAAACTTGACAACAGATTGTTAAGAAACACCTGCCAGGCCTGGCGAGCTGCTCAGTGACTAAGAGCACTTACTGCCCTGGCAGAGGACCAGAGTTCGGGTCCCAACACCCATGTCAGGTAGCTCACAACCTCCGGCATCTCTAGCTCCAGGGCAGTCCCGTGCTTCTGGCCTTCTCTATGGGTATCTGCACTTATTTTCGAGTACCCATACATACACATTCATAATTAAAAACCAAGAGAGTAAATCTTTTAAAAAGCTGTCTCCTGCAGGTTGAAAACAAAGGAGAGAAGCAAACCATGTATTTCTGTGCACTTTGTTAAAAGCTTGTAGAGAAGACTGTGAAAATGAAGGCTGGCATCAAGCAAATTACTTTTAATAAGTTTAGTGAGCTATTGGCCCATAAACTGTATACAGGCTTGAATTTTTTATAGTCATAAAAATATAACTTGGTAAATTATATCACCAACTGGATCTAACAGGATGCTGAAGGGAACCTTTGTCTAATGCAGTTCTAAAGTACCTAGATAATAGGGCATCATCTCCTGACGTCTCTTAAAGGCAATGACTTTTTCAAATGGTTGTTTTTGGTGATATTAGACTTATTAGTCTTTAAGGAAGTGGTGTTTGCCTTCCTTGAATCATTACTAAACTTTTCCCTTTTTTTGCATATTTTCTGCTGTTTATTGTCCAACTGATCATTTTCGGAACCCTCTTAATCTCCAGGAAGCTGCAGAGGCAGACAACCAGCAGCTCGAAGTCCTGACTCTTAACCAGTACTGAAATTCTTAAGTTGCCTTGCCTCCCAAGGCAGGTCTGTGCCATACTTCTTGTCTCTAATGAGTGATGTTACAGGGCATTTCAGGTATTAATGTCTGCTTTAAACTTTGATGCAGAGAAAATGAAAGTGACTGGTAAACTGTCAAATAACAGGGGAGCCGGTGAGCTAGCTCGCACTACCAGACCTTGCAGCGTAGAAGGATCTGGGGACATTGGCAGAGTCCTTCAATCCTCTGCATTACCCCTGTGAGAGGTTTGTAGGTGCCGACACTGAGGATGGGTTTACTTGTCTGTTTCAGTGCTAGCGATGGATGAAAGAAACACTTTGGCTTTTGAGCTAAAGCTAATTCTGCCTTCCTCTTGTCTTCTGCTCCCCTTGCCTCTCCCTTCCTAAGCATCTGCTGTAGTTTTCCAAGAGACCTCAAGGTCCTTCCCACTGTCTCCAGTCCTTAAATCTTTCCCCAGTGTTCCCTTCAGGCGATGTCTGGCTGACTGTGGTCTGAGTCAGTGTAGCTTCCTAGGGATCTGGGTAATTTAATCTGGAACGCTAAATCGTGCTACTAAACAAGGTAATTGTTGGGCATTACTTCTCTACCGGATAGTTCTGTAATGTTTTCTAGTGGACCCTATGACAAAATGCTCCACCTATAAAGGTTAAATTACCCAAAATCATTTGAAAATGATTTGTGGACTTCCCTTGTGTGTCATTGTGCTAGGGAAGATGGCGTCTTTGATGGGTCAAACGAGAGTGCACAGTCTGGTCAGGGGACATGGTACAAACCCTGTGACAGGTGATGTTGTTGTTGCTCTTTAGATGTAGTTCTTCTTTCTCTTCTTTTGAGACAGGGTCCCTTTAGGTAGGCCCGGGCTGTCCTAGAACTCACTCTGTAGAACAGGCTGGCCTTGTACCTACAGAGATCCACCTGCTTCTGTCCCCTGGGTGTGTGCTGCTGGGATTAAAGACATGGGGCACAATGCCAGGCCTCTTCCTTTTTTTTTTTCTTTTCTTTTTTCTTTTTTCTTTTTGCTTGTGGAGATGAGAGCACTGAGACCTGTTAGAAGGGAGGCTTCACGGAGATGGCTTCACAGTGCTAAACCAGGAAGCCATATACGCATGTGAGACTAGAACAGTGTGGTTGGTGTTTGGGGTCATGGGGACGTGGTACAACAGTATAAGTGGGTTTGCTGCAGCATAGAATGGACAAGATCAGGTCAGGTGAGCGATGGTGGTGATATCAGTAATAATATTTATCAGCTTCACCACACACTTTATATTAAATCAAATTTTGAGTTACCTCAAGATGTGAGTGCTCACTTTCAGAGAGTGGAACTGAGTTACCTCCGATTAGTTAAGTGATTTGTCCAGGAATAGTTGAGAACATTGGTCCAGGACCATACACTAGCCAAAGGCACACTTGGTATGTTATTCTGAGAGTGCCTGGCTCCAGCCTCCATGACAGTCAAGTGTATATCAGACTGTGAATATGAAGAGACTTGCAAAAGAGCTGCAAGTTTATTCTGTACAGCAGTGGCTATTTGCAGGTCAATACTGTTGTGGAATGTGTCAGAAATGCCTCCATTGTGTGTATGTGTGTGACTGCATACAGATTAAACTAAAGAAATATTTTATAGAATGATGATTTCCCTTTGCATGAGGTACGCATGGTTTCCTTTCTGTTTAAGAGGTACTGCTAGGTACTCTTTCGAGTTGAATTTGCAACTGAAGAAGCCACGTGTGAAAAACCCCAAAGTCAACCCATTGCTTGTCGATACAGTTGCTGAGGATATAAAGTAGGAGATCGCTTGCTCCAGCGTATGCTTTTACCCGGGTCCTGCTGGCTTTGCTGTAAAGGTAGGTGGAGGGAGTGGGACCAGAGAGGTAGAGAGTCATAAAGGATCAACCAGTCCAGTGGCTCAGGAAGAGATGGCTGAACTAGGACTTTAGCTAGCAATAGGAGAGACAGGATAGAGAGAACAGAGAACTTCCGGAAGAATCGATGGGCTGTGTCCATTTTCCAAGCTCTTAGCCAGCGCCAGGTTGAGGATAGTTTAACTCAAGGTCTGACTTTATTCCTTAGGCACAAAGATTATTTCTTGATGCTTGAAAGTTCCCTTTTTATATTCTTACTAAATGTGCTCCTTTGCGTTCTTTTCTGGGCTTCTATTTTTGTATTAAAATGTGTCGTTGTGCTTTTATTAAGACACTTTTACATTTATATATCAAGTCAGATGCCTGCCTTCTCATGTGCCTGCCTTCCCCCTCTTCCACATAGAATTTGGATTTTTCTCAGCGGCACAGGAAGGTACACACAGCACGGAGAGCACTCAGCAAATCTCTGGACAAAGAGTGCGCTGTGTGCTTTCCCATAGCTTTGCTCTGTAGCCCTTTGTGCTGTGCTCATCAGAAGGGGGCGTTAGAGCCGTCTTCCTGGACCTACTTCATCCTAGCTCTCCGTTTCCTCTTATATGTATGTGTTCATAAGAAACTCTTCGATGGCCATAAGTTTCGATTCCCTTAAGGGACTTTGGATATGGCACAGTAATGGTCTTGTCTATTTCTAACTGGCAAATAAAAATCACACCTATCTCTGTTTACGGATAACTGTTATAGGATGTTTTGGTTTGTGTGCGCACCGCACGATGTTCAAATAAGTAAACATAACCATCTCCGTGAACACTGATTTTTCACACAGGGAGAACTTTCCAATCCAGCACATGGTTGTCTCATGTCTCTGTGCAGTAGAATGCCATTTCTCCTTAAGTAGGCATTCCTAATCTCTAGGTTTTGTTTTGTTTCCTTATTAAAAAATTACCCACCTTCCTTTTCACACTAAAAACATAAATACAGGGGATTCCTGGTTCTTCTACTCCTCTCAGTGCTGAAGAGGTAAGAGAGTAAAATGGAAAAAAAAAACTGGAATTGTTTCATTCAAAATGCACAGTTCTCTGGTCTGCTAGGGATTGTAATACAAGTGTGGGCATCAGTTTCTCTGGCAACTGTGGCAGTCTTTCAGAGGCACTGGGGCATCTCTATAGAAGAGGAGAGTTTGTGATGCTGTTGGCAAACTTGAAGTCTCCAGAGAAAGAGCTGTATCGTCAGGGTATTGTTAGTTTCCTGAGATACTTAAATGAAGAGGTGATAAATGTGTATATATTTGTGTGTAATGGAAGCTCCCATGGTATAATAGTCAGTAGTTGGAGCCATGGATCCCTCCGTGTATACTCTTTGGTCCTTGGGAGCTCTGGGTGGTCCCATTAGTTGATAGTGTTCTTCCTATGGGGTCCCAATCCTCTTCAGCTCCTTCAGTTCTCCCCCTAGCTCTTCCATTGGGGAGGGGAATTGGGATGGGGCAGGGGTTTGTGGAGGGGAAACTGGGAAGGGGATATCATTTGAAATGTTAACAAATAAAATGATTAATTATATAAAAAATATTAATTATATTGTATATCAGTCATGTGAGTTCTCTTCTTTTTTCCACGAACTTGAGCAAAACATTTACCCTCTTCGCTCTTAACGTTTTGGTGGTTTTGTTTTGTTTTGTTTTGTTGGTCAGTTAACTAAGTATGCTCAATCTGGTGAGCCTTCAGAGTGTCTTTTGGGGCTGGAGAGATGGCTCAGAGGTTAAGAGATCACTGGCTGTTCTTCCAGAGGTCCTGAGTTCAGTTCCCAGCAACCACATGGTGGCTCACAACCGTCTGTAATGGGATCTGGTGCCCTCTTCTGGCCTGCAGGTGTACATGCAGGAAGATTGCTATATACATAATGAATAAATAAATCTTAGAAAGAATAAAACCTATTTTTTAAAAAAGAGTATCTTTTGTTTATTATTTGTATGTGCTTGTCTGTGCATGCATACATGTGTTTGTGATGGGTGTGCATGCTAGGATTAAGGTGCCATAGTACCTGTCTGCAAAAGATCTCCCCCCTCCACCCACCCTGTGTGTGTGTGTGTGGGGGATGTATGCCACATGTATATGGGAGGCCAAAAAAGGTGTCAGGCCCTCTGGAGCTGGAGTTACAGGTGGTTGTGAGCCTTCTGATGTGGGTGCCAGGAACCCAACTCTGGACCTCTGCAAGATCAGTACGCAGTGCACACCCCTAACTGCTGAGCCATATTTATTGCTTCATATTTATTTTTATAACCCTTACAAGTAACTTTTGTTTCATTGTGTGGCTTCATTACAGTTCATGATGAGGTCAGGAGGTTGGGGCAAGACAAGCAGTTCTCTGGTCCTCACTGGGACAATTTCCATAGTTTCATCTGGTATTTTGGTCAATGATTTACCTTGTGTTTATACCCCTTAGGGAGTCATTTATGGCTGTAGTTTCATCCTTCTCTTTTGTGGTTGCCATCGACCCCCTCTTCCTCCTCCTGTTCCTCTTCCTTTTTAATCCACACTGTGGAGAGAACAGCAGAGGAGGGGCAGATATACTGGGGAGCCATGGGTTGGAGAGCTGGGAGCAGGTACAAGCAGCAAAGCTGGTGTGAAGTGATGAGTTGTACTAGTGAATGGTTTCTAAATAGCATCCAGGAAGGCTAGCCTGAAACACAATGTTTCCTTTGTCCTTTGTAGCTACATTAGCTGAAAGTGTAGCAGGGAGACCCTAGTAAGTGGCTAGCTGTTAATGATATTCATGTACTAATAGCAGGCACAGCATTGGTGGGCAACTAGAAGCCCATAAACTCTTCTAGGTCCATGGTACAGTGTCAAGAGCTTAGCTATTCAGTCACTTTTGGATGGATGAGAGTCAGTGAGTTAAACAACCCCCAAGACCATGTCTAAATCCTTTAGCTCCGGGGTAGGTGTAGATGTAGATCATCTTGTTCTCCACCAGGACATTACAGTGATGGGATGATTCATGCAACAGCGAATAATCTTGAAGGAGTCTGCACTGTGCTAAGACAGTCAGGGTGGTGTAAAGGTGATGTACTTGTCCTAGCAGTCTGGAAGGGCTTCTACAACTGCTAGGTGGAGAGCCAGGAGGGCTGAGTGATAGGGTATTTGCTTAGCATGTGTGAGAACTTCAGTTCTCTCCCCGGCACCACACGGAAAAGAAACTGCTGCCCAGCCTGTGGTGGTGTGAGCTGGGCAGCACTGGGTTCTGCGGAAGACTGAAGAGGTTCTGCCAGCCCCACATTTCTTCCCTGCATGCATGCCAAAGGTGGCAGTTTTGCAGGTATTTGGGAGTTAACCTTCTGAATCTCCAATCTGCCCCCACCATAGCTTGTTTGTTGCACCGCCAGGACCCACCCTGCTAGCTGCCATAAATCAGGCTGTAGCAGGTGGTCCACTGTGGTAAGAACCCATTTTTCATTTTAAAACAGAATTCAGATATTTGGATACTTTAAAGAAGTATACTTAAAGATAGTTTGAACATAGCGGAACAGTAAAAACCTAATGAGGTATTAAACTTATGGAAGAGTTCTATTCTTCTTCTTCTTCTTCTTCTTCCTCTTCCTCCTCATCTTCCTCTTCCTCCTTGTCCTCCTCCTCCTTTCCTTCCTCTCCCTCCTCTGACCCACCCCCTCCCTCCTTTGGCCCCTCCTCCTCTTCTCCCTCCTCTGGCCCCTTCTTCTGCTCCTTCTCTTTCACTGATCTGTAAGTGCTGGTGACAGAAGCTTCTATATAAAAAAGAATTTTTTTTGGTCAGAAGCTATTGTTGAATTAAAAAAAAAATCCGAGTGTATATGTGCCCTATGGTTTTATTTTATCTTTAAATCCCCAAGAAAGTAAAATCTCAGATAATTTTTCAGATCTGTAGTTCTGACCTACGTCTTAAGACAAAATGGTTTCTAAGTCCGGTTGGGGTGGTGAGACAGAATGTTAGTGTGACCCATTAGAGAATTTTCGAATATTGATTTATTTAATGGAGAGCTGAACTCTAGTCAGTGCTTTCTTTAATTTTAATAGCTCACTCTGCCTTGGTCTGTGATACAGAATGAATTATAATTCTTAGCATGGCCCAACACCACAGAGTTGGGTGAGCTTGAACTCTGTAATGGCTTTCTTTTTAGTGACCACTAGAGCTTGTAACAGCAAAGAAAGAGAAGGAGAGGGAGCTATAATAGTTTTTTAATGTTTTATTTATTTTATTTTTTTGCCTAAAATGAGTATTCTGGTAAAGATGAAAAGCAGGCGTGGGCTGAGGGCCTGAGCTATGAGCAAAGGTCACATCACAGCCAGCAGCAGAAAAATCACAGGAGAAAGCAGGAAGTACTGAGCCCTTATAGCTCACCAAGGAGTCCCTAGGAAAGACCTTCTGTCATGGGAGGGAGTTTTCTAGAGGGGCGGGTCATAAGGCCATTGCATCATGCTCAGTGATTCCCCTGGGAACTCCTCCTTCTCCTGTTTCCTGACCTCTTTCCCGGAGTCACACTCTCTGGACTCTGGTGCGGGGTTATCCTGTGCCGTACATGTGTGCGTCTCCAAGCCCTTCGTAGTCTTAAACACATGCTTTAACACTATTTAGAAATAGCCAAATAAAATCATTTTTTTTAAAGGAGAAGTTTACACTCTGTGTCTTTCTCCAGTTTATTCTCTTTGCATAACACTTGAAAAATCTTTAGTTGGGAGTCAGCATGAGGACTCAGTGGGTAAGAGTGTTTGCCGCCAATCCCGACCACTTCAATCCACAGAAACCACTCAGAGGAGGGAGAGAACCAAATCCTGTAGGTTGCCCTCTGACCTCTACCTGCACCCCGCAAATAAAAGTAATACAAAGTAAAATTATGTTTAGTTAAGACATTATCCAGTTCGTTTTTATTTTATCGTTTATTTATTTTATGTGCATGAGTATTCTGACTGCATGTATGTCTGTACTGTGAGCATGCCTGGCGCTTGCGGAGGTCAGAAGAAAGTATCGAGTCTCCTGGAACAGATGGTTTTTGAGCCACCATGTGGTGCTGGGAATCAAACCCAGGTCCTCCGGAAGATTAGCCTGCACCATCAGTCCAGCCCCCAGTTCATTCATTTCTAAGTGCTCTGTGGCATTTCTCTGTCTGATCCATATAAATGCTCCTTTCCCAGCTGACTGAGTTTCTTTTCACTGATGTCGTGAAGGGCGGGAATCTATTACGCCGTTTTTAAGGTTAGACTAGGAACGCTCTCTTGCCTTTCAGAAAAGCTAATCTCCTTTTTTGGCGTGCAATGGCTTCATTTGTCATCTTCCTGGGAATGCCCTCTGTACTCCCCCAGAGAAGGTGGAGAGGAGTAACGTCTCACCACACAGGCGAGCACGGCTTGTGCAAGGTGCAGAATAGCATTTGCTCTTACAGCGAGCTCACGGGGACCGGGCTGCTGTGAGAGAGCTTGTTTTACTCCACGGAAATAAGAGGATTTTCCCAGGCAGACAAGCTGCGGCATGGGACCTGTTGGCGTCCACTTGTTTCTCCGTGTTTGGGATGATCTCAGAGCGTGGATGCTGCTTTATTTTGTAAAAGGATATCATGCCTTTTATGGTTAAAAAGAAAAGCATGTTGTTAAATTGTGGCATAGCTTATGGAGCAAGCCGAGGAAACTTGAGTTCTAAAAGGGATAAGAAGGACTTTTTGAGATAGTTGATGCCAAGTAAATATTTGTTTTAATAATCTGTCTTAGGTACACGTTCATGTAGATTCTTTCTTTGTAGTCCTTCCTAAAAATGTATTTATATTTGATTTTCTGTATATTGTCTGTATGTGCACCGCCCGTGTGCCCAGTGCCCACAGAGGTCCAGTTCCAGATGGTTGTACATTACCATATGGGAGCTGGGATTTGAATCTGGGTTATAGTCCTTGTTTTAAGAAACAGTGGGTACAGTTTTTATCTTCTCAGTCTCATGCTTTTTGTCTTACATTTTCAAAATCCAGGCTAACAACTTTAGCATTTAAAAAAAAAAAAAAAACAAAACAGAAACCACAGTGCAGAGCTTCATTCGGGTTGTTTCTCCAAATGATTTGCTGTGCAGCACATTAACCAGAAATGCTGACACAGCAAGGGAAAGCGAGCGAGCGGGGTGGTCGTAAGGCCAGGCGAGCAAAGCCAAAATCAAGGGGAAATCGCTACTTAGGCATTTAGGCTGTAGCCTGGCCAGAAATGCCATTAACAGTGAGTAGCCAGTTGTAATTAAACTGATTGGGACCTGGGCAGTTTGAGCCACCAGATTGTCTGCTAAAAGGAGTGACAATTTTTAATACATCTTAGAATTAAGGGCTGGGAGGCGTGGAAATGATACAAATTCAGGACTTTTGAGAAATTCTCACTACATAAATGAATACATCGAAAAACAAAGAAGGGTCAATCAAGAACATTTGTCTGACAAATACTAATTTAGAATGAAAAAAATTATATTTGCCTTTTGAGGAACTTGCCAGTTCCAGAAGCTCAGGAATGACTGAGCTCAGCTGTCCGTGTGTTTCTTCCATGGTGTGAGAGTGAGTGCTGAATGAATTGCTGGTAGAGAGGTCTGCTGTCTGCCTGCCTGTCTGCCTGTCTGCCTGCCCGTCTGCCTGTCTGCCTGCCTGTCTGCCTGCCTGCCTGCCTGCCTGTCTGCCTGTCTGCCTGCCTGTCTGCCTGTCTGCCTGTCTGCCTGCCTGTCTGCCTGTCTGCCTGTCTGCCTGCCTGCCTGCCTGTCTGCCTGCCTGCCTGCCTGTCTGCCCGTCTGCCTGCCTGCCTGCCTGCCTGCCTGCCTGTCTGCCTGTCTGCTTGCCTGCCTGTCTGTCTTGTCTGTCTTTTCTGTCTGTCTGCCTGCCTGTCTTGTCTGTCTGTCTGTCTTTTATTTTCAGGGATGATTAGTTGGAAGGAGGAGAATGATGGACAGATGAGAGTTTTGATTTTCACTGTTGTTGCTTTTCAGAAAACCACACATTTTAAAGAACCCAGGCTTAGTTATGTGTGGGGAGAGGCGGTCCTGATATGTGCACATTCCTTATATTACTGTTCGTGGGTTTTAGTAATCCCCAAACACAGTCAAGGGCAACGCTGGTTTTAGAGAGTTTTGTGGTTAGGCCAATGGACTGCATCTGTTTTAAAAAACTTTTTTGCTTGTTTACTTACTTGATGTCTATGGGTGATCTGTCTGCGGGTTGTCTGTGTGTCATAGAGCCTGCCTGGCATTCTGTAGAGGCCAGAGCCGAGTGTTGGATGCCAGGGAACTTAGTTACAGATGGCTTCAAGCTTCCATGTGAACACTGAGAACTGAACCCAGGGCTTCCGAAAGAGAAACTCGGTTGCCCTTAGCTGCCAAGCCCTTGGTCCTGTCACGTTTTTAAGTGTACCAAGATTGCTTTGTTGTTAGAACCCACTCTCATGAGAAATAGTCTTCTTCGTTTGTTAGAGCTTTCTGTTTTATCTTTACATTCTGAAGCCAGGAGAAAAAGTGAAAAATAATAGCTGGTTTTTACAAGTGCTTCTGAAAATATTTGTTTGCCGGTTGTTGCTTCAGATCCACGTTTCTTCCTTCTCTGTGAGTTTTCCGGGTGGCAATTGACGAATTAATACTTTATTTCTCTGAAAGGTTTTCCCCAGTTCCTCTGGAGCTACTCCAAGGCTGCTCTCAGAAGGTCTTTGGAGGCTCCCAGCATTGCAGGCTGAAACAGCCACGCTGGCAGGCTCAGGGCCTTCACCTTCGACGTTGACCTTACTTTTCTCTGTCCCTTAGGTCTTTCTTTCATGACCATTCCTCAGTGGCTGGCAAGATACCCACGTCACTCTCCACCTTCCATGCCAGTGACATCTTAGCTGCTAGAGTGTGGAGCTGGCCTGTGGGAGTCAAGTGAGTCCCTTTTTTACTATTTGACGTGGTCTTTGCTTCCTTGGCAAAGCCATGTAGAGACACTTCTTAAGGTCGGTTTTTAAAAAGGCGCTTGCTTGATCTTGGCGGGCCAGCTCTGCTCCAGGCTGTTACCGAACATAGCTACCATGCGGGCCGAACTTACTGATGCTACTATTACAGAATGGGCCTTTTTTTCCTAGGGTAGACCCAAAGGAATTAACTTGGCCCACTCCTTCACTCTGGTGAGTAACTCTTGTGGCAGCCCCAAATACATCAGAACTGTCAGGTCAAATAGTAGTTACTCTGGCTATCTGTAGACTTAGTAGCTTATGGGTGAGCAAGAGTCGACAAGCTTAAAGCAACCAAGTTGAATGAAAACACAGTAGCTCTTCCAAGAGAGACAATCACCTTGGCACTTATTGTAACCCCGTGCTTAATATGTAGAAGGAATAATCAGACTTGGGTTTCTGTGTTTACAACTAAAGTTTGCTGAAACCTGGTGTTTTACTTTTGCAGGTCATCTTGTAAATTTTGCCTATGTAGATTAACACACCCCCTGTTTTGTCTAAACAACCATGTAAGGGAGAGTGTTTTCCTGCTCTGTCTTTAGGTATTGGTGATGTGACCTGTTCATGCAGGGGAAACTTGAACGTTCGCAGGTATGTGGAGATACTGATTCATGAGCATTTCCCCCCTGCAAACAAAATAGTTGTCTTAGTGTGAGCTTGTGACGTAGTTTTACAAAAATCTGTCTTTCCAACTGTTTTTACTGCCCCTGTGACTCTAAGGAGACTAGCAAACGATAGCCTGCAGCTGTTTACTTTTATAAATAAAGTTTTATCTAAACACAGATCTACTCACTTTCATGTCTGTCCTTGTCAAACAAGAATTGAGTTGTTACCACAGAGACTCTGTGATCCCATGAAGCTTAAAGTATTTAATATTTGGTTTTTAATAAGAAGCTTGTTAACTCTAACTGTAGGAGAACCAAACTTTAAACACATAAAACTGCCCAAACCCCAACTGATTTCAAAGCTCCTAGGGAGTAAACCAAAAAAGCCTAGATATGTTAAAATAAATAAATGTCTGCAATCCATGTAGTGGTGTGGGTACTGTATCTTTTGAGGTTGGTACTTTGAGAAAGGATTTCGTGTAGTTCAGGCTGGCCTTGTACACTACCTAGCTGAGGATGACCTTGAACTTTTGATACTCCTGCCTCTACCTCCTGAGTTCAAGAATTGCAAGTGTGAGACATCACACCTGGATTATATAATACTAGGGATAGAACCCCGGGCTTTGTGTAGCTAGCAAGCACTCTTCAAACTTTCACACTGAGCCTATGTAGTGTTACTGTTTCTAATACAAGGTTAAAGAAATGAAAACTTGACATCTGACTTTATACTGTGTGTGTGTGTGTGTGTGTGTGTGTGTGTGTGTGTGTGTGTGTGTGTGTTTCGGCATAGGCGTTCATTCAGTGATGAGACGTCCTGTTTTAGATTCCCTCAACATTTTGTGAAATGGAGGGAAAAGCTTTAAGTAGGATAATTGCACAGGCAAGAAGTGAGAATGAAGGACCTCTTGGCTCATGGAGAGACTCCACAGTGGATCATAGACTTCAAATCATGAGTACCAAGGGCTAGAGCTGGCCAAGGATTGCTGAGTGGTCCCAAGTAGTGTGGGGCTGAAGGAGGCCGAGCCTCTTGCCCTTTGGCCCAAGTTTCTTTCCCTACGTCTTCTATCATGTTAGTGGCTGGTTTCTCTAGCAACTGAAGGCCTGTCTACTTCTCCACCCCCCCCCCCCATAGTGTAAACAAGGACTCCATGACTTTAAACTACTAAGATGTGGCTTTTGGAATGATAGCTTTGGTTGAAGGTTTGATTCATTATTGCTTAAAGACAATTAGAAGATTGCTTCTTGACAAATTATCAAATGCGTTTGGTGTAAAGTAAGATAGGCTAGAATAGGTAGAACGGAAAAGCAAGGTTTATTCACAAGACGCAACCTCAATATTTGCATAGGGAGAATGCATCCCGTATTTGTCTGTGTATCTAAGCTTATAGATAGAAAGTGTGCATGCATGTATGTATATGCACATGTGTGTAGGTATCTAGAGCTTTTAAAATGTAGCCTGAAAGGAGTTCTGCAGCTATATTACAATGTGTAGATTATATCTCAAGTGGACATTTAAAATTCATTTTTTTCCAGCACAGTTTTAGGTTTTTAGACAAATCTAAATTCCTATATATATCCTCAATTCCTTATGCTTTCTTTTCTTCCATTTCTCCGTTTCTTATCTTTGTACACTGTCACGGCACATTTACTGTAATTAACGAACCAGTCTTGATCTCTCAGTACTGAGGCCCACACGTTATTCAGACTCCCTATTCTTTTCCTGTTCTATGTCCTATCATTAAGGGTATGTGTATTCATGTGTGCACACACATCCATGCAAGCACAAACATGCTAGGAAGCTGCTGAAAATACCCTAAATTGAACGGCCTCCGAGGACCAGGTGGGTAAGCTCTCCCGTGGCAATATTCGCCTCCTACTGAAAGCAACTCAAGATTACTCCTTCCACCTCCGCTCTACCCACTAGGCTGCCGAAGGGAGGTAGCACCTTCTCCTCAGCCATTACTCTAATTCACATGTTACTACAAAGGCCTTAAAAGCTTTTTAGTGGCTGACGTCAGCTGAGCACACGCGTGCCCTGTGATGCAGCACTTCCGCTGCGGATTTATGCACAACAGAATTGTGTGCACACAGTCGCCAAAGCAGATGGACAAAATGTTCATGCCAAATGAAAGGCCACCCGGGAATTTTCCATGTGGCTATCAATGGTAGCGTGCACAAGTAAATTGTGAATAAATGCCCAAGAATATTGGATAGTTGTTGGAATGAGTAAACAGGAATTTTGTGTAAGAAAATTTGACATCTTTGGCAAATTATACTGTTGGGTGAAGGGAACTACACACCCAACACAGTTTCATTGGCAACCGTTTCAAAGGCTGGCAAACTAATCTGTGTCAGAATTTAGGAGGTTAATTACCCTATGAGGGTTTGGAGATGTGTTTCTATGGTTGTGAAGGAGTCTGGGGTGTTAGTAGTTTTTCTGTGTCTCCAGTAGATCCTGGCTCCACAGGTGTGTTCACTCCACAACAGACAATTACAGACAAAGTCAATAGACTTTGCATGTGCATAGAATTCTTCAAGGAAATAAATGCACAGAGTTTGAAAAGCATTGTATACACCACAGAATTTCCCTGCAGATGTTTAGGGCTCTACAGAGAGCAAGTCAAATGGACTGACCTTATGGCTTAGAATAAACGGGGCTGGATCATAGAGCCATGGCAGGTACATCTGGATTGGCGGGACAGATGTGGTCCTGTTTTATTAGGGGACAAAGTGATGTTAAGAGCCTCTGTTTTCTTTCTTAACTGTTCCCAGGGTTGGGGATCCCTCAGAGGAGAGCATCTTTTTTTCTTGATCTGAATTGCAAGGAGTCCACAAGTCCCAGTGCTCCTCAGAGCACTTAAAAAGGAAAGAATTAGCTATTTACTTTACGTATATAAGTACACTGTAGCTGTCTTCAGACACACCAGAAGAGGGCATCAGATCCCATTACAGATGATTGTGAGCCACCATGTGGTTGCTGGGATTTGAATTCAGGACCTCTGGAAGAGCAGTCAGTGCTCTTAACCGCTGAGCCATCTCTCCAGCCCTCTCAGTGCACTCTCAATGGTAAAGGCTTAAAAGCCAAGCTGTAGCTTGGGTCTATCAGTGTGTCCACGTGGATTGCTGTCCTTCCCACTCACTGCCCTGCCTCTCAGCATACCAGATTAGTTCTCATCCCGCAGCTGGACGTTTACCAAGCAGGTTCCAACCACCATGTTTCCTCTATAATTAGTTAATTTTGTGGCTTCACACAGATTGCCTTTCCTACCACTTCAGTGATGATCCTGGGTAGATCCCCTTACATTACGTGTCATGCACATGGCCCTGGGTTCCATCTCTAGCACTACAGATATAAGTAAGTAAATGAACCCGTTGAACCTGACTTTCTCATTTCCCCACACAAAACTTTGGTTTGTTACTACCTATAAAATTTAATGCAAAGCCCGCTTAGCCTGAAGCTCATGACCTCCTATAATTGGATTCCAATCCACTTTCATCGCTAGTGATAATAGTTTCATTTGATAAGTAGTGACTAATTAGTAACTTCTGCAGTAATATTTTTATTTCTGTATTCTTATTCTTGAGAGACCGTTGAAATAGGTACTAGATCGCCATTACTGGGAAAATGGGTACGGGTGTCTAATAAGTGTCCAGGCTAGGGAATGAATGATGGAATTAATTAGGAGCTCAAGTATGTGTTCACATAGCTCACAGTTGTAATGTCTATCTCTCTGTGTCCTGCCTCCTACCTTAAAAAAAAAGACATTCCGGTGTTGCCTAGGCCGACTGAAAGCTCCCCCTTCTTTCCCTAGATCGGGGTTATATGTGCAGTGCAACCGGCTCTTCCTACATTCTGAAGCCTCGAATAGAGTATTCCCTATAGTCTAACTATGCCCACAATCCTTTAACCCTTTTTCTTTGCAGGACCACTGCCCAGTTCCTCTCTTTCCTCTGACCTGCTCACCTTCCATCCTTCAAAACATGGCTCAAGTCCCATCTCCAGATGGCTAATAGTTCCGCCCTCTGATCTCTAGCTTACAGAATGCTCATCACCTTAATTAATACTCATAAGTTACTACTCTTCTATTAATAAAACTCACATGTTAGTACTGATATGTTAAATATGCATAGATTAATACTTGTATATTAATATTATTTATGTATGATACTCAAATCTTGTGCACTTCCTTATTTTGGGTCTTTTATTGTTTCTATTGTTTGTTCTGGGTTTATTAAGAAAAAGGTTTAATTTAGATTTAAACACGGAGAGAAACAAGTAATACAGAGCCAATAGTGGGCCTGGGCTTCTCAGGAAAGTCACCAGAAGTGATTTTTTTTTAATGCTGTTATCCAACACCAGCTTTGCACATGCAGCAAGTATTCTACCATCCAGCCTCATGCCCAGCCCTTGTGTCTTATGTGAACAATTTACCTAGACTGTAGGTTGTGATCTCTTTAGGGCTTGGCTTTATAAGGAGCTTGTTGATATATTCTGCAGGACCTCGTCATATCTGTTCAGTAAGCGAATGCCTTGTCAGTTTAAAATGATAAGAAAATCCTCCATGTCTAAAGTTATATGATGGGCATCTGGGTTGGTTAATTATCACAGTAGTCAGTGATTGGATTGACAGGTGCCTTTATTAGGAAAGCATATTTCTGGTTGTGCCTGTGAGGGTATGTCTAGAGGTAACTGTCATGTCGGACAGCAGTTAACAGAGGCCTGGCAGGAATGTGGGCATCACCATCTAATGAGCTGAGAGTTGAGTAAAGGAAGAAAGAAGCTGTCAGCACAGCCCGACTCTCCTGGGTCACCATGAGGTGAGCAGCCTCCCCTGCCACACACCTCAGTGCCCTGACATTCTGATTCCCATGTGCCAGGCTCGTAGTGACGGAGAGCCTGTGAACCATGCGCTGAACCGCTGGAACCAGGATTTAGAGCAAATCATAACTCTTACAGTTTGTCTCAGATATTTGTCACCGTGGCAGACGTCAGACCAACACCACTACATCTAAGATTGTTCTTGTTTGAATTAGCCAAACTAATCTGACTATTGGGAAGGGGATGTTGAGGTTAAGATTAGAGATTTTTTTTTTAAGTTACTTAAATTTTTACTTTATGTGTATGAATTTCTTGGTCTGTCTGTATGTCTTTGCACATGTGCTTTGCCTGGTGCCCACAGAGGTCAGAAGAGGATGTCAGAACTCCTGGGACTGGAGTTAGAGATGATTGTGAACCACATGGAGGTGCTGGGATTGGGAGCTGGGTCCTCTGGAAGAGCAGCCAGTGTGCTAACTGCTGAGCCATCCTTCCAGCCTCGGTATTTGTTTTTGGAGGTAGGTTCTCAATATGGTACTTAGGTTAGCTGTGAACTCCTGGGCTCAGCTGAGGTTACAGGCTCAGGCTGTTGAACATGGCTAGCATTAGCTGTGGATGGTTTGTGGATGTGAAGCCTGGTCCTCATTCAGAACAGAGCGACTCTTTGGAAGCAGAGGTTAACTGCTTCTCACTCTCACACCACTGGCACTGTGGGTGAGGTTACTAAAACATCCCACCCAGGTTGTATTAACAGCTACCACATTAGTCACCTGACTTTTGTCCCCTTTTCCTGATGGTCATAACTCAGAGTGGCAATGCCTGGCAAAAGTTCTCGATCTTCCTGTATCTTCCAGTCTTAGTCATAGTAGAAGGCACAGGTGGCCTGGAAGTGGTCACGAGAAGCCAGCTTCCCAGGGAGAGCCTCTGACTTGCAGCTTTTGCCTCCTTGCCCGATATAACTCCTCCCACACTGGCTAACTGAAGTTTCAGAACGTGTGGCAGTCTGCTCTCCAGCGCCACTGCTGAACGTTTGGCTCAGGTCCGACTCCATCTGCTGCCTTGCTTGCTCTGGCCCACTCTGTTCCTGCAATACTGACCCCTTTTGTTCCTCAAAAAACAAAAATGTTAGTCATGCACCTGCCTCCCGGTTCTTTCTGTTCACACTTTTGTTTGATTGGAATGCCGGCTTAGATCTCGAGCATCTGTATAAGAAGGTGGTCCTGGTGGCAGGAGCCTGTAATCCCCAGTGCAGGGAGGCAGAAACAGGAAGAGGCCCAGGGCTCCCTGCTTCGCCAGGTTTGCTCATTGGACAGATGGTCTCAAAGAATAAGGTGGAGAATGATATAGGATGATATTCTATGTTGACTTCCTACACATGTAAACACATCTGCAAATACATGAACATGTACACACACACACACACACACACACACACACACACACACACACACACACATATCCACAGAGACACATATTAGAATATTATGTCTTCTCATAACTAATTGCTTCTGCCTTATTTCTAATTTTTTCTTACTGGTTGATTGATTGGGACATACACCCTCCCCCACACACAGCGGTGCATGAATGGGAGACTGAGGAAAACTTTTGGGGTTCAGGCTTCTCCTTCTACTGTGTAGATTTTAGGGACAAACCTCAGGTGGCCAGACTTGATGATACGGACTTTCTCTTCTCTCCCTGAGCCTTCTCAGCCACCCTTCCCACTCCCCCATTACTATTTTATTAAGATATTAAACTTCCACTTATCTTAGGCTGGGGATAGTCAGTGTTCTGACAGATATTCATACCGCCAGAGTTTCTCCACCCGCCCTTTCCCTCTTCCCATTTCTTTCTCTGTCCCATCTTTACTTGTGTGGGAATTCAACTCAGGATCTTGCACTTGTTGCCCGATTCTCTGCCCCAGCTACACCTCAGCCTTGTCTGCTTGACTTTTAGGAGAGCCCTTACTTTCTCCAGCAACATTCTAAGATTTCCATTCCTCAAAGCTACTTATTGCACATTGGAAGAAAAAAAAAAAAAGAACTTCTCTTTATCAAAGCTTAATTTTTCTGTTCTGTTACAATTTTCTCCAGAAAGTATCATCTTCTAGAAGTTGCTGCTGGGTCTCCTTCTTTCCACTTTCTCCTCTTCTTCTGCTCCCCGCCCCCTAACTAAGCTGTTAAAAGTCTCCAGGTCTGCTTCCTCAGAGGGGGCAAAGGGTGGATCCCTCTCCCTGTATTTGATACCACGAATCAGACAAGCTTATTAAACAGACAACTAGCCTCATTTACAAAGATGGAAGGTTAAGCTATTCCTGTGGTAACTCGGTGGCTGCTCCGATGGTCTGCTTTGGTGAAGGTCCTATTCCTAGCTAGCATCCCAGCATGGGTATCCATAGTAACTTCTACCTGGATGTACAGGACAAATGGCTGACCTTTCACCGTCTTTGAGAAGTACCCACCCGCCAGCAGAATCCCACTGAAAGCAAGTCTCCAGCTGAGCGCTCTGCCCTGTGCTTCCTTCCACCTGTTGGTTTGCCTGCTCGCTCTTTAGATGGTGTGTGCTCTTTTACGTTCTTACTGGGTTCTGTGTCCCGTGCTGTGGCGTTGTGTGTGGGCTTTTGTTTTTTTTGCCATTGACCCGGTTTTTAAAAGCAAATCTTTGTAATATGTCCTAAATACATGCATTTTTAAAAAAAAATGAAAATAGAATGTATAAATGTACTTTCAGGATGTGAGCATACAATACATCGGAAACAAGTGAATTTCGTGTTTAGAGTTGAGTCCTATCCTTAAGACGTTTTCACCATATACAAGCAAAAACTTTAAAAATTTCAAATTTTTGTCCTCGAAACCTTTCAGATAGGTCATCCTCAGCCTATATACTGCCCCCTCTGACCAATGAATTCCCTTCTGTTGCGCATGCATTTCCAGCCTTTGCTGATTCTTGCATTGCTAGGGTGATAACCATGTGGATTCATCGAGGCTCACAGTGAATTTTAGGATGTGTTAGGAGGGTTACTCTCTGCTTACATCTTTGTCAACTTGTGCTCCCAAATATTTGGATCTATGACTTATGATGTGAGAAAGGTATATCAATATAAATTAAATCTTATATGAGCCGCTGTTTCTGTCTTCCCCTCTTTCCTCCTCCTGTGCTGGGATAACCCCAGGATATCACTCCCCCTAGGCAGGCGTTCACCCTGGAATTATGCTAGCCCTATGGTGTGGCTGACCCCATACTAATTTTGTTTTCCATCTTTGCCTTTCTGAGCACTGGTACACACTTGGTCCATTTCTCTCCATATGTTTTCTAATGATGTAACTGGGAGTTATATGTATCACTTCTGGTTCATTTAAGGGCAGAAAATAGTTATTCAGGCTTTCTATAGTTACAGGATTTGCAATTTTTGTTTGTTTGTTTGAATTGACACAGGGTCTCCTGATAGCCTCTGCTAGCTTTGTTGTGTAGTTGAGAATGACCTTGAACTTCTGGTGCTCCTGACTCTGCCTCCCAAATGCTGGTATTTTGGAGGTGAGCTACCATGCCTGGTTTATGTAGAACTCGGGAATTGACCTAAGGCTTCATGTCAGGCAGGCTCTTTACCAATCAAGATACACCTCCAGCCCAGAGTTGCTGTACTTTTAGAAGAACCTATCTAAAAAATCCTATTAGAAAGTTGACCACATTTTGTTTTCAGCATGGCAGTATGATTTTAGCACAGAATTTCATCTAGGAGCTTAGTTTAAATACTTGGAACCAGTGCAAGATTTTAATAGATTGGAAGATAAATGGAGTTTGGAAATTTTAAAATTGAGTTTGTAGCTACGGTTTGAGGAATAAAGGCCATTTTGGTAATGGGTTTTTATTTTTAAATTGGATATTTGCTTGGTTGCAAGAGGATTAATTATAAGGATCTTCTCCTCTTGTACTCTCTCAGCTTGAACAGATAAATATAGAGCACCAGTGTTTGGAGAGGGAACTCTGTAGAAAATGTGTGGGTAGCTGTTGTAGTTTTGCACAGAAGATAACATCTAGAATAAAGAACAGATGAAAATACTCATTGAGGATTAGTGTTCTTTAAACATCATCAAATCCAGCATTCTCCAGGCCTAGCATTTAGAGCCATTCAGAATCTTGCTCATTTTGCATGGCTGATGATCTACTCCCTGAGCTCAGCGCTCTTTCCCATAACAGACATCTCTCCACACTTGCCGCCCTCCTTCCCAGTGCCAGCTCTCCCCCATTCCTCGGAAGTCACATGGCTCTTTCCCCACCATACCCTGACCTCAGACTGTGCCTTCTTCATAAACCCTGAGTGACTTCTCCAGTCCAGGTTGGTCCTAATTTTTAGCTTTTGACTCCCATAGCACTGATAACTTTGAGTTTCTTTCAACTGGGTCACAAATATGTATTTGCATAGTATTTGAAAAGTTTTAGGGAGTGTGTGTGTGCATGTGCGTTTCCTTGAGGAGGTAGAGTCAGGAGTGCACACTCATGTAAAGCACTGTTGTAAATACTGGGTTTATGGAAATGAGCATCTACACAATGTCCCTGTCTTCAGAGTCAGCCGTCAAGTGAAAGTAATAAAAAAGCACTTCGTCCTCTGAACTACATGAAAAAAAACGTGTGAGGAGTGTACAGAGTTCTTAGTTGCAAATGTCCGAACCCTGTCTGCTTAGAATAAGCAGGAAAAAGAAATTTTAATAGTGCGTTTGGGAGTTCACAGAACTAAGAATCAGCCTTGGGATAGACTCAGCCAGGAACGATGCCGGCATTCTTCCACTGGACTGAAATCACTGAAAACCCTGTTCTGTTTTTGCACTGGGAACAAGTGTTAGCCCTGCCTTGTCATTACTAAGTGTCACATGAACCACAAGTTCTGCCACTTGCCCTTCCGAAGGAAAGCCGGGTCTCACTCTGGTCAGCGTAGATTCCACACGGCCACCTCCATGATGTCATTTGCTTTCTAACCAAAATACCAGAGTGGCAGGACATGACCACAGAGCTGCCACCTGTTTGCAAAGATGGGATGGGAAAGTCAGCTTTCAATTTCTATCACGGGTGGCAGGCTTTATAAGACGAGAATACCCCTCCCCCAGCAAAAAAGCTAAATAGTTAAAAACCACGGGGAATCTGGTAGAGTAATTAGAAGATTAGTTTAGATTTGAGTCGTTACAAAGGGTTTACTGAAGGCTCACCGTTCTTGGAAGGACACGGGTGAGTGGTATTCCTGCCGAGAGACAAGTGAAGAGCCCCTGGCCTACAATTCGGGGCCACCAAAGGTGGCCTGGGCATTGTATAGGCTTTCAATTGAAGGAAGAGCTGATTGGCTGATGTGGTTATGGGTAAGAAGAGGAAGTGTGTGGGGAAGTTACCCGGGACAGACGTTTTGAACTAAAGTCTGAGGTCACTCATCCTACTCTCTTTTTCTCCTCTGAGGGGGCCTGTAGGAGGGGGGTGGGAACTGTCAGTGTGAATACAGGAAAGACACACCTGCATAACTGACACACTGGGAGCTGTGAGGTGTCACAGGGTGACTAACGTCATCTGTGCCTGGCTCAGGAGACTGGTATGAGGATCTAGCAAAGACAGTGTCTGGTCAGGGGGATGGAGGGATGGGATAAAGGATTTTTTTTTTCTCCAGCACTGCTTTTGTAAGATAAAGTAAGATAATGTATCACTCATGTTCACTACAGGTGATATTGTGGGTGCAGTGGCTTATTCTGGAAAAATTATTGAGCTTTTCCTCCATCATACAGTAGCAGGATGGTTTCTGCATTTTACCCTTCCCTCGAGTGTGACCTCTGGTGAGTTAAGCCAGTTAGTTATCCTGAGGTTGATAGACACAGGGCCGTAGAAAAGGAGAACAAAGACACCCTAGTGCACTCTGCATAGGCAGGGCCAGTATTCATTCACAAACGTCGGTGTCACTTTGGTGAGAATGGAGTCTTACCAACTGTAGCTCTGCACGCACAAGAGCACTTTGTAAGTGATCAACCTCATATGCAATAACAGTTTCATAACATTATAATGACTTTGAGTTCATTGATAACTTAGTTTGGGTTTGATGTTTACACAAGGGTTGACTTGCCTAATAATGCATATCTTGGAATCTCTTCCATCCTTAAGCAGGGCGTGACTCTTGGGGGTTTTATTTATTTGGTACTTTGGGACAGGATCTTGCTATGTAACCCAGACTGGCCCAAGCCCCCTTTATGTATCCCAGAGTGTCTCCACCTCTCAAGTGGTGGGATCCCAGGTGTCTGCTACTGAGCAGTGTACATCTTGTTGCGGCTTTCAGCTGAAGACGCTAGGGAGCTTCGTGCAAGCTAATGCTGTCAGCCCCATCCTTGCCAGTGACTGAATGGGGAGCCCAGGTTGAAGTGAGTCACACATGGAGTTCCCTTCTGGGAACTGGCGTTGATTCTGGAGTGGGCGTGTGTTCTGAGCTGGTCCAGTCATCCTGAAGGAAAGGATTTTGGATGACGTCCTCTCCTGTCTTCTCGATCCTCATTTCCTCCCTGTGAAATGTGGTTCTTCATTTTTCCGCCTCACGAGGGCAGAGAAACGGGTGTGTTAAACTGGGGTGTAACCCAGGAACATGACTTCGGGATTTACCAGCCTTGAAGCCAACGCCTTGTGATCTCCCGGCATGTCCCCTGCGCTTTTGAGCTGTTCTGTGGCTCAGGAGTATCGTCTGATGAGACTGGACCTTGGAGGTGTGCTGTTCTGGAACAAGGGCTGCAGTGCACTCTCTACGTTCAGAATCTGGATGGAAATCGGCTGACTCAGCCATGTTACTTTAAGACTCATGAAACAACCAGCTTCATTTAAACGCGATACCTAGTGTTTGCAGAATGTGCCACTTTATGAATCTTGAATATGTTGCATATAAAATCTCTTATTATGGAGATACTGTGTAGTGAGGCCCGTCCTTATCTGTGGATCATTTATCCTTAGCTCAGAAGCACTGCTTTCTGTATTCACAGTAAGGGTTGATTTAACTCCACACCGGGCAGTGGGTACTGGACAGCTCCCACTGAGCTGATGAAGGAGAACAATCTTTGTCTCTTCTTTTCTCTAACAGCAGCTTTATGGAAACTAATTCGCACAGTGTAATGCTTGCTGGGTTATAAGAGTAAAGATATATTTCCAAAATCCTTTACTTCATTGTGAATTTATTAAATTAGCTAATCGATTAATTTATTTGAACCAATAACTTACAGCATCATTTTTCAAAGAAGGCATCGACGTCCTCTCCAGTGTCCTTCAGAGCTTTGGATGCTATTACCAAGAGAGTGTCATAATTAACACAATTGAAATGGAGATTGCTGGTGTGCAGAGACAGACAAGTGGAAGACCCTGAAAAGCCCTGGTAATATAGAGCAGGCAGGATAAGACCCGGAGAGCTGAATTTTAACCCGTAGAGTTCCCACGAGTCTGAGCAGGTTTGTTTGAGCGCTGCCTGCATCCAACAACTGATGCTGGTTTGTGTGCTCCCTAAGCACAGTCCCTTACCAGGAGCACACAAGACACATCTGTCAAGTGTTGCCAGGTCTCATCTGTGCAACTTTGACTGTGTGCTTGTTTTCCTTCCCTCATTAGGAATGTGGGTATTTAAAGAACTCATAACTAGTTCAACTAGATCCAGACAGTGATTTACATTTCTAGCATATACTTCATCCCCTGCCATAGCAAATGTAGGCTATTGGTTAGCTTGATTAAGTTATGGGAGAGAACATCTATGAGATCAAAATAGCTATTTCCAGTGCCTTTTCTACACGTGGTGGCCTTAATCTGGGTGTAATCTTTCTGTAAGAGCTTTTGTGCCCATTAATACAAAATGGAGGAAGTATTAGCCAACACATTGTAAGGAGAGTGAGGGAAGGCAGGTAGAGCTGGGAGGGCACAGGCTTTGGTACCAGACTCTGTTTCAATAGGTCTGTTATTTCTGCTCCTAGTGATGTTAGCCAACCCATGTTCCTCTCTGTGAGGCGTCTTCTCCCATGTACAAGGGAAGGCCACAGTCTGCCTTGTTTTGTAAGAGTATGAAGGTACTGCGAGGCAGTGTGTGAGGAGCCTCTGGGCTGGTACTTGGCACAAACAGGCTCGTGTAGAATCGTAGTCGATGGTATCATCTTTTAAAAATGTTTCACAATAATGTGTTTTTGGGGAAGAGTCAGAGAATCTTATATTGTTTAAATCGGATCATGTCAATCTCAACAAGCCTTTCTGGTAATTTAATTTTATAAAATGCACATAAAGCAAGTCTGGTTTTCATTTCTGAAGGATTTTTTTTTTAATTGTGATAAAATGTGCTTCTTTAAAGAGGTTATTTTTAAAGTTACATTTTACAGGGCTGGGGAGATGGCTGGCTCAGTAAAGTGCCTGCTGTTCCAGCTGAGGACCTGAGGGCAGTTCCCACACTCACACTGCAACCCAGGCGCTGCTCTAACCCCTGTACTCAGAAAGCAGAGCAGAGATGCGCACATCCCCGGAGCCAGCCAGCCAAGCCACATTAGAACTCTAGGTTCAACGAGAGACTCTGCCTCAAAAGAGAACAAAACATGGTGGAGAGCAATAGAGGAGACTATCCAATGTCAACCTCTGACCTCCACATGAGCATGCATGTGCATGTATATTCATATGTGTGTATATAAATACAAATACACAGGCACACATGCAGGAGTATATACACACACAACCACACACACACATACAGGAGTATATGCACATACACACAGAAGTATACTATACATACACACATAACCACACACATATACAGGAGTGCACACACACACACACATACACGCACAACCCCCTTCACACATACAGGAATATACCACACACATACAACCACACATACACACACACATATATATATCCACACACACACATATATAGAAGTACACCACATACACAACTACACACACACAACCACACACACAATCACACATGCATATTCAGGAGTACATAGTACACAAACAACTGCACACACATCCATACACACACACAACTACACACACATATACAGAAGTATACACACACACACACACACACAAATATATAAATTAGGGCTGAGCATAGTGGCTCACACCTTTAATCCCAGCTTCTAGAGGAAGAGGCAGGAGCATTGTTGTGAATTTGAGGCCAACCTGGTCTAGATAGTGTGCTCCAGGATAATCTGGAATAGAGAGAGACCTTGTCTCAAAAACAAACAAACAAACAAAAAAAAACAAAAATAATAACATTTAAAAATTGTACC
The DNA here is from genome assembly GCF_963924665.1 of Micromys minutus. Classification (NCBI taxonomy): domain Eukaryota; kingdom Metazoa; phylum Chordata; class Mammalia; order Rodentia; family Muridae; genus Micromys; species Micromys minutus. The sequence continues at coordinate 24,839,466 of NC_137960.1, forward strand.
TTTGTTGTTGTTTGTTGGTTTGTTGATACTGGGGATTGAACTTGGGACCTTGTGTATGCAAGGCAAGTACTATACCACTGTACCACACCCCTAGCTCCTCCTTTTATTTTTATCAATGTGACGATGAGGCTTGGCATATGGCTCACATATCTCTACGGAGCAATGTTGTTTTTTAGGAATTATACTATTTTACTAAGTTATTTTTGAGAAATTTGAAAATTTTAAGTTAATGTGTTCAATATTAAACCAAGATTTTAATAATTTTCTTTAAAAACTAGACTTGCATTCTCATACCTAAGTGAACTTATAATTGATTAAACAAACCTATGAGGGATTTTAATAAAAGGATGGAGGTGTCTAATGAGGGGAGGTTGCAGTTTTAGTAACCATGGTAACAGCAGTGAGTGGGAAATGGTAACAGGGTGAGATAGTACACTTTCTCTTCTATTCACTGTTTTTAATGATGAAATTTTGTTTTGTTTGTTTTGAGGATAGGGTATATATGTAACCCCAACTGTCCTGGAACTCCGTGTAGATCAGGCTGGCCTCGAACTCACAGAGATATTTTTGCTTCCATTTCTGAGTGCTGGGATTAAAGACATTTGTCACTATGCCTAGCTTAATCTTTTTTGTTTGTTTGTTTGTTTTCTAAGTTAAACTTTGAGAACATTGTAGATTTACGCAACAGTGAGGAATCCTGTAGAGTGGTCTCTATACCCTTAACCCATCTTCTCCAATGGCATCATTTGCCAAATTATAGAATTATATCCCAACCAGATACTGACATCAGTCACCTGTCTTGGAGCTTTTCTCTTCCCTTTGTCCTCCTTTGGTGTATATTTCCATGAAGGCACATCATGGGTATAGGTTCCTGCTTCTAGTATTACAGTCAAGGTATAGAACAGCATTGGAGATGGAGCCCAGGCAGGGCATTTCTCACAGGCCACAAGGCCCTGGGTTCAGATCCCAGGGTGGGAATGGGGAGGGGCTGTTGTAGAAAATATTTAATCTCAATCCAGGGCTTCTACCCCGCCTTTAATAATTCAGTTCCCAAATAAAAACACAAACTTTATATTTATAATAAGCCTTAATCAGTATTGGAGCTGGGCAGATATCTACCCTCTAAACTATTAGAATTTGTTCCCCCATTGATAACCTCGAATTATAACTTGCCATGTTCCATCATAATTCCAATTGCCCGGCTACCATGTATTTATGACTCACCTAACCCATGGTGCCTTCTCTTCCCACTCCCTCCTTCTCAACTTGTGGCCTCCTCAGTCTTCAAGCCTGGGAATCCCGACTACCTTTCTTAAATTCAGCTACTGGATATAGGCATCTTTATTTAGCCAATGATTTTAAATTAAAAAAGCAAGGTCACATTGTACTTTGGATTCTCCCTTCTTCGTGGGCAACCAGGATGTTGGGGTCACTCATTACCATTAGAATACATAGCAAAAGACAAAACCTCAACTAGGAACACAAAGGGACAGAGCCAGTCTGTCCCCGAAGCCTCCTGCCCTTCCTCTTTTCCACTGCAAATCTGTTTTCTGATTTTATAGGTTTGTTGTTTCAAGAGTGTTATAAAAATAGAATCGCATAGTGTATAGAACCTTGTGAGATTACCTTTTCTTTCTTTTAGCATGGTAACCTTGTGACTCATCCAAGTTGCTGTCTAGACCAGTAATATACTCCATTGGACAATTATTGTGATGAAATACATGCAGTCTGTTTAACATTTGCAAGTGTACAGTTCAGTGACAAGAAATTCACCATTACCACTATCTGTTTGTGAAATGTTCCCATCATCCACAGCAACAACTTCATTTATCCAAGACTCCCTCCCACTTCACCTCTTGGTAACCTTTACTCCACTTTCCACCTCAAGCAATTTACCTAGTCTACATATTTTACGTAAGAAGAATAATACAATATCTATCTGATTCTGGCCTGTTCTACAAAGTGTAATTGTCCAAGGCCCATGGATACTGAGTCATGTTTCAAACTTTATTCCCTTCCACAACTAAGTAGTTTTTTACTGTGAAGCACCTTTATAAATAACATGAATGAATATTAATGATTTGCTTGGCAAATCCATTAATGACGTGGAGTTTACAGTGATACTAAAGTTTTGAATTTTCCAAATAGAGTTTGATGGTAGTTATTGGAAAGACTGTGTTCATCAAGCTGTGGGAATCACTGGTGTTAAATTCCATACATGATTTGCACACAGACATGTAACTGTAAAGGAATCAACAAGATTCGGTTGCAACGTGATACCAACTGACACCCTCCCAGGACAGTTGGGCCACAGGCTGACTTGGGCTCTGTTGAAGGCAGTATAATGTCCATGGCTGGGTGCCACCGTATTTTAAGGGTTAAATGTTAAAAATGTGTGTATTTAAGAGAGAAAACCAGGATGGTTTTATAGGAAGGTAGTAGCCACTCATTAAATACAGAGCTTGGTGGTCTGCCTTGATACACGGGTCTTGCTCACTGGCTTTCTGTGCACCGACCGTAAGAAGCATACAGGTGTACACTGCTAGACTATTTTAACACCAGTGGTTTCCCAGCAGAGGCAGAGGATGCTCGAATCTCATGATACTTTGTGAGTCCGGCACATCTGAGAGTTTATAATATTTTTCTTTTGAGTTTTGAGTTTAAAGCATTTGTAGTTAATGGGACTGCAGAAAACTCATTTTCTGTTATGTATGTCTGCATGTAATTTTAGCTTTTATAGTGACTGTATATCACTCTATAAAAACAGTTGTAAACAACATTCTTGCTTTGCAAATAAACAATAATATTCTTAACCAGCCACAACACAAAGAACTTAGGTCTGAGGATGCAGCTCAGTTGATAGTGTTTGCCTAGCTCTGGGTTCCAGGCCTTGCCTTTCATAAACTAGGTGTTGTGTCATATGCCTGTAATCCAGCAGAAAATGAGACAGGGAAATCAGACGTTCAAAGTTACCCTCAGCTCTATAGTAACCCTGGGCTTCATGAGACTGTCTCTAAAAACCTGTGTACAAGAAACACACAGCCTGTTCCTTGATGTTCTTAAAAAACAGCACAAAACAAAACAAAAAACCTCAATAAGTAAATAGAAATCTTTTGTTTGTATCAGCCTTTACATATGCTGGAGTTCAGAAAACAACGTGCTAAGGTTTCTTTTTGTTCTTTCATCTTTCTTATCCCTCCCTCATTCTCTCCCAAGGCAAACCACAGAAACTAGAATTCATTCCTCTTCCGTTCTTCCATAGCCAGCCATAAAACTTACAAAGTATTGCTCTAATCTTCCCCTGCTGATCTGTCCTACAGCTAGCCATAAAGATAAGGCCATAAGACCAGCTCACTGGGGTCTAGTCCCAGCCTTGGGAGGGCAAAGTACTACACAGGGAGGAGAAGTAAATGGACATGCCGTGGTCAATAGTCTTCTGTCATGCCTTTTTGTCTGGTTATAATTCAACACCGCTTTCTGTGAGCCATCAAACCTAAGCCTAAAAAAAAAAAAAAAAAAAAAAAAAGTGTGGTTCTGGTTTGGTCGTTGGGTCTTTGCACATGCCCTGCTGTTAGCCTGCCTTCTAAGAATGTCAGCCTTCAGCCCTTGTGGTGGGCAGGAAGAAACATCCTCTTGTGTGGGTCTACGTGTGCTTTCAGAACCAAATGCACACGTGGAGGTTGGGTTTGGATAGGTGTTTTCCTTTTGCCTTTAACTTGTTTAGTGCTAGAGAAAGTCAGCCTTTGGCGGATTTGCTTGCTCAGGGTTACCTCCAACCTCCGGGTTTGGATTATTAAGTAACTAAATAGGAAATCCTGACTAATTTCTGTGATTCATTTCTTCCCCTACTGCTGCTGCCTAGCATGGCTGTAATGCCAGAGGCTGCTAGTTATAAAAGGAAGCGAGTGGGAGAAAATGCTGGTACCTCTCGTGAAAATATTTCCTGCTAAGGCAGACATCTTTGCTTTCCCCCAGATGGCTTCTGTTACATCCCTCAGAGACCAAGGGCTGGCCCTTAATGCTTATTGAGTAAGCAGGGGCTGTGACCCACACTTGCCTTCTGGGAATGTTTAGGGAAAGTGTTGCTAAGATACTTCAGTCAATAGGTTGTAAACCAAACCCCAAGCCACACCCTCTTCCTCCACTGTGAATCTTCGTAAAAATTAGTTGAGGATTTTGGGGCTTATTTAAATGGTTCAGGCCTCTCAGTTTTAGTTAACAAATTTAGAGGGCATTATTGTTGCTTGACTTGAATTTGAAAACCGAAACAATGAGTCCAGCAAGGAGCAGATGAACATCACCAACGCTACAATGTGGCAGGACACTTTGAGTACATGTAGCTCTTTTTAAAAGTCAGTATTAGCAGCTCTTTCTGTTTAGTTAGGAGGTACTGGCGCTCCTGCAGATGCACAGGATGGGCAAGTAGACTGAGAGAGAGAATAGATGTTTTAACCCCAGATTTACTTTCAAGTTTTCCTTACTTCCCTAGGATGCTTTCAAATGTCAGAGCCAGGCCTGGAAGCACTTGCCTGCATCCTAGCTCTTAAAAGGTAGGAGCAGTAGCAATAGGAGGTTGAGGTCAGCCTGGGCTACATGAGACCCTTTCTGGAAAAAAAAGTATACATTAAAAATTATGCATATATAATGTGTATATATATATATACATACATGTACACACACATTAAAAATTTTTTTTAAAAGAAGGAGATGTTATGCCCCACCACCCTTTGGGAAGTTATCCTGGATTGTAGTTTTATAGTAAAAAAAAAAGTTACTTCTTTTTGTCATAGGCAGCATATCACTAATGTAGCCCAGGCTATCTTTCAACTCCTAATTCTCTCGTCTTTGTCTTCTGAAGCTCTGGGATAACACGGCTGTGTGGACATGCTTGGCTCGTGAAATTAGATTCTTTTTTAGCTGATACATAAAAACATCAAAGCAGAGAGTGAGGAGGAGTGTATGGGAGAGTTTGGAGGATGGAGAGGGAGAAATGTTGTAATTAAATTATAATCTCAAAGAAAAAGATGCCTTACATCAAAGCGGGGCTCTCATATGGTTTTAAAATTTGCACTAATTTGTCAGTGAAGAGACTTTTGAATATGTCCCTTTGCCTTTGATTATTTTAGGCTAGACATTTAGCAGTCCCGGCAGTAGATAGTTTGGGCATGGCTGTTTGATGTCTGCTATGGCAGGAGGAGAAAGTTTTCTGCTAGTATTTAATCTGTTAATGTTTAATCAGAATGCTTTTTTTGAGCTGGCTGGTTTTGATATTTCTAAAGTTTCTGCAAAGATTTGTTTGTTTTAAAGATGTTCTGAAAGGTTTTTTTGGGGGGGGGGTGGAAGGCTTGTTAGTAAAGTGTATAGGGTATATGATTTGTATAGGACCTCAGCTCTAAATGGTCATAAAGGTTTTCTCTAAACTTCAGAAACCTCTCAGTTGTCACCGTGGGAGTTGTGATGCTGTTGTAAACATCTCGAGTTGTTATGTCTTCTGGCATGTGCTGGCAGCCGGGTGGGGATGGTGCTGGGGTTGAACGCAGACCTTGGGCTTGCTAAGCCCCTTCTCCAGCACTAACTACATCCAGCTGGGTTTTTATAGCAGCGTTGGCGCTCTGATTCATGCGTCTTACAATTCACCCCCTTCAAGTACTGCTTGACCAAATGTTAACAGAACAGTTTCTTCTAGCACACTGTGTCAAATGCCGAGCAGCTTTCTGTTGGCATCAAGTTATCTCAGATCATCCATTATCCAAGTTTGCCGAAGTGATGTTTCTCCTGTGATAACAGAGAGACGCAGCGCCGGCGATGTCAGAACGGCACTGTCACCTTAAAGAGTTCATTACCAGTTACATACAGACCACCACCCCAGCCCTGTCATCACCCTGTGTCCGTGTGCTCTCCAGCCGTGAGACTACCAGAAAACATCCCTAGTATCTAATTTTAACTGTAACCTCTGACCAAAGCCTCCCACCCTCTGGAGGTAGTTTTTTAAAATTTCTCCCAACACTATGACCAGGTGACCTACAACTTTCCAACCCCTTCCTCCCACTAACCGCCCCTCTGCTAACCGATGTTCTACATCACACAGGGTTTGTCCTTCCGTGCTTCACTTCACTTAACATTTTCCCAGGTTTAGCCACAGTTACGATTTTTTTCAGTTTTTTTAAAAAATATAAATAGACAGTATCACTTGGTATATGCAATGTACATTTTAATAGATTTTTTTGTTTTTTATTTTTTAAAATTTGTTTATGTATTCACTTTACAACCCAATATCAGCCCCTCCTCCCCTCCCAGGACCCCCTCACTCAAGACCTCCCCCATCCCACCTTCCCTTTTTGAAAAGGGGAAACCCCCCTCTGGGTATTATCCCCCACTAAAGCTCTCCCCCATTAAACATCCTCACAATGTATATTTTTGAAAGAGTCGTCAGTTGATGGATACTTAGGCTGATTCTATGTCTTTCTGGCTGTTGTGAACAGTGTTTGCAGGAAGTAGACTTACAGCTGTCATTGCCTTTGGATATGGCCAAATGTGTTCTAAAAACATAAAAACCCACAGGAAAACAAAGAATTCCAAACATAACAGCAGGTTTTTTTTTTTTTTTTTTTTTTTTTTTTTTTTTTTTTAGGTCAACACAGGAACAGAAGGGGTGGTATAGAGCAGGAGCTTCATTCAAAAAGCAATTCTTTTATTTAAAGCTAATATTCTGTATCTCTCTGTAAAAGGCCTCATTGTTAGTTCTGATCTCAGATTCTGAGCATCTTGGGTTAGCCTTGAACTCACTATTGTAGCCCAAGCTGGACTTGAATTCTTTATTTTTCTGCCTTAGCCTTTTGGTGCTGAGATTACAGATGTGTACCACCATGTCTAGGTATAGTATTAAAAATTTAAATTTAGAGGGAATAAAGAAAATGATTTCTAAATTACATTATTACATATGTTATATATTATATTATTATATTCCCATGCAGTATCCTCTATGAGTTCTTTAGAAAGCCATCTGCCAGGGACACTGTTTCCCTTTTACCTCTGAGCTCTGAGGTGTTCTCACCAGGGCAACAGACAACTCTCTGCCCATGGCTACTCTGTGTTGCTCTGTTGTTCACTTCTGCAAATTCTCTCTGCCTTCCTGTTCACTGAGTCCAAGACAATAGAACAAACAAGCAGGAAAAGGCCTTGCTAGTGTCTGTTCTCTCATATACAAGCTAAGTGCTTCAGGTCAGCTGCACACTTGCTGTCACTAGACCCGGCCATATCCTTCACTGATCCGTGCTGTGACAGGGCTTCTTGTAGACACGGTTGTTTAATGTCTCTGGGTCACAGAGGTTCCATTAAAAGAATAAGAAAGCCTAGACTTGAACCGGGGCAGAATTACAATGTTATAAATACTGGAAAATCCTTTCACAGTTGGTAGAATAAAGTTTGTAATTATAAAATAATTTATTTGGGCTAACTGCTGGAGAAACCAGAGTAAAATGCTAACAAGTCTGGGGGGGGCACTGGCAAATCCCTCCCACTTTTCCTCCTTCTTTATAAGTCCAACAAATAAAAGCTAACCTCCAGGGAGTGTGGAGGGGTACCTTAGTGACCCTGAGTTCCAGCCCAGAACTGCAGGCAGAAAAGCCTGGTGGGCGGCAGGATGGTGGGCTGGGATACAGGCTGTTGGAGATAATGAGAGCTGTGTGCCCTGACCTGTGGGACTTAGCTTATATAGTGAACAAACGTTAGTTCCCCTGGTTTGTGCTACTATCTTAGATAAAGTGGGGCAGCAAGACAAAAGAGACTTTCCAGCAAATTTATGGTAAGCAAAGAAATGTGGACCCTGACTTGTCTTTAAAAAGGAAGGAGATGCTGCCGGATAAGTCAGACCGTCCTTCGTCTTATCTCGGTGGCTGGGGTGGTGCACACAAAGAAAACACACAGTTAATCGCAATCAAATTACTGAAGTACAGGCTGTGCAGGTGTCATTTACCTTATATATATATATTTAGTTTAGTGACTGATTGTTTACAAAGACAAGCAAACAAAGCAAACACAATGAAAAGTCAAAAGACCAGTATCTATTACAGTGAAGTTCATATTCAAATGTAAGGTGGGCCATTCCCCCTTGTGACTGGTGCATAAATGTTTAGAATTACAATATCCTTTAGGTGGATTTTTCCTCTAACTTAGTATGTAGTGTCCTTCTCTATCTTTTCTAATTAGTTTTGATTTGAAGTCTATTTTGTCAGATATTAAAAATAGCTATACCTACTGGCTTCTTGGGTCCATTTGTTTGGAAAATCTATTTTTCTGCTTTTATACTGAGGTGATATCTACCCTTAATGGTGAGGTGTGTTTTTTGGATGTAGCAGAAAGATGGATTCTGTTTCCTAATCTGATCTGCTAGTCTGTTGTGGAATTGAGACTCCTAATATTGAGAGTTGTCAGTGAGCTGTATTTACTGGTAATTACTGTTTATTTAATTTTTTTATGATGTGAATTTTTCCCTTCTTTGGATGTACTGTTCTGGGATTATTTATTCTTCCTGTCTTCTAGGGTATAGTTAACCTCGTTTGACTGAAGTGTTCCTTCTAGTGCCTTCTATAGAGCTGGAATGGTAGATAGATTACTTAAATTGGTTTTATCATGGAATACTTTCCTTTCTCTGTTGATTGTGACTCATAGTTTTGCAGGGTATAGTAGTCTGCGCTGGTGCCTATATATCCATCTAAGGCTCATCTGGCTTTTAGAGTCTCCATCAAATAGTCCAATGCCATTCTAACCAGTCTGCCTTTATGAGTGTTCTTTGTTCCTTATAGCTTTAATGGTCTTTCTTTGCTCTGTACATTTGGTGTTTTGATTATTTTGGGTTACAGGGATTTTTTTTCCCTCTGTTTCCACTTTGTGTCTTGTATGCTTCTTCTTTCTTAATAATATTTATTAATTAATATTCTTTCTCCTTTGCCCTTATTTGTGGAAATTTTTCTTCTTTGATTTTGTTAAAAATGTTTTTCTGCCCTTTTGACTTGGGTTTCTTCTCCTTCATCTAGCCCATTATTCATAGGTCTTCTCATAGTGTCCCAGATTTCCTGGCTATTCTCTCTTCTGTGTTCTGTGTTCTCTCGATGAGGGTTACCGCTGAGGCTTTGTTTGACATTCTAAGTTTTTTATTTCTAGTTTTACCCATCTGGATTTTCTTTAGTGATTGTATTTCTTTGTTAAATTCTATTTTTATGTCTTGATCAATTTATTCAACTGCTTATTTGCGTTTTCACAATATTCATTAAGGCATTTATTCATATGCTTTTAACATATAGGCATTTATTCATAATTGCTCTTTTGGAGTCCTTGTCCTTTGCTTCCGCTAAATCGCATTTCTTGGGGTCTGTTAGAGTTGGGTTACTGGCTTCTGAAGGAGACATATTATCTTGGCTGTTTATGTTTGTGTTTTGTGCTGGGATCTGGGCATCTGTACTATGTTTGTGGTATTTCTTGGTGTTGGTATCTGGTCTTGTCTTTGTTGGGCGGGCATTTTGTCCTTTGTTGTTGCCTACTGTGGTTCCTGGGCTGCTGGGCTCCTGGTAGCTTCTGAGGGTTGATGAATGACACATAGGAATGGAGATGGGCTGGAGGGAAAGCTGAGAGGATCAGTGGTAAAGAGCAAAGGGGATCCTGGACCAGCACCAGGGAAGGGAGGTACTATGGGAGGCGGGGCTCCTGCAGGCCGGGTGTAGTAGACTAAAGTAGAGGAGGTCTGGAGAGACAGGAATGCCATTTGATGTTAATAGCTTTCCGTGGAGCAGTCCCTCTCTGTCTATAAACTAGAAAAACATTTTCCATTAAAAAAGGCTGCTGCTTATTCTCTCACAGACTGGCATTTTGCCACGGTGGTGTTTTACTGTGGGTGTGTGTCTGTAAGTGCGTGTGTGTGTGTGTGTGTGTGTGTGAGTGTGTGTGTGTGTGTGTGTGTGTGTGAGTGTGTGTGTGTGTGTGAGAGAGAGAGAGAGAGAGAGTGTGTGTGTATGTGTGTGTCTCTGTGTGAGAGAGAGTGTGTGTGTGTGAGAGAGTGTGTATGTGTGTGTGTATGAGTGTGTGAGTCTGCATGTGTGAGAGTGTGTGTGTGTATATGTGTGAGAGTGTGTGTGGTTGAGCAGCTTCTTCCCTTTAAAAGTAGTCTTGGAGTGTGATGTTGACCAGTGAAGAAAATTGAAATGTATTCTGTCTGTCCACTTCAACCCATTCAGACAATGACCACTGATCAGCAAGATTTCTCACCATGGGGAAGGTTGAAAACCCAAGTTCAGTCCCTAGAGCCTGCATAAGATGGGAGTCAGGAATCTGTTCCACAGTACTGTGGCACATACCTCCTCCCCTTACCGGAACAGGTTCTTGCTCTCTGTTCTGTGGTCAGCTTCGGAAGAGTGTTATCTCTTTCCTCTTCTGTTGTCCCATGATAAGACGTTCCTCTGTTTGTGAGTGGAATGGCAAAGTAGCAGAATATTTTATTAGAAATGTTTTCCCATGTCAGACATTGTATTTATCAGTCTTGAACAATGTGGTGCTGGGAGGGGGGAAGCTGGGGGGTAGGAGCTTGGGGGGGGGGAAGGAGCTGGGAGGTGGGGACGCTGGGATTGGGGGAAGCTGGGAAGGGGGAAGCTGAGAGGTGAGGACTCTTGGAGGCAGGAAAGCTGGGAGGGAGGGAAGCAGCGGGGCGGCGGGGGGGGGGGGTAGTGAAATTGTGCTTCAAGCTACGGTCTAACCTTTTTCTCTTTCCTTTTGAGATAGAGTCTTATTAAGCTGTCTAGGCTGGCCTTGGACTTAGTAGCTGGGATTACAAGCCTGGGAATTTTGAGTTTAATTCTCTGTGTCTCCTTTGACTTCTGTGTTTTCCAAACTTGCAACTTCCTTTCTGTGTGAAAAACCGAATCTACAAGAGTTCAAACCACAGGCTCTTAGAATCATCGGCATCCAGTGTGCACCTGTTAGGTGTGGTCGTGTCTCTTAGTGAGGACTCTGCCAGGACGGGGCCCTTCAGTTCAGCTGCAGCAGTGGGGAAACCAGCGCATGGTTCTAGATATGATTCTAGCCGTATTTCACATTATGTAGGCTGTTCCAGCATATATCAATATGTTCATAAGATATTAATGCGTTTACTTATGCATACATTTAATTATAAACACGGTTGTCAGAGCCCCCACTTACCCATCTAGCAGCTAATGGCACATAAATCAAGCTCATAAAAAACTTAATAAAAATGCCTCATTCAGGCCTATGAGTAAATGCGTGTTTCCATTGGTATAGGCAAATTCTATTATAAACACACCCTTGTGATTTACTGATGCTTCCCAGAAAGGGGAAACACGCGGAACCTCATCTGCTGATAGTGGAAGGCGTTTCCTCAGTAGCAGCATGGAAGGCTCTGTATTCTGAAAACTGTCCCTGCATTTATTGTTAGTGCTCTCTCTCTCTCTCTCTCTCTCTCTCTCTCTCTCTCTCTCTCTCTCTCTCTCTCTGTGTGTGTGTGTGTGTGTGTGTGTGTGTGCATGCCATGGTACTTATGTGGGAGTCAGAAGACAATTTGCCAGAGTCAGTTCTCTCCTTCCATCATGGGTACCAGAGATCAGTTTCCAGTCGGCAGGCTTGGTTGCAGGCAGCTTTGCCCACTGATCTATCTTACCAGCAGTCATTTCAAACTTTATTTCCTCCACTTCTGCTTCATGGAGTGGATCTTAGGTGTGTTTCGAAAGCCTAGACTTTCAGTACCGTCTAGCTGGTTTTGAAATGGTCTTTTAAAGCTGTGTTTATGTGTGCGTACACGTGAGTGCAGTGCTCTAGGAGGCCAGATGAGGGCGTCAGATTCCCTGAGTTACAGGCTGTGAGCTACCTGTACTGAGTGCTGAAAACCAACTCAGTTCCTTTGCAAGAGCAACAAACTCTTACCTGCTGAGCCTTCTCTCCAACCCCCAGCCACTTAAAGGAGGGACTTCACAGCATTTAAATAATGCTGAAGGAATGGAGTCTCTTCTTGTAGCCCCACCCTTCCTCTGTTTACTGAGTGCTTGCCGGTTCACTGACTGGATTAATTGTGAGACAAACCATACCTGGTAGCATTTATGTCGGATTCAGTGAAAGATAAGCCAGATTGATGTCCTACCCCCACACTTTCTTACTTGGAGGTATGTCTAATAATGAGGAATCATTAGCACATTTGTTGTTTGAGGTGGGGTTCCAGTCTGTTGCTCAGGCTGTCCTTAACTCCTGGACTCAAGTGATCCAACTTCTGTGGCCTCCTTGCAGCCCCCTGGTGCCTCCTGGACACCATTGCTGTGTCCTGCTAAAGAGCCTTTAATTTTAAAGGAATCTGTCTTCAGTCTGTTCTCATGCAGGGTGGAGATTCTAGACAAGTTACACTAGGGAGATGGAGAGCTCCTGAGATCCAACTTGGAAAGGCCTATTCTCTGAAGATGTGATTTGGAGGGCAGTCCCGTCTTTGCATAGCCACCAAAGTGTGTTTTTGTTGTTGTTGTGTGTTTGTTTTTTAAGTCACATACAAAGCTGTAAACACTGCTAGGGACTTTAGTCCAGGCAGTCAGGAACCCGGAGAAATGAAGGCCCTCTGTTGGGCTTTACCGTCCAGATGGTATATTTCAGACTGTGTGTGATCCTTGACCTCTGGTGAGGGTGAAGGGGAAATGGTAATTTTTATGATAATTAATTTCTCTATTCAACAACTCCTTCAGTATCTACGGTATGTCAGCTATTGCTCTAACTATTGGAGCTTTTAGAAAAATGTTCTCTTAAGGTGAAGTGCTGGTTTTGTTTCCACTTCTTTAGGCTTGCAATAGAATCATTATTATGTAAATTATTATACTTTGGACTTAAATGAAATGGATAAAACTTGGATTTAAATTCATTTTGTATTATTACCCAGAGTTGAAGATACTTTCCTCTAAAGAATGGCCATGAAGGAATCCTGAATGATTTAGAGGTGTATGACAGAATTTGAGACTAATTAGGCTTGAAAATCACCTTAGCTCTGTGTTGTAACTTTCCTTCTCCTCAAGTTAATGCCTGATGGGCTCTAATTTGGGGAGGCTGAGCAGATGCACTGTGCTGTGGTTCTACTGAGCTCTCAGGCCTTCCCAGGCCTGAGACATTTGTTATTTGTAGGTGTAGCTGTAGTTTAGCATCTTCATTTCTCTTCCATGATTGTATACACACACACACACACACACACACACACACACCCATGCACACATGCATGCATGCACACACATGCATGGGTTTCACTGTCTATAGCCCAAGCTGTGCTCCAAATCTGATGTTTCTGCAGGAATCACCAGCCATGTTCCTACTCTTAGTATGGAAAACATTTTCTCTTGACTTCAGATTTCTCATCCTAGATCTGAAGCGGCTCTGTTTGTTTGTTTTTTGAAATTAAATAAAAGAAAGAAAAAAGAAAGGAAGGAAAGAAGGAAGCAAGCAAAGAAAGGAAAGTGGATATTTGGATGGTTGGTTCTTAGGGGATGTTCCCTTTTTAAAACAGACTGAATATGGCTTGAACAATGGTTCATTTGTTTCTTCCATCTTCTTTCCTTCCTTCCTTCTTCCCTTTCTTCTTTCCTTCCTTTTTTTCCCTCTTTCTCCTCCATTCCCCCCCCTCATTATTTCCTTAAATACAGAAAGGTTTGGAGGAGAGAAGAAAATGGTAGAGTTTTTTTTGAACAAAATGGAAGAGCAAGGACAGACAGGCATTGCTGTACCAACTACTTCCCTTACTTCAAGAACCAAGCAGAAAGCTTGGCCCAGTGGTCCCGGCATCTCTGGTGGTTCTTTGCAGAGTTTGGCTCACTCTAAAAAACCCAGGGTTCCATGAGCTTCCTTTAAGTGCATCAGAGAGCACTTCCTGTCGAGCCACTGTCTGGGTTTCCTGAAAACACTGCAGGAGTGCTTAGGTAGACTTCTCACAGCCCAAACTCAACCTTCCTGTCATCAACTGGGATGACACGTTTTCTTTCCACCTTGAGTGCAAGAGAGTTTCCCTTTAAAAAATAACCTTTCTTGTCTATTCTTTTGATATAGGATGAGATTGACTCACGAGGGCTCTTACCTATTTGTAAAACCAAAAAGCACCTAGCCTTGGTGGCACATGGGTCATACCAGCACTTGGGAGGTGAAACTGGAAAGTGGATATACGCTTGAGGCCTTCTGGTCTACCCAGCAAATTCCAGGCCAGGAAGGATCAGATTTGGACCCTGTCTCAATAAACCAACCCTCCAACCAACTACCAAACCAAACCAAAATTAACACCTAGACCAAATAATGACACAAGTGTACAGACCAGGAATGTAAAGTGCATTCCCGTGACCGTAGTCTGTCTTTGCTCCAGACACAACTGCTTTGCTATTACACCGATGGTCCTTCTTTTTTTTAAAAAAATATTTTTTATTAATTCTTTTGAGAATTGTATACATTCCTACAATGTGTTTGACCATAATCACCCTTTAACTCCTTGAACATCTACTTCCTTTCAACATGTCCTTCATGTTCTTTTGTATAACCCACCTAATCCATTTCATACTCCTCCTGTATGCATGGTGTGGGGCTGTCCACCAGGTTGCTCCCATGCTCAGCAGCCGTCAACTGTCAGTGGCTCCTCAGCCAGAGATGGGCTCAGAAGCCCATCCTCCCTCTGTGCTGCTGTGTCCAGCCTGGGTCTTGTGCAGGCAACTGCAGATGCTGTGAGTTCACGAGAGAAGCATCCTTTCATGTCCAAAAGACATTGCTTGGCCTCAGTCTTTCCAGACCTTTGGCTCTTACAGTCTTTCTAGTTCCTCTTCTGTGACATTTCCTGAGCCATGCAGGGACGGGGCGTGGTCTAGATACTCCATCCATGGCTCAGGACTCCACAGACACCTCTTGGCTTGATGGCTCTTAATGTTTTGGTGCATTGTTTACTTTTATTGTTGTTGTTGCTATGAAAAAAAATACCCAAGGACAGCATTTTAAAGAAGGCAAGTTTATGTGCTGTCACGATCGGAAGGTGCACTATGTCACAGTGGGAAGCACATGGACACAGGTGTCATCTGCCATGGTAGGCAAAGATGACGACAGGAAGTTGAGGCAACTGGTCGAGTTGCATGAGCAGTCAGGAGGCTGAGGTGTAGCCGTTGTGCTGCCAAGGTTCTCACCTATACTCTGCCCAGGACCTAGTCCATGAGGTAGTGCCCCCCAAATTCAAGGTGGCTCTTCCCCCTTCAGTGAAATCTTACTGAAAACACTCAGATATGGGTTTCCATGGTGATTCTCAGTCTTGCCAAGCTGAAAAATCAAGATTTGACGTAGAGCATCCTACTTGGTTCTGTCTATATTTTCTTTCCTTGTACCCAGTTCCTTTCCACAGCCTGGTAGTAGTAGGGGCACTTCCCTCCTCTCATCCTTCACTCAAGTGTTTGTGGACTACCTTCTGTGTACACAGCAAGGCCCAAAATAATCAAAAGTGATAGATAACACTGTCAGTTTCTGGCTTGAATATGGGACTCACACCAGCCATGCTGGTCTGGCTATAGTTTTTCAAACACTAAGACTCCTCAATAAAGCTTTTGAATTGTGGGTAGGTGCCATAATAGGAAACAAATAGATGAATAGAAATTCCCGGTGATATCACAAATCTAACGAATACATTTTTTCTTGTTGTTTAAGAAAACAAAACAAAGCTTTTAAACAAATATTTCTGGATACTTAGCACCAAGGAAACATGAATATTACATGTCAATATAAATATTATTTCAGGCTGCGCTAAATCTAACTCTACATAGATACAATATCTGAATTATGTCTGTTGGAACAATGTCTAGCCTAAGCATTCTCTGTGAAGTTTACTACTTTAAAGCCCCTGTTAGTGCTAAGGTACGTAATAAGACTTAGGGCTTCAGTGTTTGAAATACAAGCATGTGGTTCATATGACCAGGTTGGTGGTGGAGAGTTGCACATATTACAGGGGTTTCCGTCTCTGTATGGAGGGCCAAGAGAGCTAACACAGGTCCTAACTGTTTGGATCCTGCTTGCTGCTGGGTCACAGTGAGCTCCATTCATTCACACAGCTAGGGGCCTATTAAATCTTCTAGTTTGCAGGCCTGTGGTAAATGTGTGTTCCTTGCAACTGAGTTATGACTGCTATGAGACTGTCAGCTTGGAATTTATGGCAATAGAAGTTTTAAATATCCCAAACATTGCTGCATACACAGAAGGAGGTCTTTCTTCAGAGGATTCAGGGCCAGAGATCTATTCTGAGATTGGAGTGAATCAACAGTCAGGTTCTGAAGAGATCTATCTAGAGAAGATGGATGGAGTCCACTCTGAGCGTGTCTGGTGGTTTGTGCATCCTGGAGAATATAAAGCGACCGTCTCATCTGTTAGGAAGCTCTGATTCTTATTTGTCTTGGACCAAGACCCCTTGGGTTTGTTTCTGGCTCTCGCCAGTGAGATCATTTTTCCTCCACAATTTAAGATGGTCTGGGAGAGGACTAGGGGTATGTAACTCACTGGTCATGTATTTGCCTAACATGCATGAGGCTCTGGTTCCATTCCCAGACTAAAGAAACAGCAGAATGACATATGGAAATGATGCCATCCTTAAAATAAAATGTACCCAGACAAGAATATGAGATGTGCTCTTGACAGCAGACAGCAACATTATTATTTTACCATTCTTTATACATACATTTCTTTCAGATCTACTTCATTTTTGTATATATGTTTGCCTGCATGCATGTCACTGCATTCCTGGTGCCCTCCTTTGGAGGCCAGATCCTTCATCACTGGAGCTACAGATGTTTGTGAGCTACCGTGTAGGGGCCAAGAATCAAACCCAGGTTGTCTGCAAGAGCAACACAAGATCTCAACCACTGAGCCATCTTTCCAGCCCCCGTATAAAAATGTTATTAACTGCTAGGCACCAAGAACTCTCTGTGATGACTAATTAGTATGCAGTACGGTCTGTAAAATGCTTGCCCACTCTCAGTAACTTCAATTGAACATCCTTAGAATGTCTTTCAGGGCTTTGTTTGGTTTCTTTTTGCAGTGCTAACTCAGAATCAAACCCAGGTTCCTGTGCACAGTAGGAAATACTCTACCACCTAGCTACATCTCTAGCCTGACAAGGATAGTAGCTTGACTAATTTTATGTCCACTTGACACATGCTATAGTCATCTGAGAGGAAGGAAGCTCAACTGAGCAAATGCCTTTGTAAGACGGGACTGGAAGCAAACCTGCAGAGCATTTTCTTGGTCACTGATTGATTTGGGAGGGCCCAGCCCATTATGGATAGTCCCATCCTAGGCTGGTGGTCCCAGATGCTATGAAACCAGGCTAAGCAAGCCATGATGAGCAAGCCAAGAAGCAGCACCCTTTCATGGCCTCTGCATCAGCTCCTGTATCCAGCCAGATTCCTGTCCAGTTTGGGATCGTACCTTGGCTTCCCTCCAGGGACTATGGCTTAGGATGTGTAAGTCAAATAAACCCTTCCTGTCAAGTTGCTTTGGCCTTGGTATTTTATCAGAGCCAGGGTAACCCAGACTAAGATACATGATACTCATTTTAGTAGCTTTTGACACGGTATTTATTGTGTACTTGCTAACTGCTTGGCACTATCACCAACATTAACTTGTATCATTTTCTGCAACCCTCAGGAACCACACTAAGGCAAGTACGATTTTCAGCCATGTCTTTGAGATTAAGGAAACAGAGGCCTGGTGTGGTTAAGTAACTTACTATCGATTACAAATGCTGTGTCATCAGCAGGCAGTCACCAGTTATGAAGCATTGTTGCTTGAAGCAAAAAGGTACCCCCCTGTGGTGAGCCAGTTAGGAAGCGGACTTCCTTCTGGCCTGACTTCCCACCAGGCTCACTCGGGAGTCTGTGGTTTGCTGTCCCTTCAAGCACGTGTTCTTTCTCCAGCATGGATATCTAAGTGGCTCACACCAAATGCCTCTACCTGATGACCTTAAAGCCAGAGTATCCATGCAGGTCAGATTCCAGAACTGTATTCTTGTTTACTGAATGTTCGATTAATGGAGAGCAGAGAGTTCAATGTAAATTCTCAATTTAAACTCCTCATGCTCCTCTGTAGAACACATGCCAGTCACTTTACAGATGACACTGGGGTCCTGTTTCATTTCTTCCTATTCTCCCCGTGTCTGCACCTTTTCCTTTTTCAGAATGATGCCAAAGTCTTTAGAATTTGAATAACTGTGTTCTTCATTAAGTATGGCTTCTACTTAGCCACGTGACTTTGACTAAGAGGGTCAAAGTATTAGTGTGGTTGCAAGAATAAACTTATAGTTATAAACCAAGGCAGTTCCCTTGGTGTCTTTCAGCCTGGTGTGTAATGTTAAAGAAAAGGTTATTTCCTATCCCCATGAAATACATATCTAAAACACTGCTTACCAAGAAGTACTTAAACCTTCATATCTTACCCTTAGGAAAATGGGTATTAGCAACATTATTTTTGGTAGGCACATAGATGAGGTCATTCCTCTGTTTGTATTACTAACATCCAATCATCATGAGTTTATGGACAAAGCCTATAACAGAAGGCAGTTTGAGTTGCTGAAATGCAAACATCATCTGCATCTGAATGAAGTATTTCTTGCAACATGTGCTCATGAGCCCATGCACCCAACACGATTCTGCAAAGATTTTATCAGAGTCCTTGGTTGAAGGACAGCCCTTCCAACTGAAACCAACTCTTTATTTTTTATCTTTTGGCAATACTGGGCGTTGTGCATGCTATGCAAATGATCTGCCACTGAGCTATGTCCCCAGCTCTCTGAAACCACCTCTTAAACACAAGGCTTCCACAACCATATGGTGTTTCCCGTTCATTGAGGCGATAGTGTTTGCATGCTCTATGTTTGGATGGTTAGCATTTAAAGAACTGCATTTTCAACACATTGCTCCAGGTTATAGCCACTAACAATTATTTACACATGAATTTTTTTGTTTTGGGTCCTCTGTCTATTTGGAGAGCTTCTGAGGAGAAACTATAATTCACTGGGTAAGTGAGAGTCTCGTGGCTTGTGGAGTATCCCTTCTGAGCTGTTCCTAATAGTCCTCCGTTCTCCTCTTGTTGATCTAGCATTTTACCCAAGTAGCCCTGGCCATCTCTTCCACACTCTGCTCTTTCTTGGCTGCTTTGTTCTGTCTTCCTCAGTTCTTGTCCTCTAGGTGTGTGTCCCACTACATATGAGTTACCATTTTAATCCCTGACCTAAAGTCTGATTTTTTTTTTAAGGAGTCTTATGAAAGCAAGGTAACTAACTGTATGAGAAGCAAATAACCATTTCAGGAAACAGTGAGTGGTTCACCTTCAATAGGTGGTTTTATTAGTGAGGGTTTCAAGAAAAGAGAATCCATTTCTGACGTTTACAGCAGAAGGGATTTGTAACAGGAAGATTCTAACCCAGGCACTGAGGGAGCCAAGAGCCAAGTAGGATGTAGTGAGGTAAGGCAGAGATAGCAACAGGAAGCCGCCACCTTCACCTCTTCCAGCTGGAGAAACACAGGAAGGCGGGAGCAACATGGCTGCACAAGGAGTCCAGACAGTTCAGGAAGGGAGGATGTAATTTGATTGGGTAAGGACAAGTACAATATGCTCTGTCTTCCTCCCTCCCCTAAAGCACAGAAAACTCTGTAAAAATTGCTATTTCTGAATAGAAGTTTTGCACATTTTAGCTGAGGTGCCAGCCTGCGTGCCAGTGTTAAAGGATAAAAGTAGAAAAAAAACACACACACACATAAAAATACACATAAAAATTAGGGTAACACACACACACACACACTTCTGAGAACAGGGAAATAGTGTATGCCTTGCTGGTAAAAGTAGTCTGAAGAGATCATGTGAAGAGCTTTAGTACTACCTACCAACACATGCCAGTGTTTTCGCTGGTATAGAACCGCCCTCTCTTCCTTCAAGAATATTCTTTAAAGATTCCTTTGCTCTGTGTCCACACACATGGTTGTATACTAGTACACAGAGCGATGACACACAGCTCTGTCACCTGGTGAGACTGAAACACCTTTGTGAAACCCATCTGTTCCTGTCCTCTGGCTCTCAAGTACCCAGTGATTCTGAATTGCTTTAGCATCCCTGTTCCATGTTAACCTTCTACTGAAGTCTGAGCTTGAATGTGAGCGAAGACACCGGTAAATAACGCATTTTATAAAAAAATTAATGCAATATTTAATCGAATGAGCTTCCAAGGCCCCGAAAGTGTAGCTAATTGTTCCCTCTGCTCCCCAAGTCTTCATGTAGGATAATAGTTCTGCCCATCTTCAAAACTTAGCATGAAGTGTTAAAGACCATTTTGCCTTAAGATTAGAGAACCCCTCAGCACAGCAGCTCCCCTTGCTTCCCTGAGTGAAACCCTGATCTCTCTCATAGGTGTGGGCAGATCTGTGAGATGGGAAGGATTAAACGGGACCCTAACGGTGAGGCCAGAACCACTGAAGGGCAAACTTTTCCTGGTGAGACACAGAAGCTCATTCTGCAGAGGAGCACTCAGCTGGAAGGCAGTCAGTCCTTTGTGAGCCCTCACTAGCCTGAGGCCTGCTGTGAACACTGACCTGAGCCCTCTGGACTCCAGAAGAAAAAGAAAACCATCCCTGTTGCTTAACCTACACACTCAGGGATGTTTTGTTGCCGCAGACTAAGATGTTCTTCATACTTCATTAAGTTAAAAATCTTTGTTTAAGAAATGGCCCTCAAGGGGGAAAAAAAATCATGCTGATGCTTAGAAGTCAGGCTTTGAGAAAAGGGATATACAGTGGGCACTCACTGAGGCTATTGTAGGTTTTTTTTTTTTTTTTTTTTTTTTTTTTTTTTTTTTTTTTGTGGGGTTTTTCTTTTTTTTTGGTGTTAGGAATCAAACCAAGTGTACACATTCCCATTGACTTAGGGCCCTTCCCTCAGGACCTAGATGTATTTTTCAAATGTAATTTACAATCTAATGTGCACAAAAAGAAACCTAGATAGTAGACATTTCTATTGTGATTTAGAGATAAGGCACCTAAGGCTTATCCACAGTCTTATAGTTAATACAGGGCAGGGCTAAGGCTCAGGCCTAGCTCTTTAAAAGCCTTTTCATTATGTCCCGTTTCTTTTTGTCTGTCTACTACTTGCATGGAGCTCACCAGGACGCTGAACAAAGTGCAAAGATTATTGCCGTTTTAGGATGCTAGAATTAGGAAAGGATTATAGGCTTCAGTTGATCCAACTTTTTGTTTTATGGCTGAGAAAGAAGGCTCAACAAGAGAGTTAATGGACTCACTTAAGATTACGTAGCAATTAGTGAAGTGTGAAGATCAATACCACTAAATGTTTTGTAGTTCCAGTGTAAACATGTTTAAATTCTAACTATCAATAACAAATTCCCCCTCTGTCTCCTGATGGTTTGCTGAACTGAACCGACAGTGGATAAATGACCAGCAGAAAGAGCATCAGATTTATTAATGTATCCACATTACCTTGTTATTTAATGAGCCAGTGAGCATAGGAGTTTGGGTAGTCTTTTGGAAGGGAGCAGGAGGTAGGGAATGTGGGTGATTTGAGGGGAGATGTGATTTTCAGGGGGACATGAAGGGCTGAAGGGCACACTGGCTTGTAAATGGTTGTGAAGGTGAAAAATAATTTTCTGTGAAGGTGATGTCAAAGTTAGACTTGACATGGGGATGTTCCTCTCTTCAGATAAATCTCTGGCTGGTGGACTGTCAGGGGCAGGGTTGAAGACCATTGCATATTTTTCTTCCTCCTGGATCTAAACTTTAGGCTGGTATGTGTTGGGTGAGCTTTTCGTGAGGCTAACAAATGTCTGTTCTCCCCAGCCAGATAGGTCACCAGCGACAGACCAAAGACAAATTCCACCTAAGTTCATCCAGTGACTTTATTGAGTTTGTTTGGGGCCTGCACCATGTATTTCCAGGCCTGGGACCTCCTTATTCAAAGAGTTAAAATAATGTCTCACCTGGATGACAAAAGTAGCAATAAAATGTTATTCACAGTGAGGCAGCTATCGATTAGACAGGAATATGCTGTCAAGGCTGACAGCAGATTTCATAAGCCAAGGTTCTACAGGCCCCACTGTCTGGAGCTTCTTTGCATTTTGATGCATTGCATTATGCATCTGTTTCTCTACTATGAATTTTTTTTCCCATAATGCATCTGACTTTTTAATCACCTGTGTGCCTAATCACACGCGGGCATAATATAGCAAATAGTGGATTCTTTGTACAAACCTCACTTACACTGACATAATTTACTTATTACTCATGTACCCAAAACTAGTTTGGCCTAGGTTGACCTCCTTATTTCCATAGCTGAACATAGAGTATTCTGTCTCAATTCTGATGTTCATTATGAGAAGAGAAATGTATTCCATTGTTTGGAGAAGAATGTGTTTGTGCAGTACCTGCAGGTTAGGCCCTTAGGCTGCCAAATACAATATTAGTAGAGAGGTGTGTGCCTAGCCCAGACCAAGTGGAGTCGCCGAACCATTTATTCCCTATGCTTGCCAGCCCCGAGCTTGCGTACTGGAGGGGGGGGGTTACCTGCAGGAGTGTGTGTGAGTGACTTAAGAAAGCTAAATCACTGGAAAGCCCCATTCAGCGGAGGCAGGACCTCCTGAAAGTTACGCAGAGTCCACTCTTGGTTAAACTTTCACAACCTGTGACCTCTTGTTCCATCCAAGAGCATATCCGGCAGGGCAGAATTATGTACATGTGGAGGAGAGGACAGGAAACAGGAAAGGTGGAGAAGCTGGAGGCTCAGGTGTGGCTCACAGACCTACCTTTAGCCTCTTTCTGGAAGGAGACAGGCCCTGTCTTGGGAGGCTCTTGGGCAGGTCTGATTAAGATGTCAATGCCCCTGCTACTCCTGAAAGAAGGAGTTCCACTTTCTGGAATTTCTCCAAAAAGCTTCATTTTGCACTTGCTGGCCTCCAAGTGTTCTTAATGGAAAGCAGTCACCACATCAGCGATCCCATCCTGAGGTGACATTCCCTAAAAGCCTCCAGGTCAATATGGAACCCATCTTAAGTCACAGAGTGAGTCTGAAGTTAGAATCTTTACTCTGTGTCCTCCGGAATGGAAGTAGCCATTGATAGGAAGACATTCAGGACAGGCATGGCTTACAGCCTGTCTTCATCATGGCAAAGGTGTGTCAAGATAGTAAGACAATGGGGTCATTTGTGGCCAGAGACCCTTGTCTTGCTTTATAAAATGGCTCCCCTTTGATTTGTTTGATTTTAGTGTACTGCCAGGCACTGAACTCAGACCTTACACACGCTATGCAGATGCTCCACTACGGAGCTGCATCTCCAATGCTCTTGGGATATTATAGAGTAGTCCTTGCCCGCCACCCTGAAAGTTCTGCATCAACTGGGAAGGCTGGCTTTTCCCAAATTCCATTTTTTGACTAGGAGACTGAACTAGAGGAATGCTGCTTTGTGCAATTTACTTCTTACTAATGACTCGAGTTTAGAATTCCCAGATCTGTGATTTGTAAACTGTGCCAGTTAATCTGAAGCAAGATCCTAATGCCTCTGAGTCTCCATTCTTCCCCGTGCACTTTAAGAGGGAGAAAATATATAGAGCCAACTTCATGGGTGGTTACCAATGCTTCAGTGCTTCTATCACCTTCATTAGCAAGTGATGGGCACACACCCTACCCTTCCACACACACCCTACCCTTCCACACTCACCCTACCCTTCCACACACACCCTACCTTTCCACACTCACCCTACCCTTCCACACACACCCTACCCTTCCACACACACCCTACCCTTCCACACACCCTACCCTTCCACACACACACCCTACCCTTCCACACACACACACCCTACCCTTCCACACACACCCTACCCTTCCACACACACCCTACCCTTCCACACACACCCTACCCTTCCACACACACCCTACCCTTCCACACTCACCCTACCCTTCCACACTCACCCTACCCTTCCACACTCACCCTACCCTTCCACACTCACCCTACCCTTACACACACACACCCTACCCTTCCACACACACCCTACCCTTCCACACACACCCTACCCTTCCACACACACCCTACCTTTCCACACACACAGCTGGTGTAATCGATAGAATATGAGTCATAATATTGACTTTGCCTATTGAAAGGGGTAAATAATGTCAATTTTAGAGGGTTATACAATGGGATTTTATTACTCCTGAATAATTCTAAATCCTGATTCAAGAGATAAACCTTGAATATTAATTTAATACTTAGGAGACCCAAGTGCAAAGCCCTGTTGATAAATAAGGTAGGTCTTATTGTTTCTTAGAACTAACAAAAGTAAAAATAAGTTCCCATGATAATATGTGATATTAAAACATATCAGGTATGAAGCAAGAGAATTCAGAATATTTTTTATATTCTTTATTGTTGTTGAGAGTGACACACATGTGTGTTATAGCACACAGATGGAGGTCAGAGGGCACCTTTGAGAGACTCAGGTTTTTCCTTCCCACGAGGGTCCCAGGGATCAAGCTTAGGTCATCTGGCTTTGTGGCAGGCACCTGTATCATCTTAGCCGAGCCATTAGTCTGAGAATGTCGATTTTTATTTTTTGCAACTCTATACATGTAAGTTTCTTGGAAGAACTGGGTCAAAACAAGTTGCTGCCCTGTTAACAAAAGTGGCAAGTCAGAAGTGAATCAAGACCAACACATGTTTCTAGAATGGCTCGCTAGCAAACAAACTTCATACGTATTTCTGACTTTGGATTGAAGAAAAAACATTTTAATCATAGTAATAGCATCTTTGTAATTAAGTCATGAGCTGTTATTGCTTCTGATGTCCTGCTATGGACTTCATCCGCCTAGGAACGAGTCTGTACTGAGAGTGATGTTTTATGTAAGGTGGAGTCCCTACTCTAATCAACGGTATGTGTTCATCAGAGAGCGGCAGCCAGGGTGTGACGTACAAAACTTTCCCCAAGCAGAGGAGGCTTGGTTTGTTTAAACAGACTCTCGTGTATCCCGGGCTGGCCTCCAGACAGACACCGCCATGCACAGGCTATGCAGTGCAGGGCACGGAACCCAGACTCTGTGCATGCTAGGAAAACACTCTGCCGTCTCAACCAACCAAGTGACCTTTTTGGTCTCTTTCTGTCGATGCTTGTGTGACAAATCTTAACAACAGACTTACTGTCTTGCAGGTCTGTAGGTCAGAAGCCTGAGGTCTCACTGCATCATGATGCAGGTGTCAGTGTGGCAGCGTTCTCTGCCCACTTTGGCACAGACACTTGCTTAGCCTCTTCTCATTTTCATGTGACACTGCATTTCCCGGCCTAACACTAGAAAGGATGGATGTCCAGCTGCTCTCAGGCTGCCGTCCGGTTCCTACGACTGAGAAAGGATTTCTGGTTTTATGTATTCAGAGTCAATTGCCCCCGGCCTGGATGGGGGTGTAACGATGTTTGTAGTCTTACTGCAAACAAGATAGCACTGCCACAGGCTTTGACGATTAGGATGTGGACATAGCCGAGGGCTGCTCCTTTGTCCGGCACACCAAAGAAACACGGGCGATTCTGGTACCAGCTTAAGTTAGGAAGACAGAGATACTTTCAGAGGGAGATGGGTCGGACTGTATGAAGAAGTAGAGAGATGGCTGTTGGCTTGATATGCTGAGATCCGTGTTGGATGAACATACGAGTTCAGGGAGTAAATGGAGAAGTGTGCACAGAATGCTACAGTTTACTTACTTAGATCCTATTTATGTATTTACTGTTGGAGATGGGGGCTCACGACATAGCCGAAGCTGCCTCAGATTTGACCCCCTCCTGCTCCAGTATCATATGGAAACTTCTGGGATTAGATCTGTGTGCTCCTCTGCCTGGCTCTAAGTTTATGTTCAAGGACCTACAGGAAAGATCAAAGTGTAGTATGAGGTGGTGAGGTCTAGAGAGAAATGGAAAAGAAGGTTTGATCTTGTCTCAGATTCCCGGTTTATTCTGTAGACAAGTAGTTGTGTGACATTGAAGTAGCCGAGACCAGGGAGTGACATGATCAGATTTCATTTTAGAGAGACCATTTGCAACTGGTGGGAGGGCAGGGCTGGAGGCCGAGTGAGGTGCCGGCATCATTCAGGTGTCTTTATATATAATTCATTTGATTATGGTTTTGGCCTGGGTTGCTGGGCCATACCATCTCTGTAGGAGAGTGCAGAGAAAGCAATGCAATCGATTCTCATCCCCGCTTACTGCAGACGGCAGCCCAGAGCCTCCTCCTCTTAAAACCTAGCATGTGAGGACAACTAGGTTGACCCGTTCGACGTCCTAACCTGAAGTAGAAGCCTTTTCCCCTTGGCGTCCAAACCCCATTTTCGTACTGTAATCCGCCCACATGTTTTAGTCTCCCCCTGGCCTGTAGCTTTTGGCCCTACTGAGTGATTTAAGGAATCGGGGCACTGTAGAGGTCTACTTCAATTTGCTCTCTCTCCCTTTGTTGTGCTGGGGTGGTACAGCCAGTTTCTGGCTTGCCAAGTGGTCCATTATTCAGGTTAATGGACGGTGTGATTTCAGTGGCTGAGTACAGCATATATGAAAGTGAAGACAGCGAAACAAGGGGAAAGGGTTACTGCTTTGGGCAGGGATGACATGCAGACATGCTATTTCCCCTGTGGCCACACAGCCTTTAAATCTATTATTTCACAGCTCATGTAACATGTGATGTAGTTCATGCGTAGATATTTTCTGTTTAATAGCCAACTAAGATTTCTTACAGGCTCTGGATTCACTTGCAGGATACTGCAAAGGTGACTATACCATTTCATTAGGACTTTTCCTCAGGGAAAGTATCATTTGAAGTGAAGTACTTGTATTCTCCTAAACAGATTTGGAGTTTGCTTTTAATATACCTAAGTAGATATGAGCTTCGGTTTATGAAAAGATAATATAATCATATATATTGGTATATAAATTATATAATATGCATATTATATAACATGTATACTATGAATATATAATTATATACTATATAGTATTATATATATACAATATGTTATATATTATAACTATATATAATATGTATGCATAATTACACATATAATGTTACATATATTATACATGGATATATAATTGTATTATTATGTATATATTATACTATGTCATATATTATATAAATATATTTATATTATACATATATAAATATCTGTGTTATTGTATAGTATTTTATATATAAAATACATAAGTATACATAATATGTGAAATATTATATATGTCTAATATAATTATATGTATATAATATAGTATATAATTATATGTACTGTTATATATCTTTATATATAATATATATATGGATATGTTATATTTTATATAAATATATTTGCCATAAAATCAAGAAGACTTGCTATGACTGTATGAAGAGAATAATATTGATCAGGCAGAGGGATGGCCTATTTCTAAAGCACGATTTCACTGCTCATAAAAAACGCTGTTAGATTTGTTAATGACCACAAATTGTAAGGGAGAAAAATGTGATATATATTAGTAAGATATCAGTATATTCAGAACAAGTGTTTTTTCCTGAAGATTTTTGTTTTGTTTTGTTTTAGTTATGTGTGTGTCTGCACGGAAGTATATGTGCATGTGAGTGCAGGTGCCTACAGAGTCCAGAAGAGGGCACCAGATTCCCTGGTGTCTATCACCATGAGTTCTGAGAACTGACCTTTGGTCCTCTGCAAGAGCAGTGTGACCCCAGAACGTGAGAACACAATGTTCACCCAGTCAACCCAGTCTACTAGAACTCAGCCGTTGAATGCTTAGTAAATTTATGGCTGTTTTGAGATAACAATAATTAAAACACCTTTGTCTGTAAAATGTTGCAAAATCTGCAGATCTGCTGTATTAGAGGTTTTATAGAAATGAGAGGTGATGGAAGAGATTTTTACATGCAGCCGAGTTTTATTAGATTTTTGTTCTGTTTTATGCCACCAGCTCCTGTAAAGTTATTATTTCCTGGAATGTGTCTTCTAGTTGAAATTGTGTTAATAACCTGCAGGGCTTCCTCTTGCCTGTGACATTAAAGCCTATATTTCCATTTATGAACAGGGATCCCTGTCCTGCCTTGCTACAGTTCTTTTAAAACTGTCCAGAGTGAGAACAACTCACAGTACTGTTTCTGTCTCTTGAAGTTTATAGTTGGTGAAGAAAAGTGCATAGAGGGTTGGAAGCCGCACATCCCTGTGGACTGTTGTCCTTTTACATTTAATAAAAGTATGACAAGACTGGATTTCCTTCAGGCTCAAACTTAACCATGGCCATTTTGTTTGTGTTGCAGGCTCTTAGCAAAGGGCTTGCCGCGTTCTCTTTGCTTACTGCAGTGGCGGAGATATGCAAGATTTATGTTTGTTTTCTATATTTAGATTATTGAGGTCAGAAATTAGCGTCTATACCATCTGACTTCACGGACTCGTAGAAACTTCCTGGTTCTGGGTTTTGGAGTCTGCAAGAAACATTATTTCAAGCTAGGGTTGTTTTATACTCTTTTATTATTTTAATGGATTTTAAGGGTTCCCACTACCTACTTCCCTTCTGGTGTGTGAAATGGCATTATCTGAGACTGCCTTGGAGAGGAATTAGCTGCAGTTGACAGTTAAGACCTTGGCACAGATATTAGAGGCTCAGCAGTTGCTCAGGACAAGGGGGATCCTTGCTTTTGCAAATGACGCTCAGGAAGAATTTAAAAGGCATAGGAATATTTTGATTTGGCCATGCCTGTGGGTTTTGATATTAAATTGCTTTGCTCCAGCTCTTCTATGTTTGTCTTCTTAGGTTCTGGAAAATTTATGAAAGGTGCCAATTAAAGATTTAAGGATTGTGTTGGAGTCTTGGATTCCGTTCCCACCCCCACCCCAAAGGGTCTAGTCATTTGAGTTGTCTCAGGTGACACTTCAGAGTTGTTACAGGAGTTAAAGGGAGCACATGACTAGACAGAGGCTCGTTCAGTTTGGAGAGCTTGAACAGGCTGGCTCACCAGCATCTTCCTTGGTCCTTGGCTTTGAATTTAGGCAGACATCATGTGATCAGATCAACTTCAAAAACAATCTCTAAGGCAACCTAGAAAATGTCAAGATTCTTAAAATGAGTTATACGATTCCCTTGGAGCAAATCATTTCCAAGAAGTAAAAAGAGAATTGAAAAATAAAGACTAGTTAACTTTGAGCTAGAGAATAAAGAAGGGGGGAAAAAAGCCCCAAAACTTAAAACGATATTCATTTACATTTTTCCTGCATCCAATTACCATGAAATCTTCAATATCTAAAGTCTTTGAGCCCTCTTGGGTAAAATTACTTCACTCTGAAGTTTATTTCATTTTGTATTTGGAAGCAGCATCTTGCTGTGAAGTGCAGGATGGCCTTGAACTTCATATGTAGCCCATGCAGGGCCTGACTTCCCCATGATCCTCCTGCCTCAGCCTCTGAGTGCTCAGTTCACAAACGTGCCCTACCATGCTCGGCACCATTTCTTAAATAATGTTTTTTTTCCAGGTTGCAAGATGGTTATATAGTCTTTCAAAACATAAGGTTTCATTCAATAGCAGTAAGATTCTGAAGCGTTCTGGTAGTTGGCTTTTTTTTTTTAACTTAATTTCAGTGCATTTGGGGTTTACTTTTCATGTTAGAGTCCTGCAAATTACAGGCTACAGGAGTGGGTGACACCCTTTGAAAGTACAAGTCCCTTAGAGCGTTCCTTTGTCACAGCAGAAGCTCCCGGTAGCAGGAATCAGGGTTCCAGCCTTCAGGCAAGACAAACAGCCCTGGGTCTCTTAGGTAGAACTTCTTCCTCGGGTTCATTGCCAACAGAAGTGCCAATTTTAATTTAATTTAGTATCTCATTTTAATTAAGATATTGTATAATACTTACAATGAATTTTAACTGCATGCTTATTAAACATAATCAAGAGGCTAGAGATAGCCTAGCATTTAAGAGCACTCGCTGTTCTTGCTGACAGTTGGGGTTTGTTCCCAGCATCCACGTCTTGGCTCACAATCACCTGTAACTCCAGTTACAGGGGATCCCGTGTGATCCCGTGTCCTCTCCTGGCCTCCTTGAGCATCAGGCACACATATAGCCAAGGATGGCCTTGAACTCCATATCCTAACGTGTCTGTCTTCCTAGTACTAGTACTAAAGATGCGCAACACTTAACCCAGGGAGAGTTTCCATTTCAAAACAGTTTTCAAATTATATAGTTTGTTTGATAAGGAAATCATTATAGCTTTGGTTACCCTTGTCTTTGGGGAGCTTCACTGAGGATGAAGGCCACCCAGCTACACCTACATGTCCTCTTCTTCTGAAGCTTTGCCTCCTTCCCTTCTTTGAACACACGTATGCCATTGGTTCGAATGTTTTTCTGTTAAGTTTGACATCTGGGCTCTCTCAAAGGCAGATTTTGTTGTTCATTTTCCCTCCTGCTTTGGGTTATACGTTCTCTGGCGTTTTGTTGAACACCAGCAGTGTGGCTAACACTGGAGAAATGAGGCTGCAGACTCCCCTCTCAGCCTCCTCACCCGGCTGGGGGTTGTTGTCATTTGCTTTTGTGTTCAGTGTCTGGCAGGTTCACTTCTGGGGAGCCTGTGCTGGGTCCAGCCTCTGGTGTCTTGGGCCTGTCAGTTTCTCTGCGATGGAGGTTTCCTGTTTTCTCAAATTCCATGGTGGCCTGGGACTCTTGATAGCGCTCCCCCAACCAAACCCTGTCATTTTGTACAGTCCTGCCATGCTTTCCCGGCTCCTCTGTGTTCCCGTTCTTGCTAAGACACTCAGAGCTCTCTGCTTCAGTCCTGCTTTCGATTGTGCCACGACCCTGCCGCTTCCCTGGAACCGGAAGAGAAGTAAACGCCGGAGAATCGCGTCTCCTCAGCCTCCCTGGCCTCTTCCATTGTCCAAGATTCACCTCGTGGATAAACTAGTGCCAGGACGGTTGGGTCCAGTATCGTGGTCCTGCCTGCCCAGCTAGACTTCGGTCTTAGCTGTAGGGTCTAGCCTGAGGAAGTCCAGACATCTCAGCAACTCTGGCTTACTACAAGCACTGCAACTGAGAAAAGTGGGCAGTCTGCCCCTCTTGCGGAGATACCATGGTTTTCCACTGGGAGTCAAGGGGAAAGACGCCCTCCTATTGTTTGAACTTGACAGCGTGGCGCTTATGTCATGCCAAACTGAAGGTCAGGGGTCAAAGAAGGAGTGGGTGTGGCTTAGATGCTATGGATTTTTGTGTTCTTGGATAGATTTGGGGGATTCCCTTGACTAGTTTTTCATTTGTTGTACGCTTTTAGGACAACTTCCTGACTTTTAACGACCGTGGCTATTTTCCCATTACAGTCATTTTATTGAGTAGATGATTTAGTATCGCCGTTCTAGAATCCTGCACTTAATCTCTGCTTACCATCTTACTTCATATTTTTGAATTACCCTATTTTTATATTCTAAGTTTTTAATTAGCATGTATTAATTATACATAGTAGTGGTTTTACTATGACCTTTTCATACATGTATATAATGAATCCTAGCCCTGCTGCCTCTCTTTTTTTCATTTTTTATTTAAAACATTTTTTATATATTTTGATGTTTTCCTTCCCCCTAGCTCCTCCTAGCTCCACCCATTTCCACCCAGCTTCCCCAGCTTCTCCCAGCTCCTCTGGCTCCACCCATTTCCGCCCAGCTACCCCAGCCCTGCCCAGCTCTCCCCAGCTCCCCAACCTCACTCAATTTCATCATGGTTCATGTTTGTTCCCGCACCCCTCCCTCTCCCGTGAGCAGGCACACACACACACACACACACACACACACACACACACACACACACACACAGAAAGAGAGAGAGAGAGAGAGAGAGAGAGAGAGAGAGAGGGAGGGAGGGAGGGAGGGAGAACCAAACTATACAAACAAAACCCAGTGACACAAGAAGTGCCAAAACAAAGCTGTTGCCCTCTTCTGTCATCAAAGTGCCCCCTGAAACCATTAGCTGCCTATAAATGGGTGCCCCCCCACCCATGACAATTTGGAATTTGGAGTGTCTCTGGCGAGACTCCAGAGTGAATTTGCACTGTCCATGCATAAGTGCTGGGTGATGCTCTCTTATTACCACTCCCCTAAAAGTAACAACACAAAACCTGCGTAATTCGAAGAAAGTCTCAATAACATAGTTAAGTAATTTTTAAAACGTATTCTGTGTGGATGAAAAACAATATCAAGTAGCCAGATAGCAATAATTAATCACTGTTTCCTACTATGTTCAAATGGTTGAAAATACTGGGGGTGTGTGAGCCACTTATCCTCAGGCCTTAATACATGTAGAATGAAGAAGCTCCAAGCATCAGGTTGTCTATGATTAGCTGACTAGCCAGGAACTGCAGCAGCCTGGAAGGGTCTCCTTTGCTGCTGTTACTTTGTATCCAGTGGAAAAGGCTGTTGGGCAAGGTGAACCCCGGCTTTTCCCTTTCGGAGCTTTCCAATGCTGAGTCACAAACCTTTGCTGTTCTTGGGCTCTATCGCCAAATGCTCGTCCAGAGACAACAACCAAACAGGGTGCTGGACATGTTGCTTTCTGTGTAGATGGGCCTTTTTTTTCCTTTGGTTTTCCCTGTTCTTGTGGCAGAAAAATGAAGTAAAAAGCTTGGAATTTGAATATCTGAAATTCCTTTTGTGTGATGATCAAAATAATTTAGTTTGCCAGCTACTGTGGGCTAAACAGTGTGTTTCCCAGGTCTGGATCCTTAGAACCCTGGTCCTCTCTATGGACATTATTACTTTATATAGCGTGGGGCTCTGGTCTTTCTCGTGATCAGCTCCACCCTGAAGCTCTCTAGGGCCTCCTAGGTCCTCAGTATTTCATT
The DNA here is from genome assembly GCF_963924665.1 of Micromys minutus. Taxonomy (NCBI): domain Eukaryota; kingdom Metazoa; phylum Chordata; class Mammalia; order Rodentia; family Muridae; genus Micromys; species Micromys minutus. Next base: position 24,872,364 of record NC_137960.1, read on the forward strand.
AACATTCAAGAGGCACGCATCATCCTAGACATTCTCAGAGTTTTAGGAGCTCTGTGCCAGAAATCCAGAAGAGAGAACAAATGTGTGTCCTTTTTGTGATTTCGTTTTGCTGGCACTGGGGACCAAACCCCGGGCCCCCTGTTTGCTCAGAGTATTGTACTCTACCACTGAGCTGAATCCTGAAGCTTGCAAGTATGTTTCCTGTATCCCAATTCCACCCTGAGAAAAGAAACATAAGCCACAGAGCAGGTTTATGAGAAAGTGTCCCTCTGTGTGATGGCCCCACAGAGGAGAGGAGTATTCTTGTTACTGAGGTTTACTCTGGGCACTGCTTAGACTCTAGCTCCTCAGTGAACCGGCTTAGTAAGAGGAAAAGCAGTTGGACACAGGCCTACTCTCACTCACTGTCCGAACCAGGACCTGTTACCTGACGGGAGCTAACGGTGTCTCCCGTTTCTCCGCCCACTTTCTTTTAGACCTTGGTGGCTGTGCGCTGTTTAATTTGCTTTGGTGTTAGAAGTCCAAACGTGTAGGAAAAGCACCCTCATATTTCCCTTGTTCTGTGTACCCCTATGTTTCCCTTCTTAGAGATTGTTGTTCTATCACGCACTTGAAAGAGTCATTTAAAGTAGGTCTTAGGAAACTTTCAAATGTTCTCTTGTTTAATGTATATACAACTTAGATTAGATTTCCTTCTCAGGTATGTTGTGTTGAGCCTGAACCTTGCACATCTAGGCAAGATCTTCACCACTGAGGGACAACCTCACTACCTACACTGTTTTTATTATAGTAAAGTACCCACTGGGGAAAACATTGAGAAAATGTCTTCTGAATAAAAGTAATTAATTTTTTTTCAAAGTTCATTTTCCAGTTGCTAATGATTCTTAGAATTGTATGCTTTTTAATATTTTAGGGACAAAAGACAAATTAACGTGCCCTAAAACTAATATAAGACATGCTAACAGAAGGTCTTTCACCAAGCCAAAGAATTTCAAAATTTAAAATATAGTAAAAAATAATATAGTGTATAAATAACCATAGGAAACTTTGAGATGACTAAGTACTATGCTAAAATAGATCAACCTTCAGAAGGAAAAGTGGGGAACTTAGGAGACGTTTCACAATGTCCAGCAACTAAAGGAGGCTCAAGTAATAGGAATCCAGGAAGAAAGCAGAGAGAAAACATGGAGAAGATATTGTCAAACAAACACTTCACAAAAGCTTTCTGTAACTGAAAGGTAGATTTCAAAACTGAGATGGCCCAGCAATTGCCATGCACAAGACTCAAAAGAAAGGCATCGCTGTGAAACTTTATAGCAAAGACAAAATGATTTTGAGGATTAGAAATCAGCACTTTCATCTCAACAGAACCTAGTAGGCATTATAGAAATGACCTTTAAAATGTGAAGGAAAACTCACTTTTATGCCAACCCAGGGTTATACATTAGGTAAGTTTACAGCCACTAGTCCATTTTATTCTAGGATTCCATGTTCATCCAGTCTCTGAAGTGAGGGTGATATGTGGCCTTTCTCTGAGACATGTGAATAAACTCCCATTCATCATTAATGAGGCACCAAGAACAGATCAAAGAAATGATTCCACTCATGTCTTTTAGTGAGCCAGTGAGTTTATTGATATAACTTATGGATGATGGGTTAATTACAGCAGCATGGATATCCAAAAGGTGTCTGTACCACCAGAAGGCTCACCTCAGTAGAGTTGAGAACTCAGGGAAACTGTATCTCTGAAGCTCCCTGTAGGACTTGTAGGCAGCTAAGCCTGCCAGAGTCTCCTTTTTCCTGGGGCCTGGACTACTTAGTGAGTTCAAGGTCAATCATGCCCACATAACAGTTAACCAGATGTGGTTGGCACACACTTATAATCTCAGCATTTAAGATGGAGGCTTTATGTAATTTTGGGGTGAGGCCTTGTGAGTTTAGGTTTCAGGAACTTCTTGAGACTTGTTTGTTGTTTGCTTCCTGAACCTGGTAAAATTGTGTTTGTTTGTTTGTTTGATTTTTAATTCAACCTCCCTCTAGGATAGAATGTTTCTGTTAGGATAAAATTGCTGCACAAGGAAGAGTAAAAAGATCTTTGGACATGTACAATCTACCATTTTCCCTCTTAATCACTTGATTTCAGAAAGCTGTTGGAGCACATGTGCTACAAAAATGGAAAAGTACATGTAGAAGGAAATGTAACTGGGAGCTAGGGCCTTATAGGAAAAGGAAAACCTTAAGGTTATGGTGTTCTCAAGAGCAGTCCATGAGGAAGAAGTTCTGGAGATTTTCTTTACAAAAGGATTGATGGGTAATATTTGGATGTATTAAGAGATTTCTCTAAGTGTAGATGAAGGATTGGAGTTGAATTGATGACTTAGATATATAGGAAACTATGGGTCTCCCCATTCTTATGGATTAGTGACTGATACAGTCCTTGAGGGCAGAGGGAACAGAGATGTCCAACAGAGCATTCAGAATAAACCATACTGAGACCCTCAGTCAGTAGGCAGACCAACTTTACTTAGGGTGATTCAAGGCTTATAACGTTTTGGGGGATTGAGGGTAAGGACTTCCAAGATGGGTAAAGGTCATTGTTTGGGTGCTTGGAGTACCTGGAATGCCTCATTAGCAGGGGGAAGCATTTCAGGACTCTCAGGTAGCTGAACAGGTTTTCTTAGGAGAAAGGAAATTAGTTCTATAATCTAATTGGGGCTATGTGACATTCCTCAGGTAGAGGTGTGTTTGGGGGCTTAGAATTCCCCAGAGAAGGTCAGAGAAAGAGAAACCCTGCTAATGAAGGGAGTCTCCCATGATGCTCTGAGGCCAGAGGCTATCGGATCAGGGACTTCTACCTTAATTAGCAGAGTCTTCCCACAGGAAACTTAGCTAAAGAATGAGTTGGAGAAACTAAAGTTGTACAGGAAAGCAAGCAATGATGTTCCACCATGTGGGTAAACTGTAATCCCTTTTCATAGCAGGAAAAAAGCAAAGTTACCACACAGCCAATGAGAAAGCTGGAGAGGGGATGTACGCCCGTGGACGTATGCCTTACAGTAAGAAGTCGTCAAATAACCAGGTCTGGTGGCACAGGCCTCTAATATCCACACTTGAGTTTGTGACTATCCTGGATTATATATCGAGTGTCAGGCCAGCCAGGGATACGTAGGAAAAAAATAACTCAGGAAACGATGCATGCAATCAAAATATGAAAAAGCAAAATGGCCCTAGAACTATATTAGAGATGTAAAACAATGACCAAAACGCCAAGCGATTCTTCAGCACAGCAAAAATAATCCCCAAGTAATTACCTGTAGAGGTTAGGAAGTCAGAAGTAGGGGTGAAGATGGGGTGTGGTCAGGGTCTGCTGGTTTTGCAACAAACTGAAAGGTTACAGGAAGCTTTAAATTCTGTGAATCTTCGGTTAACGGACGCATAAGGTGAAAGACAATAAATCAGTAAATACCGATGGTACATTTAGAGAGGAACTCAGTGGTGGAGCATTTACTTAGCATGCACACTGCCTTTGATAACAGCACCACAGGAGCCCTCCAAACACTGCAAGGACCATTAAGGTACCTGTTAGTAAGTGAACCTCAGGTCTGTTGTGTCTCTGTGACCAAATCAAGTACAGAGGGAGTGAAAGAGGTGCTATACACAACACTGTGAGACTCGGAAAACAAGACAGCCTAAAAACATCATGTGCCAAAAACGTCATAGATCAGAAGGCCATACTGTGAGGGTGACAGCCAGGTCATTCTGCATATTCAACGTGACTGCTATCAAAAGTCCCACCCCATTTTGGCATAAATTGAAAGCTGACATTAAAACTCACACGAGAAGAGATAAAGGAACAAATTTTGAGGACTCCTGCTTCTGATCTTCGAAACTCACTACAAAGCAGAATTGATCGAAACAACATGGGACAGAGAGCACCTGTGACATCCATGAGTCATCGTTTTCCTTCCTTGTGGGTGTGGGGGGATGAGCACATTACATGTGGATACTCAACATGTGGTCAAGCACAGTCCAGAAGTGACTGGAGATGAGGGTGCTGGGACAGAGCACTGGTGGGAGTGAGAATTCAACAAATTATGTTAAGGTAACCAAATATAAACCCCAAGAGAACAATCCTCATGTCACAGAGAAGAGATAACTCAAAATGAACCAAAGGTCTAAATGTCTAACAATAAAACTCTTAGGGAAAAAAATTAAAAGTGTACCCCACCCCAAACCCCAAATGGGAGACATTCTTATATATCCTATAATGTGACCAAGGACTTGCACCTAAAATATTCATTTTTCAAAACTTTTACAATTCAATAATGAAAATGTGATGACTCCAGTTAAAAAATAGAGAATGATTTTAATGAGAAAAACTTCTCCAGAGGAGGCATACGAATAAATGGCCAGTAAGCATTCAGAAGGACACTCGTTGTCATTAAACATTTAGAAAACAAAACGGAAAAATACAGTACAATTCCTCTTCAGACTTCTAGGATGCCCGCAATGATAGTTAAAGACAGACGGAGCGGCCGTGAGGAGACGGACCCATTAGCCGCGTGAGGAATGTGGTATTTATTCACAACAGGACTGTTCACCCACAGGAAGAGAGAAATCTTGTCAAGGGATGTAACATGAGTGACTTGACAACCAGCCAGCTGTCCCATTGCACTGTACGAAGCGTCCAGGATAGATAGATCCATAGAGACGGAAAGTGGATTAGCCGTTACCAGAAGCTGGGGAAACAGAAAAGATACATTGAATAAGCGTAGGATTTCTCTTTGCCGTAATAAAACCCTCTGAACTGGCAGGGTGGGGATGGTTACATCGAAACCACCGATGAGTACGCTTTAAAATGAGACTTTTATGTGTGACATATCAAACGTATGTTTTAAGACTCCTGTTGGGGAAGGATGTGGGAATTAAACCTGCCAGTTCCTGCAATGTTTGGCTGGTATGGGTGTGTGTGTGAGTCTGTGTGTGTCTGTGTGGATGAGTTAGGGAAGGCAAGATACCGTAGTCACCACTTGATAATAGTTTTCTTAGTCTCGAAGTGCCTGCATTTTCCGTATCAACTGCATTCTAGTTGTCCTCCATATAAACATATTCCACACATTCGCAGGGTTATTACGAGAGTCAAGTCAGACTTTAGATGGAGGCCTGTTGGTAGCTAAACTGGTAAAGCCAACTGTCAAGATGCCTGCTGGTCTGAGCTCAATTCCATAAACGCAGGAGAACCAGCTCTGTGAACCAGTCCTCTTGGACCTACATACCTGTGTGCTGGCAGGGGAGGCCACACACTCACGTCATGTGCATGTTCATGGGCACTTGTGCATGTGTGCACACTACAAGTGTTTCTGCTAAACTGTAACACAAATCCATGAAATATTGGCTGATGTTTTAACTTGGTGACATTGTGGTGGTCACTTACTATACACTGTGATGGTCTGATATGCAGAAACATCATTTAGTTGATATTTTCTTTCACCTTGACACAGTTCTCAGAACTGGAGTGTTGGAACGGGAGGAAAAGGCTGGTATTCTGGAGAAACTCGGAGCCGAGTGATCTGCTTGCAGGGTCTGGCCTCTTGTTACTAGCGTAACTAGTGATCAGGAGAACTTGGAATTGAACTTGTCAAGCTAAGAAGTGCACAGAGAAGAACTTGTCAAGGTGGAGGCAGCTTGAAGCCACCAGGGACATCTTTGTTTACAAATGGAGACTAATCTTGTTTTCAGCCTGGCTGCAAACATTCAGGATTTCCCAGTGGCTCATTTTGCCTCTGACTGCTTTTGGATACAACAACCTCCTCAGTTTCTTAGATTTTAAACAAACCAATGTGGAGTTAAAGCCTACTTAAGGTTAGTTGGGTGTCAGGGGGTATGGACTTCCTGCAGCTGCCCCCCAAAACAACAGAGCTGGAGATGGTGGGGTGGTACATATACTTACCCCATTTTTTTTAAAGCTAAAACCTGCCTTTGGGGCTCAGTCTGGAGGGTCCTGTAGCTGCACAAATGCAGAACTTTTGTCTTAGAAACCACTGAGAGAGCTTTACTCAAGTCAATTCCTACTTGAAGAATGAGAAAAGGCTGTTTTATTCCCAACGTTTCTTAGGAAACTAGGAATAATCTCAGTTTCTCCCCACACTGCTTTCCTCTGTGGCCGTGATACATTTATGGTCTTTGTGCATCCGCCAAAAGGATCATGATCCTCAAGTCTGGTTAATGACAAGATCTCTCTGCTAACATCTCTGTGCTAAGGATGCTAACAGAGCGGACACTGACTTTGCACCATCCCCAGGCAGCACCTGCAGAGGCAGGAAGCACCTTCTCATCTTCATCAAATATCTGGGATCCCTTCCATGAGAGAAACTCTGAGGGCTGCCAGGACTCTGCAGACTTCTCGCTCCGGCTCCTGGATCAAGAGTCTCTGCATTGTGTTCCAGAATCTTCCATCACCCTTGCTGACTAGAATCAAAACAAAAAACAAAGAACAAGAGCTGCCTGGCCACATATTCAGGAACCAGGAGTACAGACTGGCGGTAGACGATGTGGCTGCTCAGGTGCCCTCGAGTGCCAACTACACCTCTGTCTACACAGCGTGCATGTTCCCTCCCACATCCTCTCTTGTCTCCTTCCACTTACAAATCCTACCAGCACCCGGAAGGCTGAAGCAGGAGGATCAGGCCAGTTTTGGTAACACAGGAGTTCTTTGTCTCAAAAAACAACAACAAAAAAACAAACCAAAAACCTTTTCCCCAGAGGTCCATTTTATTTTTTTTTTTGTTTCATCAGGATGTGCATCTGGCTGTTTCTCTCACTAGGTGTTTAGTTCCTTGCATCTGTGCTGGCGCGCGAGCCAGGGATGGCAGAGGTTGCCGTGAGTAGTGCAGCTGCCTAGCCTTGAAGCAACAGATCGCAGAACTAACCAAGGGCTTGAGGCTGCTGCCATCTAACCTGCAGCCTGCAGCTCTACAGGAAAGTGTGAAGGGAGTTCCCATCCATATAAAAAGGAAGCAGTAGCTCAATTGAAGTTTTGCAGAATGTACTTTAAGCATAATCAATATCTACCTTAAGTACTTTGTGAAATAGTTTGATTGAAGTCACCGAGTTGTACATCCTCCATGCTGGCTAGAGACGTCATTGTGGAGACTGCTTTCTTCTGTGTGGAAAGTCCAGGAGTGGAATGTCCAAGTTAAACCTTACAGGATAAAGAGGGACATGGAGGGGATTGTTGTGTCAATATGGAGCAAACACAGTTTATTTTTCTCTCCAAAGAGAGTATGCCAGGTGAAGTGCACGGGTGAGGGGGTGAGAGGGAAGATGTTCCACATCCCTAAAATGATCTTTCCCACTTCCCTCCAAAGAGTAGGGGTGGGCTGAGGCAAAACGTTCATCTGCTTACACCCTCTTCCTTCTTAGAAAATATTTTACCATGTTCCCAACTCTTCAGTTTCAACCGAAGATTAAGGAAAAGCTCATTAGAAAGTCTGAGGCCATAGGCGTTAAAGAAATTACCAACCCCCAAAAGTCAATATCCAATTACTGTACCATTTTGGCTGTTCCACACAATTAACCCTGCTGCAGAGTCCAAGGGAAGCCAAGGGGAGTCCCACACTGCGGGTGCTGTGGCTTCTGGCTTAGTCCTATCTTTTGTGGGGAGTCCCACACTGCGGGTGCTGTGGATTCTGGCTTAGTCCTATCTTTTGTGGGGAGTCCCACACTGCGGGTGCTGTGGATTCTGGCTTAGTCCTTTCTTTTGTGGGGAGTCCCACACTGCTGGGCGCTGTGGCTTCTGGTTTAACCCATCGTGTTGTACTGCAAGGCTGGGTATCCCAGTGGCCTGGGTCTATGAGGTGGTAGCATTCCAAAAGAAGACTTTATTCTACTTTGCCTTGAGACCCAATGGGAATGGTCTGCAGAGAGGGCGGGACTTGATCAGAGTCAAGGGGGAGCATGAAAAATTTATTTTCTTAGTTTTAATTTTTTCAGGTTCTATCAAAGTAATAACTGTCCCACGTGGAGGGGGGTGCTGCTCGGTTTTAGTAGATCTCCTGGAGGACTGTCTCTCAGTGCAGATGTGACTGCAGGTTTTAAAGCTAACTAACGTGCATGTGACGCATTAACTTAAAAATCAAGCCCCGTGTAGTCACCTCTGACTTTCCTGACTTTTGTTGAGAGCAAATGGAATCTTTTCATCTAGCTGTAAGGGAGGTTGAAGAATTGGCAGGAGGCTTGCTGGAAAGTCCCACAAAGCAGTAGTCTGCGGGGATGAAATCTCTGACTGTCCTTGTCTGTCAGGAAAAACCCTCTGGGTTGTGGGTAGCTCCCATCAATGCTAATGTGGTGCTGTCCAGGGTGGCCAAGCAGCAGCCTGCTCCTCTCAGAGCTGGGAAAGCCTGGCCCTGGGTGTGCGTGGGCGAGAGCTGGGTGCACTCCGCCTGAAGTGCCAGCCTTGCCTTGCCACGGGGATCCCTCCCACCAGGAGCAATTTGGGTAATTCCTAAATGCTAATGCATTTCAGCACCAGAGTGGCAGTGTGCTGGTGCAGGGAGGGGCAGGGAAGCAGGAAGACAATGATTTAAAACACCGATCAGTTTCTGGAGAATGGAGCTTCTCCTTGCTTGATGAAGCTGTTCAAGCAGGGCTTTGCCGTTGCCAAATGAGTTTGTGATTCCACGGTGCAGAGGCAGGGTGGCCCTTGTTCTCCCTCACCCAGAGTTCTCCTGCCTCTCCCTAGCTCAGTGGTCCACAGCCTTCCTCATCCTGTGACCCCCAATACAGTTAGTTCCTCATGCTGTGCTGACCCCCAACCACAAAACTATCAGTGTTGGCACTTCGTAACTGTGATTTTGCTACTGTTATGAATTGTAACACGAATAGTTTTGAAGACAGAGGTGTGTCAGAGGGTTCGTGACCCCCAGGTTGAGAACCACTGTTCTAGCTGCTAGGCATGCGGATGCCCTTTCGTGGTCCAGCAGGAGAATCTCCTCAGTTCCCAAATATCACAGTGAGCTGAGCGCCTGGTGGTGGCTGCCTCTCCAGACAACCCAGCCTGCACTGCCAGGACTGTCCTCATAACCTTGGCGCTTCTGCAGCAAGGTTAGTGACTGAGCTTACCAAGGCTTCAGCCATCTCTGCCTCCACACACCATCCCGGCTCCTCCCCAGTTGCCCGTCCCACAGGGGTCCGGAAACTTGCAGGTGGTATGCAGGGACTGAGGGTGACATTTTAAACACACACTTCAGAGTTTTTTGTTTTGTTTTGTTTTGTTTTGTTTTTTTTAATGGGCATAATAGAAGAAGCCCCAGTGTCAAAAGCATCCTGTGACTGTCACTGTTAGTGGAAGCTTAAGGAAACTGAATATGGAAGAGCCAGAGGCACTCTAGGAAGGCAGCTTGTTCGGTAGCCATTCATCTGGTGTAGGGATGAGCTGCTTTTATGTGTTGATAGGTAGTCAAGAGCTGTGATTTTTTTTTCTTTTCACTTTGAGTGTCTATGTGAAATTCTCCAGGTGGAAATGAAGCTCACTATATCTCCGAGCGTCCCCGAGCCAGACTTTGGTCAGACCTCCCAGGGCTGCAGTTCTCCTCTTATTTTAATCTGGAAGAGAAGCACTATAACGCATGTGTAGACATTTGTTCTAACCTAGTGTCAGTTGTCGCCGTGATCGTGGAAATGGATGAGGAGATTCCTGGTGCAAAGGAGAGTTTTATAGGAATCAGAGGAGCGTTGCTCAGCAACTCTTAATTAATAGTTGTTTGCTGAGTGTGTATTTTATAGGCCATGTCGAGCCACTTAGAGATCCGGGAGAGTAACAGCTTCCTCCACTCCAAGCTGCTTCTCTCCACCCCGAGAGGAGAGTTTCGAGGCTTAAGTAAGGCAGTTTACCACAATGAACATGCAAGATGATTTTGCCAAAGATCATTTTGGCAGATAGGAGTCGCGTGTTCAGAGGTAACACCAGTTTGTAGTCCCCAGATGGTTGTGGGGTTTTGGCTGGGCCACAAGCTAAGCAGCTATGGTTTGTACTGGGATGGCAGGGAGTAGTCAGCCATTGTTTTGCTCTCCCCAAATGAGTCACAGTGGAAAGGCGTGCTTAGAATCAGATGTGTCTGATTTCAGTCAGGCTGACTCTTCACCCTGTGCTCGCTCTGGGAGTCGGTGTTTATGGGAAGGGTAAGAACGATGGGCACTTGGTCACAGGAGGGTTGGGATTAAATCACACGGCAGCACATGCCTACGGGGCTCCCCAGATCTCTGGCTAAACAGGCCACGAGGGCAGAGAAGTCTGAGAGTTACTTGTCTCCTCGTTACCTGCTTTCATCCACAACAAACTCATGTTTCCCTACCTTCTTTTATAAGTCACCACGGCCTGCGCTTCACACAGCCAAAGAAAGAACTTTGTATGTAGGAAGGGAAAGGTTGGAGGGATGTATTTTTGTCTTAAGCATACAATAAACTTTTTTTCAAGTTTAGTACTATAAGCTGTCTTTATATGAAGTTGAAGAAAATATAAATTGAAAGACAATTCTGCTGAGTTTGCATAATGTGTGCCTGTTCTGGGCCTGGATGAGGTGTTGTGGGAAAAAGCCTTCTATTTTTTTATTTTTAATTTTATGTGTATGAATACACTGTCACTCTCTTCAGACATACCAGAAGAGAGCATTGGATCCCATTACAGATGGTTGTGAGCCACCAGTGTTGCTGGGAATTGAACTCAGGACCTCTGGAAGAGCAGTCGGTGCTCTTAACCACTAAGTCATCTCTTTAGCCCTGGAAAAAGCCTTCTTTAGCCTCTCCAGCTCACAGTAATCTTTCCTTACTGAAGATTTCTTTTCTTTTGGTTGTATAAATTGGACTGAACAGACCCCTCCACTTCAATATTGTTATAATTCAAGGTATATCTGTTTTCATACACGTATCCTGCCTTGCTCATTAGATTATGGACACTTAGCAGTCACTGACCTTGTGGTTTTAAAAAACTTTTAATTTTATTTATTTATTTAGGTTTATTATTATTGTTATTATTGTTATTATTATTATTATTATTATTATTATTATTATTATTATTATCATCATTTGTATATGAGTGTTTTGTACCACTTCCATGCCTGGTGCCCAAGGAGGTAGTATGTTTCCATGTGGATACTGGGAATTGAACCTGGGTTCTTGCAGGAACCAGTGCTCTTGACTACTGGGCCAACTCTCCAGCCCACTTTGACCTTGTGTTTTAATCTTTTATTTACGTGATAGTTCATCGGTGATACTTTGTATGTAATAGGCACTTGGGTAATACCTTCTCTTTGAGGCTAGTGATTACGATTGTCAGAAAGCAAGACCAAACCCTGCTTATTTGTCTAGTAAGTATCCAGCTCCACCCTAAACAAATAGCAGTGGAATTCGAGTGTATACCTCTAGTTGGTATAAGTCAGAGCTGCTCTCTATAGCCTTGAAAGAACAAGGCTATGGCAGAAGGACATAGGCAGGGTCCTGGTATATATACAAACCAGCAATGGAAATCTGTACCTTGCCCGTGTTGCTAAGAGGCAGCAGAGAAGAATGTGTTTAAAACTCATTTGGGCTCAGTGTGGCAGCCTATAATCTAAGTACTAGAAAACCCGAAGCAAAAGAATTTTGAGCCACAGGCCATCTGGGAATTGAGTGTGTTGTCTTAGGACCATTTGTGCTATTTCATAAATCTCTTACGACCTAAGAACCCTAGACTTATGAGGTCTGGCACCGACTCCTATGTGCTTTCTAGAATACGTGTTGAATTAGTTCTTTGAGACTCATAGGGAATGGGTTTGGGTATTAGGTAAGGAAATCCAGAAGACAGATTGTCTTAATTGCTTTTGTATTGCTGTGGCAAAACACCATGACTGCTGCAACTTATAAAAGGAAGGTTTGAATTTGGGTTAATGGTTTTAGAGGGGTAGAGTCTATGGTGGTAGAATGAAGGCTTGACTCACCAAAGACTCACATTGTGATCTACAAGCAGGAGGCAGCACACACAGAAAATGAATGCCTTGAGTCATTTTAGGACCTCAAAGCCGGATCCCAGTGACACACATCCTCCAATAAGGCCACGCCTAATTCTTCCCAAGCAGGTTTGCCAACTGGGGACTAAGTATTCATACCATTCAGTCTACCACAGCCTTATAGTTTTTGTTTGAGTCATTTGACCAAATCCAAAAAGGAAATTAAATGACTAGAGGCTTTGGAAACCGCTTAGAAATTTAAAACTATAATCTTAACACATTAGGTTGTAAGATATTGTAGATATAAATATTATACAATTCATGCTTTCTTCTTGGTAGTAGACAGACCAGTTAATGATCAACAGAGTCAAATGGCTTGAAACTGAGCTGTTACTATCACACATTATAGGGTTTTCAAAATGTGTATTTCATCTGTGGTACATTTACAACTGTGGTAGTTTTAGCTTCATGTCAAGTAAAGGCTTGTAAGAATTTATATTGCTAATTTTTTAAGTTGTTATAGTCCAAGAGTGTTTTGAGCTGTCAGTTTTTATGTGGAGCTATTCCATTCCTCAAACTATATCCAGATGAAACTAGATTAAACCATATTTGAAAAACAGTATGAATTCTTCTAACTCCTTTTTCTCAGATGTAATGTTGGTGGCTTTTGTCTCTGGGGTCCTTACCTTTTCCTCCTATTTCCCACTTATTTCCCACCAATCCTGTGAAGACCCGCCCACACCTGTTTCCCACCAATCCTTGTGAAGACCCGCCCACACCTGTTTCCCACCAATCCTTGTGAAGACCCGCCCACACCTGTTTCCCACCAATCCTTGTGAAGACCTGCCCACACCTGTTACCCACCAATCCTTGTGAAGACCTGCCCATTGTTACTCTTTGTCATAGTAGCACTGAATATAATCAATATGTCAGTGTCCACGATGTTTCTGGGCGTCTGAAATTAGGCTTCAATTTCATAGCAGGAAGATTATTGTCCAGATTGGACCACACTGTGCAAATGTAACATAGGGTGCTGGGCAGGACCCAGGAAACCCACCCAGGGTGACCAGAGATCTGAGAAGAATGTCCAGTTCTCTTTTCAGTCCATGGCCCACCAGACACCCACCAGCCATCTTTGGTTGCACATGTGACGTAGATCTTCTGGCTTTAGCTCTGCTTTGAAAGTGTCCCAGTGCCACAGACTTTATGGGAAACTTGAAAATGACATGTACATGGTAGACCACTTAAAATGTACCCCAAAGTTCTGAACTCACGTGTGTGTACTGTTTGTCTTTCATATTGCAAAATTCGGCAATATAGGTAGGAGGAAAAGATAGCCCCTGGCCTGTATCCACGGATTCTTGCCTTTTCCAGGGAAAGTAAGCAATTTTTAAGTAATTCCTTTTCTAATAGATGATAGAGCCTCAGTTCTCAACCTGTGGGTCACAAATGGCCCTTTCACAGGGGTCGCCAAAGACCATTAGAAAACAGATATTTTCTTTACCATTCCTAACAGTAGTAGAGTTACAATTTATAAAGTTACAGTGAAAATAATTTTATGTTTGGGGTTCAGCACAACTCGGGGAACATATTAAAGAGTCACAGCATTAAGGAGGTTGAGAAGCAATGACAGAGGGAGAAACTACTCAGGAACGTGTGTGTGCCATAGTCTCCCAAAGCCTAACCACATGTGTAAAGATCATCAACCAAGTGAGATTCAAGGCGACACATGCTCAGTCTTCCAAGTCATGTCTGAGGGAGAGTCTCTAAGATAACTCCGGTGTAAATCGTTATTTTATAGATGACAATGTTGGGTGTGCAGGTGAAATACACAGCACCGTTAAATAGAATCTCTGTTTGATAAAATAACTCCGGGTATCCCTAGGACTCCCGGGTGCTTATTTATTTATAGATCCGTATCTAGGGACTAGACTGCAGCAGCAGAAGGAAAGCCACGAGGCACGCTGTATGCCGCTGTGCTCAGAAAGCCTTGATTGCAGGAGTTCTTCTGTGAATAAAAGCATTTCAGTTGAAATGTAATCTCCCACGGTCTTAAAGCCACTGTATACTTTAGCTTATAATATTAATGCTTTTCCTTTTGAATATAGAGAAACATGAAACAAAGAGACTGATTGTGGTTTCAACAACGGTAAGACAGGTCGGCTATTTTGGAGGCTCTTCAAATCTTGAAAGCCTTGCTCTGTTGGCGCCCACCCAGTGGATGCTCTTTAGGTTCACAGATTCTCCCCAGAAAGTGATACATGCTTGATCTAATATTAGCAAGTGGGGGAAGGGCGGAGATGAGCCTCCTCATGGGAACCAAGAGCTTGTTGCCCTACCTATTCCCAGCATTTCCAAATGATCAATGGGTCTTCTGCCATTTTTTTATCCTTTCTATTGTAGAGTGATTTTGATGCCTTAAAATTAAGTCTCTATCAGCGGGAGTTTCTTGCCATAGTTAAAAAGTTATACAAAAATGGGCAAAAGAGAAATTGTAACCTAATGTCACAGATGGGCTCTAAACCAAAATTACTAGAGATCATTAACTCCTCTTCTTTCCTTTAAAAATTTTTAAATAGAAAAATATTTTTAAATTATTTCTTTTGTTTTTAGGATAACAGTGATATCATTTCCCCCCGGCTGTTGTTGATACATGTGGACTTGCATATGTATATGCATATGGGTCAGTCTGTACGGTGTTCAGATGTATTCTCGGGGCCCAACTGGGACCACAGAGTGAGCTCCACGGCAGCCAGAGCTATATAGTGAGACTCTGTCTTGAAAACAAACACAGAATATGAAAAGAAAGAAACTTATTTTAAATCCCCCCTCTCAATGTTTTCTATTGTACATAGAAGAGATTGCTGCCTTGGTCCCTTTATCAAAAAGCCATCAATACAGTAATGGTAGAATTGAGCTCTTGAAGTCACATTTGGACCCTGATTGAAACATTTCCAGAGGTTTGACTTTGAAACTCACTCGGCATCTCCATATGAATATAAGAATAATGGCAGTGCCCCTCAGGAGGCTTTTGGGCATCTACATGACAACAGTGCATACTAAGGGACAGTGTGTCTCATGGCTTGGTATTCTGTAGACATGGGTGGCCACGTGATTATGACAGTTTTCAATGCTTTACTGCAATAATACACCCGGGTACCTAGAAATAGCTATTGTCACAAAGATGAGGCAGAGCCTGCCCCCAGGCCCTCCCATAGGCAAAGTAAAGCAACAGACGGGGAGCCAGATGTTAAACCACTCATAAAACCAGTGATTGCCACCCTGAAGAAGGAGATGGGTCCATGAAAATGCCTTTTAGAAGCTCAGTGGCCCACTTACTACTCTGTAACTCTCTTTGTTAAAAACAGTGGTAGAAGGTAAGTGTGGTGGGGTGCAGCAATCTCAGAACTCGAGGGGCAGAGGGGGGCCACTCGCGGTGTCAGGTCAACTGGGCTACAAGGTGAGACCATGCACTGAAAACAGCCAAACCTGAATACATTGGCATATAGCTACCCATTGCTGTGTAACTAATCAAAATTAGTGACTTTGAGCAATGGTTTTATTTTTCGAGACAGGATTTCCTTATTCAGCCCTGGTTGTCCTCATCCTCATTGTGTAGACCAAGGTAACCACGAAGCCACAGAGGTGTACTTGCCTCTGCCTCCCAAATGCCCAGCTTGAGAGCAATCATTGGATCATTGTCCAGCATAATGTTTCACATTTGTTGGGGCCAGAACAGGTATTCTGGTTTTGTTTTTTGTTTGTCTTGCTTTAAAAACACAGTGTCTTGCTCATCACCTATAATCCTAGCACTTGTGTGGTGGAAGCAGAAACATCAGGAGTTAAATTGAGGCTGTCCTTACCTACATAATACATTCTTGGCCAGTCTACAGGGGGCCCTATTTCTAAACCCTAAAACAAACCAAAACCAAAACCAAAACCAAAACCAACACCAACAGCAACACCAACAGCAACAGCAACACCCAGGATCGGCGTTTCTGTGCCCGCTTTGCTAGCTCAGACTACTTGGACTTACCATCCTTCCTCCTCAATTCTTAAACAATGCCATGTGTATCCACTTTTCTCACCCTTCCCCTAGACAGTTTCACTACAACTTTCAAGTCACATACACACGTGACTATATAGAAGTATATAAAATATAGGAACCACAGATGAGAGAGTGTCTGTCTTTCTGAGAACAGTGTGAAGGCTTAATATGATAACCCCAGCTGTATTGATTTTGCTGCCAACAACCTCTTTGCGTTCTTTTCTGTGGCTGAAGAAGAACCTCTTACACATGTGCACACACCCCATTTTCTCAGTCTTCCCTCTGCTATGACAAGAGGGCTTCGAGAAATGTTGCCATACAATAGCGCTGTGCTGTCTTGACTGGAGCCAGCCTGCCAGGGCCGTACCAAGAAGAGATCTGGCAGGTTCATATGGTAAATCCGTTTTGTAGGATTTTGTCCCTTGTAGGAATGAGGCTCCTTCTTCTGTGTTGTTCTGATCCCCGGTTACAGAAAGGAGCAGGTGGTTGTCAGAAAGACTGTGCCAAAGCCTTTGAGCTGACCTTCCTGCCTCCACTTCTGCAGTGCTGGGATGAACGGTGTGCGGTACCTGTGTGAGGGATTACAGGGCTTGTTTGTATTCAGTGCTGGGGACTGAACTGAAGGCTTCGTACCTGTTAGGCAAGTGCTCTCCCGGCTGAGCTACCCGGCCTGTTCACTGTTACTTTTACCTGCTCGGTCTATGAAGGAAGAGCCTACTGTTGTGTTGTGAGGCTTCTCCTTGTTCTTCCTGCTGTTCAGGCAGCTGTTATGCCATTTTTCTGCACAGCATTCATGACTGCCATGCCTTGCTTGTACCTGTGCTCCATTGGAGGTCACCCTGATGGCTGTGCGACCTTGTATGTGGTCCAACTTCTGAGTTCCAGTGTGGTGATAGAACAGTGCTCTGTGCGTCTGCATTTGAGATTCTCTGCGGCTCTCTCTCTCTCTCTCTCTCTCTCTCTCTCTCTCTCTCCCCTTCCCCCCTCTCTCCCTCCCCCCCTCTATCTCCCCCCCCCTCTCTCTCGGCTCTAATTACAAAGGTAATAATGGCTAAAATTTATGAAGTCCATAAATACATAAAGGGAAGACATAAGCCTGCATGCATAAAAAGGAAAAAGAGAAATATCCCAAGACTGTCAAAGGAAAAGTATTCAGCCTGGTATCTTAAAAAAGCAAACAGAGGTCTGCAGAGGGGACATTCCTGTACCCACAGCCACCAGTGCATCCGTGTGCATCCTTCCAGGAGTTGCTTCTAGGTGTCTTTAGTTTTTAATTTTTTATAAATTATTTATTAGAGTCGTATATGAAACTTATAAACAAGCTATACAACACTTAAAAATGCTGTAGAAGAGAAAGCAAGAAGTCTTGCCTTCCATTGTGATACCTTTAACAGTTGGCTATTGATTCTTTCACATTTTAAACACAGCAGAATGTATTTTAATTCAGATAAAGTCAAATGATAATTCATAACAAGATTATAGCTATTTTACCTTTTAGTTTTAGCAATCAAGATCTTAATGATAAACTTTTAAAGATGTGCACTTGGATTGAGTTCATTACCGATAGCTTGTGGGGTTTCTTTTTTTAAGATTTAAACATTGCTCTGTTATGTGTGTGTCTATGTGCATGTGGGTGCAGTGCTCACAGATGCCAGAAGGGGGCATCATGTCTTCCAGAGTTGTAGTTACAGATATTTGCAAGCTATCCAAAGAGGATGCTGGGAACAAAACTCATTCTCTTCACAGGCACTATGTGCTCTAAATACTGAGCCATCTCTGGCCTACTTCCACTTTTAAAACATTTAATTGTTACTTTTGTCTGTAGTTGCTGCCTTTTTTTTTTATCCCCCCCACCATGGGGTCTCACTGTGTAGCTCAAGCCGGCCTCATATTCAGCATCTTCCTGACTAAGACTTCTGAGGATTGAAATACAGGAATGTACTTTGTCTCCTTTTTAAATTTTCCTTACAGTTTAAACATTTGTCCCTTCTTACAATTAAGCATGCTCCGACTTCTTCCCATTCACATTTCTTCTTTCATGGACTTTCCTACCGCGACCCAAAGGACCACACACAATAAATGGGAGTGTGGCAGTGTGTTTCTCTTGAGATCCATTGGACATCCAACATTTGTCTGAGCTGTTGTTTCTGTGATTATTAATTGTTTTTTATAATCAATCCGACAAATAATGCAAAAAAGATGGAGAAGCCTGTCATTCGAGAATAAATTAGGATTCATTTGCTGGGTGGCTTTGATAAATCTGCACACCTCATGAAATCTTTTCTCAAAGTTACAGGCTCTGAAATGTGCTCTTATTGGCAAGGTAAACAGCTGCTGTCAGCAAGGTGTAAGAGCACCCAAGACCCAAGGGAGAGAGACTTGAACTTGCCCAGACAATCTCTTTGTTGTTATATGATTTATAAAAATCAAGAAAGAGCTGGGCACATGTTCAGTACAGACAGAGCTATGGAGTTCTCTGTAAGTCAAACGCCAGCTCAGTCTACACCAGGAAGATCCAAAACCCAAAACTGAACATAACAAAAAGCAACAAAGCATTTACTCATCATAGAGTGTTGGGTGTTAAACTATCTTATATAGTTTCATTGAAGAGAGAAACTAAGAAATTTCTCATGTTATCATTAATTTGGGGCGAGAATTTGGAGAAAGGCCTTTAGGACCATGTCTAGAGTCCTTGATGAACTTCCCTGGAGAATGTACTCCACAGATGTGATGCTGGGTAAGGAATGGAGGTAACAGTGCCACAGAGCCTCAAAATGATTCTGTTGCCAGTTACTTAAGCAACATTGTTATGAACTTAAATCCATTTTAATGGCCTGCAATTATAGTATAGAAACTGTGGGACAGAAAATGCCTATTGGGATTTTTCTAATCAGGACCTCGAAGGTCATGTGATCCAGTCTTCTATCACACAGAGAGAAAGCAGGGTCTGAGTGGTGCGGGCTCTGAGGGAGGCCAGCACCTTAACCAGTCCTGGAGCTAACACTGCCTGCTGCTGTCTTTCCGACCCAAACTGTTCCTTCCGTCACGCCTCCTTTTCCTGAGGGTCTGGACTCCATCTAACCTAGATACTTTTCACCTTTGTATCTCCTTGCCAGTTAGTTTTTACAGTTGCTACTAAAAATAAGAAAAGTTCTTTTAGGTGAGAATTCTGGGTAATTGGTTCGGTCGACCCCGCAGCACAGCATCTGCATTCCCGGGCGGTCCCTTCTGGGACACGGGTGTAGCTTTTGAGGAAGGAGTCTGGATGCCAAAACCTTGAACTCAGATAGAGAAACTCTTACAGTGGTCCCCTCTCTTATGTAAGCCTAAGGCATTTCCTGGTGATCTTGTGGGTCTCACCTGCACGCTTTAGGGAGACAGGTTGGCTCTGGGAGAAGCCAGCAGTTAGTGTACTGTGACCTTCTGTGGATGGACAGAGTACTGAGGTCGAACCTAAGACCTCCCACATGGCAAGAGCATGCAGCCTCCTCCATATTCCCGCCTTGCTGTTTGTCCCTCTGCGATGCTGATAAGCCACCGCCCATTAACTTCAGCATTGACACAGACCAGAGCAGAAAAATAAGCTGAGCCATTTTTGTTAGTCTCTTAGTTTTAGTCTCTAAAATGATTTTGTACTTAAGATATAAATCAAGCTGCTTTTCTTTACAAGGAAAGGTTTATGAGCAATAGTTCTTTGGTCAGGAATTCTTAACCGTGTCTTCAGTGAAACTGGTCAGAATCCTGCCCCAGCGCCTACTTTTCTCAAATGCACTGTTTGTGTGTCTTCTAATGTTCTTCGTTTAAAAGGCCAACAAAGCATTGGGTCTGTGAAGCTTTGTTTTCTGCTTTGGGTTTTATGCCCTTATTCCACACCTGCCTATGGAATGTGTCCCGGCCTTTCTGTTCAGCTGGTTGCCCGGTAGAAATCACTGCCGTATATGTCATCTTAAACTGGCTGTGACCTGGGAGTACTGCAGGGCCACTTTTTATCTAGATCCGGCGATGATTTTATTCTCCGTAACAACCTTCAGACCTTGGGCCAAGAGCAGTGTTTCATGTTTCATTTGTACTATTCATGACTTGCTGTTTCTAGATTCCTCGTATAATAGAGCAATACTCCCCCTCGCCTCCTGTCTGAGCTCTAGTGTAAGACAAGATTGACTTAAACAATAATTTCCCAGAGCACAATGAAGCGGGCCTTTCCATCTGGGTTATCCATCTTGGTTTATATCATTGTGGGGGACAATTTGGCACACACAACAGTTCATCGGCAGTGTTTGCCCTGCTTGCTCCGTTTGCCTTAGAGGTCTTTCTCCACAAGATCTGTAGCGGCCCCAATATTTCCCGCATCCCTTTACCCAGCTGCCTTCTGCCGCCTCTCACCTTCTGCTTTGCTGCCACACTGCCCGCCTGATAAACACTCAGTGAGCTCAGAAGGCTGCAGAACTTGCACTCAGCAATGCGGTAGTTTAAAGAAGGGGAAACTTCTTGATCCTCGAGCCTTTTCCACCTTCCGAATCCCTGAACGATACTCACGGCCACTGGGTCTGCATTTGTGTGGACAGCCTTAACTTCATCTTCACCTCAGTCATCATCCTTGGGATAGACACAGACACTGGGCTACTTTATGCAAATCACTTGTCCTGTGAATATTTCCACCGATTCTTCAATATTCCTCTAAAAGTGAAGAGTAGCTGCATTGCCATTATCAAATAAATAATAGTAGTACTTTAATAGCATCAAATACCTAGCAATCGCTTACAACTTCCTGATTATCCCGCTGGTGTATTCAGTTAGCTCATTTGGAACAAAATTCATACCAGGACAGGAAGGGCAGTTATGTGGAGACCTTTTTCCATTAATTCATTCAAATACACAGTAATTATTTGAATGGGTATGTCTTTTATGCACCAGGCAAAAGTCTTGGTGTCAGGGATGTGGAGTGGAGCCAGTTGTAGACCTAGCATGCTGACAGAGAAGCAGGCAGGAGGGAAGAAGAAGAACAAATGGACCACTAAGGCAGGAAGTGCCACACAGGGTGAAGCACAAATACAATGAGGTTGAGTGGAATGGCCAGTTAAGCCACTTTACACAGCAGGGAAGGACAGCATCTCTGAGATCAGAAATGATGAAGAGTTTAATCATACAAAAACAATCTAGAAGTCTGTTTTAGAGGAAAGAGACAATGTTAGGCCATAAGGCAATCTATCATTTCACTTGGTGACACTGAGCCTTCTCAGGAATTTAGTGTAAGATGAGGACTTAGGGGTGAGCATGTCCTGCAGTGTGGCTAACACAGTGTTTAAGGATGGTGTCACTTTAGCAGTCCTGTTAGCCAGATTCTCATTGCTGTGAGTAGCATTTGATGGAAACAATTTTTAAAGAGAAGGATTTATTTTGACTTATGGTCTCTGCAGCTCTGCTCTGAAAATCCAAAAATCCTAAATGCTCCAAAGTCCAGAATTGTTTTGAGGGCTGAAATGACATCATGGGTGGAAAATCCCATACCTCGTTCTTTAGGGTAGTCACAGAGGAAAACACAGGAGCAGTACAAATGCTGGACAAGGTTATTTTGACACTACATGTATAAGGGGTATATGAATCACAATTCAATTTCATGTTTAAATTAGACCTATTTCCAAGAACCTCATTATGTATATTTGTATATTTTATGTCTTATATGTACATTATATATATGCAGATATACTGAATTCAACACAGTAAACAATATCCAAAACATTTCTGATCCTAAGCAAGTCAGGTAAGGACAATACTGTTGGTTGAAGTCAAACATAAGAACTCAGAAGACTAAATTATCTAAAGTTAATAACATTTTAATAGCTTCTATTGTGCCAAATGCACTTTTTCTGAACTCTTTAAAAAATTACCCGCAGTGCCTGCCCTTAGAGCTGGTAACTTGGATGTGTTTTATGCCAAAAAAACTAATGAAATTTGCTAAGTTCTGTGAGTTCTTTTTTATTAGACAAAGGGGTTATTCATAATGACAGAGTCAAAAACCAGACGTTTGCTCTCAAGCAACTTGGTTTTGATTCATTCATTGGAACAAAATTTAACTCTGTATTTGCTCTACCCCCTAGCACTCCAGACAGACACACAGACACATACATCTCTCTCTCTGTCTTTTCTTGCCTCTTCTACATAAATTATATTATGGTGATTTTTTTTTAAGTGGGGCAGCTTGAGAAGTAGCTCCTTTTGTGTGTTTAAGTGGAAGGAGCAAGGCCCTGGGTACCATCCTGGGTACTGCCTGCTCAGGCATGGTAGCACAGGCCGGAATCCCAGCACCCAGGAGGCAGAGGCAGGAAGAACAGAAGTTCAAGGTCATTCTGGGCTGGATAGTCACGTTGAGATCAACCTGCCTGAAAAATAGTACGTTTAAAACAAAATGAAATATGCAAACACTCCCCACCCCACCCAGTTCTGATTGCCTACTCTGGAGGCATGCATTTTGCAAGATATTAGTAGGAGGGGTTGGGGATTTAGCTCAGTGGTAAAGGGCTTGCCTAGCAAGTGCAAGACCCTGGGTTAAGTCCTCAGCTCTGAGAGGAAAAAAAACAAAAAGAAAAAGAAAAAATTAGTAGGATAATCTAAGGAAATCTAAAAATTCAGAGACTCCCTGATCTCAGTCAAATGATGCTTGAACATTTAATTACTTTTCTAAATCAGGGAGGCACTTAAATGAAATCTCATCAATAAGCAACCCGAAGCAGGAAACTTTTAAGCAATCTATTGATAAGCTTGTTTTATTAAATGGTAGTCAGATGGTTTCTTTGAGAGATGCATAGGGAAAGACTAAGTATTATTTAAGGAGTAATAATGTCTCATGGGCTGTGTGATCACTGCAGTGTGTATCACGGTTCTTTGGTCATGGTTAGCAGTTGGCTTGTCTTTTCTGCCTCCTGAAGTCTTTGAAACTAAGCCAGACCCTCCTGCCCTTGGCCGCTGACACAGCACTCATTGCTGATCAGATGAGAAGAGACTCTTGGAAAGGTTTGCCCTGAAATTAGATGATTCCCCTCCCTTAGACTGTAGGACAACTGTGGGCGTAGAGAGCACTCCCCACGAAGGCCTGCAGAACCCTGAGAAGTAGTTCACAGTTTTACCTCAAGAATGAGATTCCATGAGACACTATCAAAAACTCAGGGTCTTTCTTTGTATCCACATAGTACATACATAGTACATCCGTGTTAGATGGAGAAGCAGGTCTCTTAAAGAAGAGTTAGGGCTGGAGTTTGTCTCTAGAAATCCTTGAGAAAAAAAAATCTAAGTTTCAGCTTTGTTCTGTAAGTAAGCAGGTGAGCATGTCTGAAGATAGGGTACTGTCACTCAGGCAACAGGTGCACCACCGTGTGTGCACTGAAAGGCCCAAAGCTCAGGGTTTTCACACTGATGGCAGTAACAGTTACTCTTAGCGTGAGGTACTCTGTTTAATGTCTGTGTGTGTCGATGCTCTGGTGTCATTCAACATCTGGGTTTATAGTTATAGAACTGAAGCTTAGAGACTTGCTTTAAAAATCACAGGGTTCGGGCTGGAGAGATGGCTCAGTGGTTAAGAGCACTGATTGCTCTTCCAGAGGTCCTGAGTTCAAATCCCAGCAACCACATGGTGGCTCACAACCATCTGTAATGAGATCTGATGCCCTCTTCTGGTGTATCTGAAGACAGCTACAGTGCACTCATATATAATAAATAAATAAATAAATAAATAAATAAATAAATAAATAAATAAATCTCTAAAAAAAGAAAAAGAAAGAAAACCACAGGGTTCAGCATCACAAGTCAAGATGAAGGGACCAGGGCTCAGATCTGCTTGTGTCCCTTCAGATGGATATGTAGAATGTTTTCATAGTTATTTCTAGTGATTGTGGCCATTTTGCATTCTTGTCTGATTTCATACTAATTTAATGTGTTCTTGGGTGGGAGGAAGGGTGCTTAAACCATAGATAATTATTTTCCAATATTTCTGGAGGCTGAAAGCCAAATCAAGTCCAAGGAGCAAGCACTGATGAATAGATGGTCCTTACTCCTTATTGTTTACTTCTCTGTTATTGTGACAGGTACCAAGAAGACCGACTTAAAGAGAGGAACTGTCTTGTTTTGGCTCACAGCTTTGGGGCTTTCCATCGTTGCACCATTACTTTGGACCTATGTAGCCTGCTGACATCACAGCAGGACCACATGGTAGAGGGCAGTGCATGCCCCGTGGAAGCCAAGAAGCAAAGAGGGCTGTGCTCATGGCCGAGGGGCTACGGCAGTGTTGGTGGGGGAGATGTGATCATGGATTGCCCGGGAGTGGGAGATGAACTCTCAGACAGCTATGCAGCTCAGGCATGAGAGGTTGACCGAAAGGTTGTGGTTACAGTTAATCAAAGCAGGGAATAAAGGAACGGAGCAGGTTTTGGAAACTTGTTTTAATCAAGGGACTATGGGGATAACTAATCGGCACTTGGAAGTTTGGATCTGAAGATCAATACAGAAAAGACTAGACGGCGTATCCTCACCGAGGGCAATGAGCTTCGGTGGTCTAAGGAAGGTGGAGCTCGCCAAACAGAACGAAGTATGATAAGTCGGGGGGAAGAATAAGCCTTGTGGGGGGATTTTGTGGATAACTTGGGAGATAAGGTTTCATAAAGCACAATGGCAGAAAATGAATTGTACTGCACAGGGCGGTGGGAGCAATGGCTGAGCGTTCAGAAGCAGCTGCGCAGTGTGGCCCCTGTCACTTCCTCCTTCATCGGGGTCTTAAAGTGAGAGTGCACTCATAATGCAGGAGGTAAGCTATCACACCGTGGGCTGGCTTTAGGTCTGGACTGCCTGTTTGCTTCTGTTGCCTGGCTCTGCTTTTGAGAAAATGGTTACTGGTGTTCAAGGGAACTCACATTCTAGGTTCAGCGAGCCCACACCAGATTTGTGGAGCCCTTGTTGATGTGTGTGTTGGATGGACTAAGTTGGCAGTTATGTGTTTTCCTTGTGCCTACGGTGCTGACTGATGCTGAGGAGATCTGGTGTAAGCAATAGACCGGCCCTCCAGCAGGAGGATGGCCATGTGAGCTCAGCCGGGCCCTTTGAGGTGATTCTTGGGGTATGAATTTCTTTTAACCAGGAAGACACCAAATTCTTCTTCTTGGCTTTTTTCTTTCAACCAACACATTAGAATCCCTTAACAAGAGGGAACTTCTCCTTAGTGTGATTTAATAGAAGAACCCACACTGTTAATTAGAGCTACCATTGAACTTACTGTCTAATGATTTCCTTCTGTCTCTGTATTCAGGCTAAGTAGTAATGGCTTAAATTACTGAAAGACACATTCCTTATTAAGCAACTTGCCTTTGAAGAGAAATGATAGCTTATTCCAATAACATGAAAAAGAATTTTGCCAAGAATCCGTCAGGCTTTTTTAGTCTTGTTTTGGTAATCACACGCAGTTCTTCATTGCATCTCTTCCCTCTCCACAATTCAACCTGTATCAGTCCTGTGTGTTTCCCTCGATTCTCAGTGAATTCACTTAGCAAAGCCTTTGTTTCTTGTCTCTTCCTTTTCTGTACAGAACATTTTATAGGAAACACCTATTTATGGTGGGATGTTATTATGAATAAAACAAAAGCTTCTCTGTATGCATGCGTGTGTGCATGTGCATCTGTGTGTGTACGTGTGTGTGTGTGTGTGTGTGTACATGCCTGCACACATGCTTCAGGTCAAATCTAGGGCCTCTCCTTCTCTGACCAGGTACTCTCCCACTGAGCCACACCCCAGCCCCCTCTTGTATTTTATTATGGATGAGGTGGAAACAGTGGACAGGGGGAGGTAGAGGAAGAGGCCTCTGATTCATGGACCAGAGAGAGTGGAATTCTAGAATGGGATTTAGAGCATTGGCTGTCAGCGGAAGAGCACGGGCGGGGTCATTAGTAATATACACAGTGAGTGATATTTAGCACTTTTACTCCTTTTCAGTTAAGCATGCAGTAGCAAGTGAGGGGCTTTTTCCCATACAACTTTCTGTCACCGTCTGGATCAGTTTCTTGTAGAAACAATACAAAAAGAAGCAAACCAATATTTTATCAGCTGCTTAGATTTCATTGTTGCTCGGTCGAGGCTTGAAGAGTGAAGATGTGCTCTGTCCCATCTGATGCCTGGATCACTTTCACCGCTGTCATGTCCAGGCTGTACTAAACATTAAATAGCACAATGGCTTGCCGCTGCCAGCACTTGGAATGCGGCGGAGTTCCTGGTCCAGCATCTCCATCCAACATCCTGGATGTTTCGTGTATTGAGGCTGACTCGTGGCAGGAATCCAAAGGGATCCTCACAGGAAGCTGAAATGAGACAGCTTTTAGTAAGATGGGCAGAGTCCATTAGCACGCGGCTTCCAACGGCATGGCCAGCTGCGGCCTGCCAGTGAGCAGCCAATTTGAAAACGAGCGCTTAGACTCGGTGTCTTCTCATGGGCAATGGCATCAGTTGCAACATGAATGCCGTGAAGTCCAGAGCTCTGAACAACTCCACCAACTGCAGAGCCGCAAACTGCAAGGATACAAAGTGATGAAGAGTTGGGTGAGATGTGTAAACGTTTGAACACCACCTCTCCTACACTATTGATATTAATTTTGGTGATTCTTTTTCTGATCGTAAAATAATATTTACCTGCTGTAAACTGTATGGTTAGAGTCCCTTGTGGATCTATCTCATGTTCTTCTAGTATGTTCCGGGGACATCTCAGAAGCCTAGTTCATTTCCTTACCCCACAAAATATATTGTAACTAACAGCTTGATAAGCCTCAAATATCAACCAATCTAACCTTGTGAAATTTTTGAGGGGATGTGTTCAACCCAAATGACAGAGGATGGAAGAAAAAAAGGTAATTATACACATAAATGCCAATAACTTGGGGCTAGATCAATAGGAAATGTGACACATGACTGTGTGTACATGTATGTTTATGGATGGGAAGATGCACATATCTATGCACACACGTGTGCAGACACCAGAGGTCATTCTTCAGGAGCACCTTACTTTGAGACAGGTTTCTCATTGGCCTGCAGCTCACCATAGACTGGGCTGGTAGGCCTGTGCAGGCCTTGGGAATCCACAGGTGTCCACTTCCCCAGCCCCGAGGTTAGAAGCATGCACCATCAAACCCAGCATTGTCACATGGGCCCTAGGGCTCAAGGCCGGCTCCTCATGCTTGCTTTGACAAGCATGTCACTGAATGAGTCACCAATCCAGCCTGCCTCACAGGACGTCAGTGACTATCACATGAACTGATCATCTTTATCCTGGTTTACCGGTAAACTGTAAGACCCCACACAAGTCTTTCATAGTAGAATATTCTGGCACTAATCCAAATGATCCAGGTGAACTGGACAGATCTCCAAACCAGTGTTCCCAGCACAGCCTCCCCCAAACAGTTCTTCCGTGCTGCTGGTTATGTCTGGTCCCCTCACTAGCACCAACATCTGTAACTTTAAGGATTACCTCGTCCTAAAAACGCATGTGAGGAAGAGAAGCTACTTTACCCTTCCCTGCACTTTTTGAAACTCATAAAAACAAGAGGAAGAAAGTAGAAGAGATGTCTGTCCTGGGGGAACTGAGGCACCCTGGCTTAGGTATAAACTTAGACCATAGCTGACTGAATACCCCGGCAGGGGATCTCAGGCAGTGAATCCAACTCCCTAGAAGTAGGCGTTGCCTTCCAGGTCTCACCAATAGGTCTTCGGTTGGTTTTCTGTTGCTTTCACATTTTTTTTGTTAGCACACAAAGAATCATGCTTTATTCTGTTTTTTTTTTTTTTTTTTTTTTTAAGGAGGGTTTGTTTTGTTATTCTTCTGAGCCCCAAACCGCCTCGTTAAACATGATCTTAAAATTAGATAAGTAAATAGATTTCTATGCATGTATAATATGTGTTAGTGGAAATTATGCTTTTAGAATAAATTATAAGCATATGATTTTGTTATAAAAATGATAATCGTGTGAGGCAAGGAAAAATGAGGAGTACAAACCCTTCATCTTTAGTAGTAAGTGAATAAATCCACCCTGATTGTTGAACAGGGCTAAAAATCAGGCCAGTGTCTTGATGTGTTTAAAACCATTTTGTTCCTTTAACCCCAGAAGGATCTTTAGCAACTTTCGCCATGAATCAGGACTTATAACCAAGCCTTCCATTTTTCATCAGATAAATTTTTTTAGATACTTCAGCGCTAACATTAAAATACTTTAAGCCTAGCCAGGCATGATGCTGCATGCAGTTAACCTCAGCACTTGGGAAGCTGTAGGAAAGGAGTGTGGCTCCCAGCTTGCCTTAGCTCCGTACTCCGTTTCAGGCCAGCCTCAACCACAAGCCCCTGTCAGAAATAAAAACAAACAAAAGTTTAAAAATAAATATTCTATAAACTCTCCCTGGGTTAATATGAACAAACGTTTACTCACCCTAGATCAGGCGCCGAGACAGCTCTCCTTACGGCTCTCCTTACTGCTAGCTTGAGGACCCAGTGAGTTCAAGTGTAGTTATTCACCAGAGTGTGAGCAGCACCCGGCTGCCACACCAGCTAGGAGGGAAAAGTCTTCTGCCCTGCAGTCATCCCTTGTAAATCCTCAGGTCCTCTGGCGGCTCACAAGCCTCGTGACTCATTTCTCCCTTCCACCAGGGAAGTGAACCGGATCCCGTGGGGGTCTTATGTCAGTGGTCGCAGCTGCTCTGGCTCCAAGACAACTGTTGCCATGCACAGAAGACAGTGTCCCACAACAACAAAGTCCTTTAAAACTTGCCTGGGGGAGGGGTGGTTAGTCAGTTTTACAGCAAGAGGGAGTCTGCAGGCTTCCTGGAATCAGAAACTAAAGGCTCTAACTTGGAGCCTCCTATTTTAAACAGCTCACACAGAAGGACTGGAGAAAAGCTGTAACTTAGCAAGGTCAGGAACTTAGAGGCCAAAGAGCTCTTTGGGCATCCAGGAAAATCAGCATGTTTATGTACATGCGAGGAGGACTGGAAACAATGTTATTGTTTAAATAGTTACACTTAACAACCTCATTACCAATACCAAGCCGTCTGCAGCCGGCTTACTGCTGATACGATTTCCCCATTTTATTACTGGTGACTTTATAATTACTTACTGTTACTTCATAGGGTCAATCTCTTCTTATTCCTCCCCTGATGCACATTCTAAAAACACTGTAGTGTCCTGGAGAATAGTGTCTGGTTACTGTCCCTCTTCATCTCCTGCTGCTTGTTCCATAATTCCTGTTACATCAAACACAAGGCCTCTAGTCAAAGCACATGCTGCTAGACAGCCATTCCAGGCAGAGTAAGTACTGTGGCTAAGCTTCCCCTGGTGAGGGGTCCACTCCACGGTTTCTCACCTTTGTGTCTGGAGCTCTGACCGCTCCATCCCATGCGGCCTTTCCTTGCAGCATATCAATATGGCTTTATTGAACTCGCCGACCGCCACCCCCTACTTTTCCTTTCTTTTGTCCAGTTTTAGAGGGTGAATCTAGATCCTTGTTCATGCTTGATGTCTCTGAGCTGTATTCCAAAGCCCCCCTTTCTCTAAACGTTCTTTATGACTAAGTTGTGTAGGCAGGCCTTGAGCTCAGCCTGTAGTGTAAGTGGACTTCAAGTTTGCCGTCCTGATGTCCCAACCTTAACACCAGGCCCAGCTTCTTACTACATTCGTAATAGAACCTGAAGTTTGGCAGCTTGCTATGCTATACAAGGAGACTACAGTTAGGGCTGTGACTCCAGTCTTAAGACTTTGCTTGCAGTAACCTCCGTCTTTGCGTATGGAATAACATACGTTTTGAACCCGGGTGTTAGGAAATGGTGACCAGAAGTGATCATTAGGATAATACAGTGCTGTTCACAAAACACAAATAGATCAACAGACATCAGTAAAAGCTGGAAACATTTTCCATTGCTAAAGTGATAATGATAATTAGTAGATTATTCACTGTAGTGGAGATCACTGACCCAGGGGCCTCGGACTTTTGTCCCAAAGCAAACACTTAATGAATGACCTTTCATGTACTCTAACACCTAACCCTAACCCTAACCCTAACCTCCACGTGTGGAGAGTATTTTGACTTGCATTATTCTTTTGGAATATGTAAAATGGAGAGAAGCTGTTTAAACCATGCAAAGTCAACAAGTGTTCCTTTTCTCCCTTGGAACAGAATTAGACAATCGGAAACTAATAGGGACCATGAAAAGCATCAGCTGCCTGTAATTAAGACAGTGCTCTGGCTATAATGGATTTGCAAATGTGACTTAGAACAAAAGTTCCTCTGGGTCACTGTTCTTTCTTGTGACTCTTCAGATTTCCGTGGGCTCCGGGATGAATTCGTGGGAGGGGATAGGTCACGCGTGAAATAGCCACTGGTGCTCTGTGGGGCTCATTGTGTATATAATGCCAATTTCTCTGTGGATATAAAGAAGAGAGTACTATTCTGAGAACCCACTGACATCCTTCGTCCTTCTGACTTCCAATTTAGAAATATAGATATCCTTAATAAACCCTGATTACTTACTGTAATTGTTAGTGAAAATTAACCACTGCATTATTTAGTAGTGTTAAGTCTAAAGAACAATGAGGTAAATACTCTGGCCGTCCTCAAAGACCTCATGTTGTCAAGACAAGACATACCACAGCACCAACTCCAGGGTTCTGTCCCTGTGTCGGTGACACTTACGTAGTGCCATACGGTGTTGGATGGAAAGAAAAGTTACTTCTAATGCTTAATGGCCTTAATCCTCCTTTTATATAAACTTTATCCACCATATAAACAGACTGCACATTGCACACCCTTATCTCCCTAGAGTTCTCTTCTGGCGGACAAGCAGAAAAAGATTAAAAATGCTGGGTGTTTGATGATGCAGGATTTTCGGAGGAGCAGTCCTGCGAGTGTGCAGTTGGGGCACTCTCAACATCAGCACAGGAAGAGTTGGGTCATCCTCCCCTCAGCTATGAGCAACTTAAAGGAAGAGCTACTTGGGGCAAACAGCTTTTAGGACAAGTTTGAGGAGAAGGGAAATAGTGATGGAGACAGGAAGAGATGTCATTGCCACCCACACATGCATTTGGTGCTGTGGTGTATGCTTGCATTTTGATTAACATCAGATTGGCATGGGGACGAACGCTTTCATGCAGAAATCCTCAAGGCGACACTGGTAATGTCCTATCAGAAGGTGCGACCAAGTGGATTCCCTGAACCAGCGCCGCTAGCAGGTAGTTCCCCTGTGGTTCTCATGGTTGTGCTGGACTTACATAAAGACTGCCTTGTCTTCCTGTGCTCTGGTTAAGGCATCCGTGTGCCCATGGTCCTAGCATGTCCCCAGCTGGAAGAACCTGGATTTGAGACATTGGGTTTAAGTAAGAGTTAAGACCTGTGCACACAAGAATGATTAGGACAGACCATTACTCTCTCACTGCTCCTGTATCTTACCATCCATTTACACTAGCATACTAAACACTCATCTAATGCTGTCTGATGCTAGGGCACTCCGCCTTTGACAGGGGAGCAGAGGATGTCATGCCAAGAAGCTACCATACCGTAAATAGTCAGCATTGCAGCTCCCTCACTATGGTAACTTGTCAACCTTTGGCAATTGGGATTTTTAATGGGGACTGTCCTCTCTAAGCTTTTACTTTTGGGGGGGGAAATCACATTGACAAGAAAGTATAGTAACCGTGTACCCCCTCTCACCTGCGCACACTCATTAACGGTTCGCCCGTGAGTCTAGCTTTCCCCCACTGTGCTTTCTGAGCTGTCTCATTGACGCCTCATCCATAGAAGCTCAGGCTTCAAAGAAGGACATTCCTCTCAGAACCGGGCAGTCGGCTGAAGGAAACAAGTGAGACAGAGTTGTCGGCCTGTGGAACATGTTTGTTTATGGCTTGCCTAAATGAGGAACACATTTCTTCCTTGCTGGCAAGACTGAGGGAGAAATCTGCTGCGTTTACTCTGTGACACTGGGCAGTATATATTTCTGACAGGGTAGGGAGAGTTAACGCTGTCTGAGGTAGGCAGCGTTCGTCGGTGGAAATGTATCAACACACGATCCATTTATGCTTTTAAAAGTCATCTACGGTGTGCTGGTGTATAATACATTCTTTATGGTGTGTGTGTGTGTGTGTGTGTGTGTGTGTGTGTGTGTGTGGTTCCTGCATGCCACATCACCTGTGTGAGGGTCTGAGGATAACAGTAAGTGGGCGATTCTCCCTCCACCGTTGGTTCTGGCTGCTGACCTCAAATCTTTAGGTGTGTGTGACAAGCACCGCCACCTGCTGAGCCGTCTCATGGGCCCTGTGCTTTATGATTTCATTCCTATAACTTCATAACATTCCAGAGGATTGTGTCTGTACAGCATAAGGGATTATACGCCACAGGATCTGTTTGACTTTTAATCCTCCATTTGTCTGACCCTCCTTTTAGACAGACTTCACTCACAGACTGCCTAACTTAATCTATGGACAGAAATATAAATTTGGCTACCCCTCACATTTATTTTGGACCTTGTAGCTTCCAGACAGCTGTCTGGACGATTTGCCGCATTTGTCACGGTTGCTCCAGCCTTACTTTGAAAAGAAGCTGAACAGCAGCTGCTGCATTGCAGGAAATGATCCAGTCTACAGCCTTCTGCACTCTTCATTCATCCTGGTGGAATTTCTTAGTGGGCTACAGCATGAAGGGGGGTCGTGTTGGGGTGAATGGCTATTCCCTACCAGGTCACGTTTGGACATGTTTCTTGGATATCCCCCAAAATGGTGGCATACTAGACTTGACACAACAATCAACCCTGTCACTCAGTATTAACACCTGAACTTGGACTCTCTACATCTGGTTCTATTTCTGGACTCCATTATCTCAAACATTGTCCTCTTTCTGTTGGCTTTCTACCTCCCGATCA
This sequence comes from Micromys minutus, assembly GCF_963924665.1. Taxonomy (NCBI): domain Eukaryota; kingdom Metazoa; phylum Chordata; class Mammalia; order Rodentia; family Muridae; genus Micromys; species Micromys minutus. The sequence continues at coordinate 24,905,313 of NC_137960.1, forward strand.
TTGTTCCCATCCGTGAGAGCAATGCCCTCCTGTACTGTTGGAGACAGACTAGAAAGGAAGCAAAGGTCTATGGTGAAGCTTATAGGGCTTAAGGGTCCCCCCCCCCCCCGCCACTAAACATTTGGTTCTGCGAACCTTCATGAGATCCAAAGATTGACACTTTTCTAATGAAGCGTTTTTTTTATATAAAATGTAGTGAAGTAGTTGGCTAATTTTAAATTTCATCTGGTGCTTAAATATTTTGAATTGTATGTGAGAAACGTTTTGGATAATGTGTATTTCTTCTAAAAGGCTGGTTTTAAGCTAAGCATGGTAATGAACACTCAGAATTCATCACTGTGGAAGGGCTGAGGAGGGAGACCAGGTGTTCAAGGCCAGCCTGGGCTACATGTTGAGATCCTTTTTCAAATCAGATTCAGTCTGGTCCTTTTATCCTGTATTAATCTTAATAAGATGGATGTGCATGTCTGTATTTTTTACATGAAATAGGACTTTGTCAAAAAAGGGAACAAGCATCGTGCTGGGGACTTAGTAAGTAAAAGTGCTTGTACAGACTTTGAGAGCCTGGGTTCAGCTCTCCAGCATAGTAAAAAGACATGGGTAGTGGTGAGAGATGACTGAGTGCCTAAGAGTACTTGCTGCTCTTGGAGAAGACCTGGGTTCAGTTCTCAGCACCCACGTCAGGAAGCTCATAACCACCTATACCTCTTCACATGGGGCTTGGGGGGAAGGCATAGGGACTGGAGGAACCCTAGGGCTTGCTAGCTGCCAGCCTTCCACAGTGCAGAAGTCCACGATCAGTGAGAGACGTTGTCTCACTGCATGAGGCAGAGTGAAAGAGAATGGCACCTCCTCGGGCCTACACACACACACACACACACACACACACACACACATACATACATACCGTGCACATACAGGAAAGGAAACCAACATGCCTTTCTGCTTTTCTCTTTTCAAGAGAAATATACACTCAGGATATTCTTCCCAACAGCTTGTTAAGGAAGAGCTTAGCTGAGGGTGAATGATTCTCCCTGCTTCCCTCCCTCCCTCCCTCTCTCTCTCTCTTACACACACACACACACACACACACACACACACACACACACACACACACAGCCAACTCCCCATCATGTGCTATTAAAAGCCCATGGTAACACCACCTTCACCACTGTAGAATCCTTGTTTCAAGCTCACATGGAATATTTTCTAAGACTGACCTCAAATCAGGCCATAAAGCAAACATTAATAAATTCCAAAGGACTGAAGTCATATAGCATTTTCTCTAACCACGGAGGAAATCGCTGTCTGCAATAATGAATCATTTTCTCTGGGAAACCCTCCAATATTTGAAATGTATATCAAAGGAGAAATAGTAACCATACTAAGAAATTAAAAGAATAAATAGTTTTTCAGGATTAAAAGCAGAAAAGAAGGGTATCACTACAAATCTTGGGCCACTAAGAAGGCAGCTTAGGATGCTACTGAGCAGTTAGTAGAGCAGGAAGCCTTGGGTTTGGTACCCAGCACTGGAACAACAACAACCAAAAACTGGTTAGTAAAACTTGATGCTAATACATCTAAAACTTCACCCAAAAGTTCCTAGAATAACATAATTCTAAAACTAGCATTAGACTGTAAAAAAGCAAGCCTGATCTTAAGAATGATCAAGGGGATGGAGAGATGGCTCAGCGGTTAAGAGCACTGACTGCTCTTTCAGAGGTTCCAAGTTCAATTCCCAGCAACCACATGGTGGCTCACAACCATCTGTAACTGGATCTGATGCCCTCTTCTGGTGTGTCAGTGACAGCATACCCCCCCCCCAAAAAAAAAACAAAAACAAAAAAAAAACCCTCTTTTTAAAAAGTCAGATGGCTCCTTTAAAAAAAAAAAAAAAGATCAGAACAAACATTTTTCCTATAAAGATGGCTGCCCAGAGCTTGCAGTGATGCAGGGCATCGTTGGTCACCTACCAGAGGGAAATGAGAGGCAGTGAGGTACCACTTCATATCTACTAAGGAAGAGACTGTAAGAGAGAGGTAGTGAGAAGTCCTGATGAGGATGCAGGCAGGAATTAGAAATGGCACAGCACAGAAACTTGCATATGAATATTCATGGCAACATTATTCCTCATAGCCAGAAAGTGAGACCAACCCCAGTGAGCATCATTGTTAAAAGAATCCCATGTCTCCATGCAATGGAGCACTGTTTGGTATTGAAAAGAAGGAAGCACAGGCACATGATGCCACTAAGTAAAATTCACTCAGCAGAATTTCACATTCTCAGTCACTCTACTTACGTAAAGTGTCAGGAACAAATTCAACCAGGTAGTTGCCAGGGATCAGGAGTAGGGAAGACAGGAAATGGTGTCTAGTGGATATCAGGTTGTAAGGTTGCTGAATGATGTAACTGATTGAGGTAGAGCTTACACAACTCTGTGTACCAACACCACCATGTCAGACACAGGTTTCAGATAGACTCACTAATGGTTCAGGCTGGCCCCAAACTCACTACATAGCCCAGGATGATGGCCTTGAACTTCTTCTCTTGGTTTAGTCTCTCAAGTGCTGGGACTTCAGGCATGTGCCACCCATAAATAGATAAATTATATGATATGGTGATTATATCTAATGATACTACTATTGGTAGGGGGAGAGCAAAACCTTCTCCAAGAAAAACCAATGCCAGCAGATATACAAAGTCTGATCAGTCTTAGGTTATAAAAGAAGTTTAACCTGTGATTAAAGCTCTCACACACATAAGACTCTAGGCTTGAGACATTCTCCAGAGGGAGCTGAAAAGATGGCTCATTGCTAAGAGTGCTTACGACTGTTGCAGAGAAGCTGGGTTCAGTTCCAAGCACACACATGGTAGCCCATAGCCTCGTATAACGTCAGCCTGAGAGGTCTGATGCCCTTTTCTGACCTCATCTGACACTGCACACATGGGATTCGTGTGCATTGTGCTTGCAAAACAGTCATCACTTAAAATGAAAAATAGTAAATCTTAAGCTTCCCCGGAGAATGTAAAAACATGACTACTTTATAATCTCCTATCTATCGGGGCATTATAAGACAGGAAAAGGGCATCCTCATGTCGATAAATACAAGTGCTCTCTACATGGGAATCCTTATCTGACAATGGGTTATCTACCCCCAAGATTTCAGTAGGTATTATAATTGATGATGAAATATTGAAGATTTTTCTCTTGAAATCAAGATCCAGACTGAGGTAAGGATTCCTCGCTTTTGAACTAAAAAGACTCACCCAGTTTAATTAAGTTGAAGAAGAAATGAACTTCAGTATTCAAATGAAGTAAATCCAACCTCATATACAGATGACACAGTTGTGTATATGGAAAATCTGAAAGAATCTACAGGAAAGATGTAAAATTAATGACTATCACAAAATGATTGAAAATGAATCGCATGCTGAATCAGTTGTAAGTTGGACATGATTAGTCAGTTTATTAAGTTCCTGGAGCTGAGACATTTCTGCATGTGTGTAGACAAACTGCATATTCCAATGCAAAGCTTAGGGACAGCAAGATATATTCCTATAGCTAGCTGACTTAGGAAATGAGATTTGAAAAATGAAACTATTGGCAAAGACATTAAGACACATGAAGGCTGTGAAACAGGTGTCAGGCCTCCCCAGAGAAACCCAGAGGCTCACCGGAAGGAAGAGTGTGTCCGCCTGGGAATATTCCACACTGTTCTGCTGTTGCTTCTCTGCTCTGCATGTTCTCAGTGGAGGAAAGCATGGCCAGCCTAATTCAGAAGGAGGTAAATTTAATCTTGGCTGCGTCCTATACCAAGTCAAATAACCGTAAATGTTCAAGTTAAAAGAATAAAGCTTGTTAGAAAAACCAGAAGAATATCTTCCTGACCGTCAGACAGGAAATGATACCTAAAGCAGAATATAAAAGCCAGGACTCATGAAGGAAAGCATTGGGCTACATTAAAAGCTTCCGTTTCCTTCTTTGAAGTACCAAAGTACCATTAAAATGCTTGCTACAGTGGGAAAGAAATGCACATACACATAGACATATATACACATAAATACTCGTACACACATAGGTATGAGGTCCTGACAAAGGGCTTATTTCCCAATATATAAGTAATTTTATCTACATTTTAAGAGGTAACATGGTTAAAAAAAAATGAACAAGAAACTTGAAGGGGCCCCCACAGAAGATACCCAAATGAGTTATAAATGTATCAAAAAGATCTTAATATTATCAGTCATTGGGAAAGGAAGCTACTAGAAAATAATTACACTCCTACCTGAAGCCTGAAATTAACCATTTCGACAATATTAGGCCTGATAAAATAAAATTTAAAAATTAAAAAAGCCTAGGGTTGGAGAGATGGTTCAGCTGTTCAGAGCATTACAGTTCTGCCAAAATACCCAGGCTGAATTCCCAGCACCCCCACCTGAGGGCTCACACTTCCTGAGACTCCAGCTCCAGGAGATCCAATGCATCTGGCTGCTATGGGCTTTTCAACTCACACGTACATGCCACACACATAAGTACATGCACACACATAATTTAGAAAATAATTTTTTAAGCAAAGAGTCTGGAACTCTGGGTGTTAGGGTACTGGAGGTCTCAAGATAGTGGGGCCTGCCACAGAACTCACTGTGTGGCCCCATGAACATATGCATGTCCCTTACTCTGAAGTTCATTTTCTAGTTTTATCTCGCAGAGTATACAAAATGAATGTTCACTACTGTATATTAGTCAACCTGGAAATAGTCCAAAAGTCCGTTGTGGTGGACGTGTTTAATGGATGCCTAAGTCTGTAACAGTGAACCGGAGCTCTAGCTGTGCCTGCCAGCAGGGGAGAGCCTGGGAGAGCCAATGTGGGCCAACACACAGCAAGATAAACCAATAGATGCTGTCTGACTCTGTTCATATACAATCCAAGCCTTCATCAGGAAAGAGCATCCCCAGCTCCTCTTAGCATGCATGCAGACTCAATGAGGAGGCTGAAAGATGCTCAGTGCTTTAAGACAAACACAGTTTGGAAATGCTTTTACAGCTTACAGAGATTCGATAATAGAGCCTCTACTTACCACTCTTAAATAGCCACGTTTGGTCTAGCTAGCGTCAAAGCTTTTACATTTTAAACTGGGAAAATGTCTTAGCTTCTTCTCCTGTTGCTGTGACAAAGCCCTCTGTGGGGGCTCACAGTTCAGGGTACTGTCCATCGCGGTGGGGGAGGGGCTCAGCAGCAGGAGCTAAGGGAGCCTTCACTCTGTGTCCACCATTCCGGGCTGGCTCTGTCTCTGTCTTATTGGTTACCTTGTTTTCATTTTTGAAAAAGGCAAGAGAACACATGAAGCCGGGGAGGTGGGGAGGTGAGGAAGATCTGGAGAGAGTTAGGGTAGGGGAAAGAACATGACCAAACTATACTGTGTGAAAAGAACGGAAGAAGCAGAGAGCCACGTTTGCTTTTTCCACTTTTACAGAGTCCAGAGTCCTAGGCTATGGAGTGGTCCTACCCAGTGAAGTTGGAACTTTCCACACTAATTCTTATAATTAAGATAATACCTCATAGATAGTCTCAGAGACTAACCTTAATGTCCATATCTCCCCACAAGTTCCCGTAGATCACCTCTTAGGTGATTCTAGAGTCTGTTAAATTGGCATTTAATACTATCACAGAAAATACATATTACAATCTTGTCAACACTATCTGTTTCCATCTCCAATTGCCAAACCTTTCTCTCCAGAGCTATGTACTGTAAAAGTGATATACCATCTCCATTTGTCAAGGATCATCACATTTACATATTCATTTAGTTATTATATGTATATATTTTACACATTCAATATTATTAATATGTGTGTACGTATATACCTGTTAAAGGTAAAATAATAATGCATGTATTTGTATGTTAATCCATCAAGTACTATAATGTACATTCTCTATAATTTATACACTGTACATTGCTCTTGAGATTTATTCATCTTCAAATCAATGGATAGTTCTGGTACTAAGCAAACGAATTATCATTCCTATATGCTCATAATTTTTGCAAGATGAAGATGGTAGTGGCTTTGTAAGAAGGATCATTCTTAACATGTAATTGAGCCTCTGTCTAGTTCAGACTCTGACGCTGTGACTAGAACTGTTGCCTGAGCCTTTAGCCCCTCGCGATACCGAGCCAGTCAGTGGAGAGCACTGGCTTCTGCAGAATGAGCAAAGAGCTACTGTGAGCTGGGCTTTCAATTATGTATGAAAATCACCCTAACTGCCTTGTCTACATCCCTTTACACTACACTCTGATGGCTTGATTTGTAAGAGTGTTCATAACAGCCTCTTTGTGATCATTTTAAGTAATGTATTAACTATATGACGCTTAACAGCAAAATAAAATAAATCCATCCAAAATAAAATAAATCATCAGAGAGAAGGAACAAAAAAGTCATCGAATTTGACGTGTTTTTAAGAAGCCCCGGGGTATTAAGAACAGATGTGTTTAAGTCTCTCATTAATGAAAGTGTGTTTGCTCTGGGTGGCATTGCTGTGGACCTTCTGGAAGTGCTGCAGGAGCATTGGCTGCTCCTGGTCTGTTTCTGTTGCCAGAGCAACAGTTGGAGCCTGCTAACTCAGCAGGGAGGCTGTCCTGGAAAGGCGAGCGTGCATTTGGGTCCCTAAGTAGGTAAATGAGTAAATAGAAGGGTGTTGAACACACCTACTACAGTGCTGGAACTCTCTCCTGGTGTAGAAATCCATTCCGCTCAGGCGCATGAGGGAGGACAGAGAGCAATGCTCACAGCTAACGCGCCCCTCTCCTGGCAGGGGAGGAAGGGAAAGCTGTGCTTTTTTCCAATATTAGCTGACGCCAGCAAAACTGAAAGTCACGTCGGGCCTATTTATATGTAATGCCCTTGAGTGTGTGTATGTGTGTGTATGTGTGTGTGTTTTCACACACGCACGCATGTTCGCATGTTTGCATGCGTACACATGTGCTTACATGGGTGCACTGTGTAGAGGCCAAAGGTTGACCTCAGGTGCCTTCCTTTCTTCCTTACTACCTTATTCTTTGTTTCTCACTGAGCCTAGAGCTCCCGTTTGATTAAACCAGCTGTTGGTCAGTGTCCCCTGGATGCTGTCCCTGCCCCCTGTCCCCTGCCCCCCACAGCAGCAGGCTTGCAGGTGTGAGCTGCCGCACTGAGCTTTCTCATGGGCCCCAGGCACTTGCTTGACAAGCCCTGTTTCCTGGGCCATTTCCCACCCGTGGTTGGATATTGTTTACTTCCTTAAAGAAGCACCGCAGTAATGCAAGTTGTTAAAATGTCCTGCTTACTGCTTTTTTTCCCCATCCTATTCTAGCTTTTCTGATGCTTTATAAAGTTTACCAAACTAATTAAATCTAATATATTTTACTTGTTAAAAAAATAATGCAAGAAGCATATTGGACTCAGTGGACAGTCATGTTAGTTAGAGAACAATGGTTTGTTCTCCCTCAGTTTTTTATTTTGAATATTCTCAAATCAAAAGAAAATTATAGAAAGCATACAATGTGCATGTAGTCTTATACCCTGTCTAGATTTATGCTGCTAATATGTTGCTACGTTTGCTTTATTTTCCCTATGTATATGTCTATGTATATGTATTCAAATATACATATGGGTGTTTTTTTCTCTATATGTGCATCCACATTTACACATGGGTGTTTTATTTTCTCTACATATGTGCATTCACATGTACACATATGTAGTAGTTTTAGTTTTCCTACATGTGCATTCATATGTATACATGCATAGTAGTTTTATTTTCCCTACATATGTGCATTCACATGTACACATGCACATTAGTTTCATATTATCTATATACGTACATGTGTACACATGTGTTAGTTTTATTTTCTCTACATAGGTGCATTCACATGTTCACATACATGTTGGTTTTATTTTTTCCCCGATCCTTTACCTCTAAGCACTTTACCCCTGATTTCATAAGAACATTCGTATTCTCTTGCTCTGGTGCACAATATGAGAGCTGTTTTCATCTCTAGAGCTCTTTTGTCACCTGTGTTTTTATCTGAACTCAGGAACAAAGGAAGCCGGAGGGATTATTAATAGCTGCCGCCCACCACCTAAGTTATTCACTACTGTGCATCTTTCAGAATTCAAGTGTGAGAGAGGTTCAGCTTCAGTGCTGAATAAATACAGAGTATTAGAGCGGCAAGGCCCCAGAGCGTTACTCAGGCCGTCTCTTGAACCCTTTCTCCCAGCTAACAAACCGTTAAATCATTTCCCTCAACTTCTTCATCATGTCTGACACATGTCAGGAGAGAACACATCACTATTCGTCTTCACAAATTCATAGTGTGAGTTGTAAAGACTCAGGACGTCTGCTGAAGACCTGTGCATTTCACGGACGTAGAGTCTGGTTTCAAGGTCATGGAACTAGATGCGACTCGAGAATCTAGTCTGCAAGTTGTCTCCGCGGTGTTCTTTCTCTTCTGTCACCTGGATTCTCTACGAATCTCTGTTGCTTTGCCAGGATCTTGATAAGAGAGAAGTGGAGGTCTGAGACCACCACATCTCGATTGCTCCCGGGTGCCCTCGAATCTCCTCTGGGTGAGCTACACCAGGCTCCTTAAGCTTCTGTTTGCGTAAGAATTTCCTAGTAACTTCATTACATCACCATAGGACTGAGGTGGGCCCTGGGAGTTCCTGAGGTAGATGCCACAGTGCAGGCAGCAGCTCTTAGAACCAGCCCAGGTCCTCATAGCCCCAGGAGGCTCCCAAACAGTACACAATACTGCCCTTCTAAAAGCCAGAGGCTAATGTAATTAACACCTGTTTGCCTACCATCAAGCCAAAATCAAATACTTCCACAAGTTCTTGGTAAAAGTCTATCACTGATGTACTTCGGTGGTTTCAGTATGCCAGGAGATAAACACGGAGAGAACAAACGGAGTACAGCGGTGTAGATGTTTTGCTGTAGACCAACTGCAGTAGTTGTGCACTGTTAATTATAGAATGCCCATAGACTCTGGAGAGGGGAGGGGGAGGGAGGGGGAGGGAGAAGAGGTTGGCGAACAGTCTTGGGTGTCATTCTTCAGGCACCATTGGCTTCTTTTTTTTTTTTTTTTTTTTTTTTTTTTTTTTTTTTTTTTTTTTTGACAAGCTCACTGCCTGGAATTCTGAAATTCAATAATTTGGACGGGCTGATCAGCAAGTCTCCAGGTTCCTCCTGTGCTTCCTCCCCACCCCAGCAATGGGATTACACACACAGTTCACTATGGCTGCTTATTTTTTATGTCTGGTTTTAAAAAGTGTAATATATATGCCATACCATACGTATGTAACACATTGTGACTACATTCACTGGCCCATCTTTTCTCAGGCCCCGTCTACTCCATCAGCCTCCCTTCCCAGCTGGCCCTCTCCTATCCCGTGTCCTTTTTCCTTTCTCCCTTCCTCCCTTCCTCCCTCCCATTCCTCTCTCCCTTCCCTCCCTCCCTCCCTTCCCCTTCCTCCCTTCCCTTCCTCCCTTTCTCTCTTCCCTTTCTCCCTACCCCTCCCTCTCCCCTCCCCTCCCTCCCTTTCCTCTCCCTTCCTGTTTCCCTCCCTCCCTTCCCCTTCCTCCCTTCCCTTCCTCTTTTCCTCTCTTTCCTTTTTTTTCCCTACCCCTCCCTCTCCCCTCCCCTCCCTCCCTTTCTCTCTCCCTTCCTGTTTCCCTCCCCCCTCCCTCCCTTCAGAAGAAGGAGGGAGGGTACTGAGGCAGTCACAGTTGGTGTGCATCGACGCCCACAGCTCTACTCCCCGTCCTTAAGTCCCCACAGGCTTTCTACGGGTCTCGAGGAGTTGGTGTGATTTTGATGGGTCAGTCTTTATGTGTCACTTGGCCTTTTCCCTTGTGGCTTTGTTCTGTGTGTTTAGTGTTGATTACTATGCTGGGACCTTTTCTCTTCTGGCCCAGTCTCTTTGGTGTTCTGTACGATTCTTGTGCCTTTACAGGCATGCCCTTCGTTAGGTTAAGTCATTTTTCTTCTATGGTTGTCTCCTCTCTGGTCCTCTGGCTGGAGTGCCCCGTGGTTAAGTAGAGAGTCTTCATCTGAGTTAGGAGCTGGGTTTCTGATGGCTGGATGACCTCTGGTAGAACAGAGGGTTTCCACCCAAGGGGGCTGGCTATGTGTGGGGTCTCTAATCTGGCAGAGGATCTTCTGGGGTTCAGAATGCTGACCTTGGCCTCTGGTTGGGTAGGAAGCTTCCTCGGGAATATCGGCTAAGGTCTGGTGACTCAAGCTCAGGTTCTTGTGCCTCTGGAGCCAATGTATTTTTGTCCACTGAGCTAGCCCAGCCAGATGAAAAAGACACTTGGAGACAGAATTGAAAGGATCCATTTTTATTAGCATGTGAGCCACACTGATTGCGTGTAACAGGAACATAGAATCTGACAGATCTAGACTGTGACACTCGAGGCCCTTTCTGGCCATGTTCCAGCTTTGGACAAGTAATAATTATTCATCGAAAGCTCTTCGAATCCGTTAATACAGTACACTTTGGTGTAGTTGTTACCTATTTGTTTCCTAGTGAAATAAGGCTCGGTCATAAAGGAAGCTGTGTTAGGGATGAAACCCTTACTGCCCTCTCCTTCTTCTCCCTCCTCTCCTTCCTCTCCCTCCACTCCCTCCCCTCCCTCCCCCCTCCTATTCTCTTTCTTTTTACTCATGTCTAATTAGGATATTTCAGACCGTTGACAGGTTGTTTGAACTTTTAGTGTCTTCTTGAGTCTCTGGTAGGTTTGTTCATCTGGATGTGTAAGGTGGATGTAGGGAAAGTTTATTTATCTTGGTAAGGGATTCAAAAGTAGCGTTAAGTTGCACTTAGTAATGGGATCTGAGGACATGGGATATCTCTTTTTAACATGAAAGTTTTTAATTAGCTTGAGACCTATGCCTTGGGGGGAAGACAGCATTAGAGCATTTTGCGTTCTACAGATGTTTCTCTTCCTGGGTGAGGGTTAAAGATAAACTGTGGCAGCAGGGTGACCTTACACATTTCTTACCTTAACAACAAGCTTTTGTCTTTCTCTAACATTCTCAGGTTACTTTTCAGAATACACAGACCGCCCTTTACTAAAAATAAAGCCATGCTTTCTTTGCAAGGGACTGTGGTGCGAGCCCGGCTCTGTTTGCCATTGATGGCGCCTAAAGACTTCTCTCTCCCTGGGCCTTTCTGTGTCTTCCACAGCCTCCCTTCACCTTGATTTTCATCTCTGCCTGTGATCTGTAAATATGTAAAGAATATGCGCCGTTTACCAACAATTTCTCTCTCTCTTTTTTAAAAACTATTTGTTAGTTATTTGGTTGTTTGTTGGTGATTGGTTGGTTGGTTGGTGGGTTGGTGGTTGGTTGGTTGGTTGGTTGGTTGGTTGGTTGGTGGGTTGTTGGTTGGTTGGTTTGCTCAGGTTTTGTTTTGGTTGAAGAGCTGAGAATCAGTCCCGGGGCTAAAACGTTCATTCTTCCACATTCCTAACAAACTAACAAATTTATGTTTTATTTTATTTGGTGGTTTGCTTCTGTTTTTCTGAGGCAAAGTCTCCGGTAGGCTAGGCTAGCCCTGAAGTCCCGTGCCCATCTCCCAGGTCCTGATATACATTTTCTCCCAGTCTCGGCTCGCAGCAGACTTCCCAGGGTGCTCTGTAAATGTTCATGTCGGCCAGATATCTGAGATGCCTGCTGCTTTAGAACAAAAGGAGACTAAAAAGCTTACTACTTTATCGTGACCCCGCAGGAATGAAAAGATGCAGCGAGGATAAGTCACATTCGGGGATCACCGGATGCAAGGGGTGAGCAGCAGTAATTCTCTGGTGTTGAGCTTCCATTACCTGTTTCCTGGAGGCTTTTGATTTGTGGTCTTTCCTCTGTGTTGTTACCATATTTCAAGGAGAAACGGCCAGAACCAAATCAGTTTTGTTTATGTTAGTCTCAGCAAGTTTCTCATGGGAAATCTTAAGGAAAACGACGGACTTACATGTGTGTGTGCGCGCGCGCGCGAGCGCTTTCATCAATACCAGCCGGGGAATGACGGCTGTGAGTCACGGCTGTCCGGAGGCTGGGGAAGACGATGGCTTGGGCCCAGGACTCTGAGCTCGACCTGTGCAACAGTGAAAACCTGCCTCTAAATATAATTTTTAGCTGTGATTGTCGGTGCCACTACAGAAGTGGTCTGGAGAGTTGTGCCCACACAGCATAAACTTTATTCTATAGCACGGGCCAGCTAAGGCTTTCTTATGGGGCTGCACTGCAGACAGTTTAGCTTTCTAAGACCCCGTGCACACAGCATAAACTTTATTCTATAGCACGGGCCAGCTAAGGCTTTCTTATGGGGCTGCACTGCAGACAGTTTAGCTTTCTAAGACCCCGTGGTTTCTGTTGCAGTTACTCATCCCTCTCACTGATGCTGTTGAAATCTGCTGTCTAGAGAGAGTCGGCTGACCAGCGGTGGGTGTGAGTGAGCTCAGCTGTGTTCCAATAAAACTATACAAACAGAGGTGGCTGGCTTGTCAGTCCACGTGCACCAGCACCTAACAGAAATCATGTTATGTACTGATGTCCAATATATATATATATGGCAGCCAAGGACAATTTGTAAAAATCCTAGAGGCCTCTGGTTTTTACAGTGTCCCAGCAAATGTGGTCTGATGTATTTTCAGGTGGAGTGTTCTGATAGTTCGATGTCTTTTAAGGTGTTCTGGGGAAAATGAGGCACAATACTCCCCGACTATCACCCCCACACTTGAGGGGTAGAGAAGAGGGTGAGAGGGTACGGAGTTCAGCATCATTGTTGACTACACAGCAAGGTTCAGGCCAGCTTTGGCCACATGGGACTGTATCTCATAAACATCAAAAAAGAGACAGAGGAGGGGAGCTGGGAGAGAGGGAGTCAGACAGACTGACGGACAGACGGACTGACTGGGGAAGAAGAAAGCAAACTAGATGGGCCTAAATAAACTTAGTTCGGCAAAACGTTGCTAACTACTGAAGAGAGTGATGCCGCCTGGGATTTCTTCCCACTCTGTGTTCTCCTGTTCACACGCTCATGCTAAAAGCCGCTGCGTAGCAAGAGTGGCCCGTAAATGTAACACTCCCTCTCTTCTCTCCTCACGCTATAGCATAGGAAGGAGACTAAGAAACTGAATTCTAAGCTTTGTCTTCAACATAACCAGAGAGCAGTCCCATAGCAGTCTGTATAAGGGGTGGCAGCCAAGTCTGGTGAAGGCCAGACAGACGCCCTCAAAAGGTGACACCTGTGGTTGCAGATCCCGGCAACGCCAGGCAAAGCAAGTTCTCCAGACTTGGTGGCTGGTCTCAGACTCCCCAAAAGCAACATTCAGGTCTTTAACGAGTCCTTCAGGAAAGATTAATGTTAGGAACTAATATGTCAGGCTTCAGAAAATTCAATTCTCAAGACCCCCTCGTCAGGAAGAAGTCTGCTTCTTGAAGCAATAAAAGCAGAAACTCTGACTTCAGAATTGGCAGCTAGCGTGGAGCCCATTCACTATAAAGATGAAAACAAATGTGGGTTTATATGCTCAGAGTGGAGTCTGAGTCTCTGAGGCCTCCCCAGGGCGGTGAGGAAAACGGAGGACAAACATTGGATAAACTCGTGCTTTTTGTAAACCACCAATGGTCATCTAAAAAAGCCAGAACTGCACACTGTGAGCATTGAGGTAGATAACTAACACCTAAGTTAAACTGATGGGAAGGAGACGTAAAAAGCCACAGTGCTCATGACGGGGGTGGGGGGGGTCTGCTTTAACATAGTAGATGTCTTCTACACACCGTCATTGCCTTAGCAATGATGTCATGTACTTAGCAATCGTTTGATGAGGCTTTGTTATTTCACAGCATTTCCAGTGGTTGAACCAATCAAAAATTCTTGTCCCATGGGTCAGAGAATACAGCCCTAAACTAAGTGAATAATTACTTAAAAGAACTGGACCTACCAAAATCAGGGGAAAGTTAAGTGTGTTGGGTAGGAGTACAGACCTGAAGGCGATCAGGAGAGGCAAACGCTGGATCAATATTTAACACGAGGGGAGTAGCCCTTACCCAGCAGTAATGACATTTAAAGAGCAAGGGGGAGAGAGGGAGCCAGGTTGTCACAAAAGCCAACATTGTCAACTGCAATTTGCAATCCTCCTGCCTCCGTCTCCTGGGACCGCAAGCCTGCGTCACCATGCTTTAGTTTACTAAGTAAACTGTTTAAAGAAGAAAGCAGCAATCAGAACATGTATAAAATTTCAGACTATACTGCTTGCCCATCATGGTCAAGGCCCTGGGTTTAATCTTCCATATTGACAAAGAGAAAATAAATAAATAAAAAACAAACACGAGACTCTAAAATTGCATACTGGAAAAAACTAAATGTATGTTTTATATACCTATAAATAAATCTAAGGAGGCTAGACGTTCTTAATGAACAATTCCCAGATTAGATCACAAGGAAAACAGAGCAACATAGAAATGATAGTAAAATAATGGGCCAATAGAGACACATCGGATGTGCACAAAGGAAAGAAAAGAAAGGTCAGGGAATGCATTCAACATTGGGTACTACACTACAACACAGAAAGCACTTATGGGAACAGATGCCAACTCTTGTGAGGACTCTGTACAATACTTCTCTAGTGTACAGATAGAGATTCAGAAGGAGAGACATGGAATTCTAAGCTACATCAGGTACAGGAGCACACACCTGTAATTCCAGAGGCAGACAGATCTCTGTGAGTTTGAGGATAGCCTGGTCTACTCAGTGAGTTCCAGGCCAGCCAGGGCTACAGAGTAAGACCCTGTTTTAAACCACAAGGATTCTTGGATGCAAAGGCTTGAAATCATACCGATGGTAGTTTCCCTATGCTAACCCGTGGGAGTAGCATGGTCTCAAAACAAAATGCTTAACACTTCCTGAGCCCTTACAGTAGACCAGGTACTGTTCATAGTAGTAGTATGTATATATGTATGTGTATACACACGCGCGCGCGCGCACACACACACACACACACACACACACACACACACGGGATGTGGACCCATCATGGTTATCGAGGTTCGAGCAGACAGGTGGCTGAACAGAGCAAAGATTCAGAAACAGATTGCAATGTCACATAAGTATTTGGAAAGGGAGGAAGACTGGCTGGGGTTCTCAGTCCAAACACCACAGTTAGCCTTATGTTCCCCAATGTCTTTAGGAGGAAGGAGGCGGGAGGTAATGAGATTCGTGTGTCCTGTGTTACAGCCGAGTTATTGTGTGCATTGTCCTGGAATCCTAAGTGACATAGATGGGTTTTATTTAGTGCCTTCCCGCCTTCCTCCTGTCACACTTTTGGGAACTGGGAGAGAGGTACAAAGGAAGGACTTAGAAATATATTCAGTATTCTCCTTGAAGCCTAGCTTAATTCTGAGACCTTCAGTCTGGATTCCTGGCCGCAGCACTGCCCTATGAAGATGCTACAAAAGTGTGACCGTGGCTTCGTTCTAATACTCTGGGCTCAAGCACTGAGGTTGCCTGTCCAAGATTTTCATAAGGAAAGCAAACAGCGAGATCCAGAGCCCGCTCAAATACCGAAAATGCACAGTGCATCTCGTTCTCATAAATGATGAAAGAGCTACCAACCTGAGGTCTGACAGCAGGGAAGTTTAGAGCAGATGATGCTTAACCAGGGTTGCTTTTAAAAGTCAGTAATAAAGTTATTTGCCAGTATGATTCTCATTTTGTTTAGTATGAGACTACTTATCTATATATGAGGATATGTTTGTTTGCGGTGTGCTTGTTGCTAATAACCTAGGCTGCTAGGAATTTCTTTTATGGGTTCCATTTATTTGCATTAGGAATCAGTGATACTTACACACTCAGACGCTAGCGGTATTCAGCACATGTGTCTAGAATCAGTTTGCCCTGACAGTTTACCTGGCTTTTGTCTCTTAGGCACACCAGAGGCCGGCTTCCTGGCGGAGCGTGGGGGCTGCATATTGCAGTACAGTTGTGCCCTCTGATGGTGAGTTTTGGCAAATCCGTTTTTATATATTAATTTTTCCCTCCTTGGTGTTTCCAGATTTTTTTAGTCAATACATACATTTGTTTTTAAATAGTTTTATTACATTTATTTATTGGGGGAGCACATGAATGACATGGCATGTGTTTGGAGGTCAGAGGACAACTCCAGGGGGGTCAGTTCTGTCCTTATACCATGTGACTTCCTAGGATTGAACTGAGGTTGTCTGGCTTGGCAGTGAGTACCTGGACCTGCTGGGCCACCTCTGCAGCCCACCTGACTGATTTACAAACCACGTTCCCACTCGTGGTTCTCCCGGAGGTCAGGGAAAGTGGATGATTAGGGAAGACAGTGAATTCAGAGAGTTAACCTAGAAAAACCAGCTTGTCCATAAAGTCTCCATAGGTCCCCGATGTTCATTCACGTTTAGAAACAGGTGATAAGTTATCTCTCTGCCGGTGAAATGAGCCAGTTCGAGCCAGCTCAGGTTATATCAAATGCAGGTTTATTGGGAAGCTGCTCTTGGACAAGTTCACTGGCCCCAAGGACAAAGGTCGGGGATGTCACCATGAGAAGAGAGAGAGGAGACGGGGTGGGGGTGGGGAGAGAAAGAGAGAAAGCGAGAATACAGGAGAGATGGAGAAGAAGAAAGAGAGGGGAGACCAAAATGTCTGGATTACATAGGGAAGAGGCTCTGGGGAAGGAAGGACAGGGTCCTTTGTAAACGTTCTGTGCTGCAGACTGGCAATAGGGTGAAACTTTGCTTATTTTCTCCTTTAATTTTGTTTTACTTATTTACTTTACATCCTGCTCACTGCCCCCTCCTCGTTACTCCTTCCCACAATCCTTCCCCTGTCCCCTCTCCTCTGGACAGGTGGGGGTCCCCCTAGGTATCCCTCCTATCCTGGCATTTCAAGTGGTTGCAAGGCAAGGTGCTTCTTCTCCCACTGAGGCCAGATGAAGTAGCCCAGCTAGAAGAGCATGTCCCACAGACAGGCCAGAGCTTTGGGGACAGCCCTGTTCCAGTTGTTCAGGACCCACATGAAGACCAAGCTGTACACCTGCTACATGTGTGCAGGGAGGCCTAAGTCCACCCTGTGTATGTTCTTTGGTTGGTGGTTCAGACTCAGAGCCCCAAGGGCCTAGGTTAGTTGACTCTGTTGGTCTTTCTATGGAGTTCCTGTCCCATTCAGGACCCACAATCTTTTCTCCTATTCTCCGGTAAGAGTTCCCAAGCGCCATCCACTGTTTGTGGGTGTCTGCATCTATCTGAGTCAACTGCTGGGTGGAGCCTTTCAGCAAACAACACACTTCTTTCTGCAAGCAAAACAGTATCATTAGTAGTGTTAGTGGTTGGTGCTTGTCCATGGGATGGGTCTCAAGTTGGGCCAGTTATTGGTTGGCCATTCCCTTAGTCTCTGCTCCCACCCCCATGCTGGTATTACGTTGGAGACAGGATAAATTTGGAGTTGAAAGTTTAGTGGGTGGGTTGGTGTCTCTATCACTCCACTGGGGTTTCTGTCTGGATATAGGCAGTCAGTGGCCTCTTCAGATTCGGTATCCCCAGTTCAGTGAGTCATAGCTAAGGTTACCCCTATTGATTCTTGGGCACCTCCCTAGTCCCAGGCCATGTCCCATCCTGAAGATGCCTCCCACCTCCTTCCCTATGGTCATGTTTCCTAACTTTAACTACCATTTCTACCATAAATTTTCAACTTACAGAGCTTGGCTTAGGGGCTAACAATTTTTGGTGTAAACCTCAGTTTGATCTTGTTCTAAATGCAACTCTATACTCATTAATTCATAGACGGCATGCATCAAAAGAGCATCTTGCAAATTCACAAAAACACCAAAACCGAAGAAGCCCAAACTGGATCATGCAAGCCCCCAGAGTCCTAACTGGATCATGCAAGCCCCCAGAGTCCTCTGTATCTGTCAGTTGAAGTTTGCGCCATACCAGAAATCCTTCCCCTGTGCTGCCGGGGAATCTGAATGTAGCTGGGAGTGGAGGGGGGCGCTAGGGGGAGTTGTGTGTGTCAAGGTCTAGTTTCAGCGTACACCAGATAGCAGAACTTGTCACATGGCCAAGAGACAGAGGTCTGAAATATTCCCTAGTCCTTTCTCTCCAAGAGTCCCTCTGAAGCAGGCATATTTCTATTCCTCCAATATGGTCTTGATGTCACACACAAGCACATATATGTATGTATGTATATTATATATCTGTCCATCTGGAAGAACCCTAGTGATGTAATAGTGATACAGTTGTGCAGGGTAAAACTGACTTTATCTGAAATCATGGATGTTAATGGGTTATCCACATACTCCACAAGAGGTTAAAAACAATTATTTGTACCAAAAAAAGAAAGAAAGAAAGAAAGAAAGAAAGAAAGAAAGAAAGAAAGAAAGAAAGAAAGAAAGAAAGCAGGGCTGGAGAGATGGCTCAGCAGTTACGAGCATGTGTTCCTCTGGCAGAGGACCTGAGTTCACTTCCCAGCATCCACAGGAGGTGGCTCCCAGCTGCCTGTAACTCCAGCTCCAGGAGATCAGACACTGTCTTCCGGATTCCTCAGACACAACACTCATATCTCATGTTTGTGTGCGCATGCTCTCTCTCTCTCTCTCTCTCTCTCTCTCTCTCACACACACACACACACACACACACACACTTCAAAAATAATTTTACAAATGAAAGCATGCAGATTTTTATGTGTGTGCATTTTTTGTTGGAATTAAGCCCAGGGTTTGAACGTGCTAAACGAGTACATTGCTACTGATTGATGCCCTGTCTCAGGATACCAACTCTTTAAAAGGTGCTCCCCAAATTTCTACTAATTTTTGCCCTTAAAAAACAAAAACAAAAAAACCCCTCCTGGAGTCGGCATGATGGCTCAGTAGGCAAAAGCACTTGCCACGTGTCTGATGAGCTGAGTTTGATTCATAGGACCCTCATAGTAGACAGAGAGAGCCAACCCCCACAGTTTGCTTCTGAACCCCACATATAAGCCTCGGTGCACACCCATCTGCATCCACAGGCACGTATAGACAATAAATACATGTCTTTTTAAAAACCCACAGCTTATATTAGTTATTAACAAATAGAAGCACAGCAGCATTTGATTTAATGCAGCTCAGTATTCTTGCTCTCATCCAATTGTACATCTTCATATTTCATGCTCCTGCCGTGTGTGTGTGTGTGTGTGTGTGTGTGTGTGTGTGTGTGTGTGTGTACACGCATGTGATGGGTGAAATTGAACCCAGAGCTCTGTAAGAGCTAAGCAAACACCCTTCCGCTGAGCTACAGCCTCAGCCTCTTACTTTGCACTGCAAAATTAGTATTGCCTTAGGTCAGGATAGTATATTAGAAACTTTTCCTGACATTCAGTAAAGAAAGATTAGTCGCCATTAACAAACATTCTCACTGTCACTCATGCCACTTTGTCTTTATTGCTGGGTCACATTCGGTGTCTCAAGGTGAACTGGCTTTCAGTTTTAAAATATATAGACTAAAGTGATGCATTATGTAAATTACAAGTTTAAAGATGCTGCCTCACAATTTCATAAACGATACCCTTTGAAAGACCTTCTAATTGTGATTATATAATAGCTGGTGTAAAACCTAGATTATATTTTAAAGATTTATTTATTTATTGTATGTGTATGACTACACTGTAGCTGTCTTCAGACACACCAGAAGAGGGCATCAGATCCCATTACAGATGGTTGTGAGCCACCATGTGGTCACGGGGAATTGAACTCAAGACCTCTGGAAGAGCAGTCAGTGCTCTTAACCACTGAGCCATCTCTCCAACCCACATAAATTATCTTAAACATCTAACTAATCTATCAAAAGCAGTCTCACACATTCTTCACTTTTCTTGTGTCATGTCAGACATACTTCTGATAACTGAGTGAAGCCTTAGATTGCCTCCACAGGAGCCGTCACAACAAGAGATATCTTTGAGCCGGGGTGCAAATGCATGTACCCCAACCCTTACCCCTGTCTTCTCTCAGTGCTTAATGTTACAAGTACAAGCTACACTTGTGGCCCAGCTCTGCTGTGAGTATGTAAACCTCGGAAAGTCATTCTTCTTCACAGCCTGCTTTCTCATGTGACGTGAAGACCGTAAGAGAGGCACGCAGTTGCTTTGCCGAAAGAGCCCTGCTGATCCGAGGGGGTTTGCAATGATAGCAATGCCCCTACATCCAGGACATATGTCTCTAGCTTCTCATTGCAGTCTTTCTAGCTCCAGACCCTCAGCTGTAAATGACTAATAGTGAAACATTCATGGCATGTTGTTTGGACCTGCTTAAAACCTTCGGGGGTCCTCCATGTTAGTGAAAGCTGAGGATGAAAGCAGTTCTAACATGGAACGTGGCTAAGGTTTGTCATTCAGTCTGTCAGACTTCAGAGAGAAAAGGAAGGTGATATTAAGAACTGTGAGGTCAGCTGATTCGAGTAGGTCAAGACCCCAACTTCCTCTCTATCTGAAGAGTGAGAGGCCAACTAGAAAATATGGAGAAAAATCGAGGGTGTCCCTGCCTTCAGTTTCTTTGTCCAGAGATGCAGCCCACTCACTTGGCAGTGCATGAGAATTGTGGTAGAAATTGTGTGATCTCTGTAACCAGTAAAAGGTAGGACTGCCTCATAAAAATCATCTGGGGCAATTTTCATAATGAAAGTCCATGGAAATCCTGTATAGAATATACAATCGTCTCTTTGGCCGCCCCAGGTGTGAGTAATTAATTATATCTAAGAATTTATAGTTCTTAGGCTAGGATCTGTGAGGGGGTTTCAGGGTTAGGTATATGCCCAGTTTTCCCCCTCATTTTGGTTTCTGTCCTATCATTTTTATTTTTATCTTAATATGTGTGTGCCTGTGTATTCGAATTTTATATGTTAGTATTGTATTGACATAATCTCTCCCCTTCTTTTTTCCTCTCCAACTCCTCCATGTCCCCATAACTTCCTATCAAACTCATGCCCTCTTTGTCTTTAATTATGACTGTTTCTCTCTCTCTCTCTCTCACACACACACACACACACACACACACACACACACACACACACATACACACGAAGTCCATTTAGTGTAGCTAGTACATGCACGTGTTGAGGATTGACCATTTGGGGCTGGATAACCCCTCAGGGGCCTCATCCCTGGAGAACATTGATTCTCTCTCTCAGTAGCTATTACTTGCCTGTAGCTCTTCATCTAGAGCTGGGGCCTGTGACGTCTCTGCTGTCCACGCTGGCATGTCACCTGCTATTCGAATTACATAGGACTCGGTTAGGGAGCCATATATTGACATTGTGGCTGCAGCCTCCCTGTCATATCTAGAAAACATTATCTAGCAGCAGCTAGTGGGGGAAAGATACTTACCTTCTCACAACTGAGTCATCAGAGCTGTGTCAGTCAGGGTTCCCTAAAAGAGCAGAAGGACGGAATGAATGCATGTACAGTCAAAGGCGGTATTTATTAGTGTCCTAGGGGGGAAATCCAATAATTCAATAGTTGTTCAATCCATGAGCCTGGGCGTCTCAGCTGGTCTTCAGTCTACATTAGAGTCCTGAGGAAGTAAACTCTAACACCACTGAAGACATGCCTCAGCAACAGAGTAGATGAACTTGCCAGCAAGAATGACAGCAAGCAGGCAAAAAGCAAAAGCTTCCTTGTTCCATGTTTTTTGATATGGGCTGCCACCTGACCTCAAAGCATGAAGTCAAGAACATTCCCACAGGCATTCCTACATGCGGAGGTTTTAGTGGATTCCAGATGTAGTCACATCAACAACCAGGATTAGCTCTTTATCTCTTTCTTGTTTTTTGGAGACAGGTCTTGTTATATAGCTTAGGCTGATCTAGACCTCAGTGATCCCCCTGCCTCAGACACCTGTGTACTAGGACTATGGAAGCATAGCCATCACAGCCACCGCATGTCACTTATAGAAAGGGTTTAAGGGGGAAAGATGTGTTGAATTGAATGGCACTTTTAGTAACCACTCAGGTACAGCTAGAGTTCTTTCTTATTATTACCATCTCCAGTGCACATGTCATATAGAGAGTGCACATATCACATATCAACACACATGTCACGTACAGAGAGCATATATCACATATTAAATATACATGTCGCATATAAAGAGCATATATCATATATCAAGCACACATGCCACATACTGAGTGTATATATCACATATTGAGTACCCACATCACATATTGAGTATATGTCTCATGTATTGCGTATGTCACATATCAACTACATATACTGCATATCAACTACAAATATCATACTTAGGACACATACCAAGTACACATCTTTCACCCTTGCTTTAAAAAGATGTGTGACCACAAAAGAGAAAGTAAGGAAGCTGTTTAGCATGAAGGTGACAGATTACAGAGCCTTACTTCCTAAGGCACCTTTTATTTTTCTGTTTGAAAGACATGTCCAACAGCTTGGACATTTTCGGTAAACAGGAGTTTCCGTTTGAAACCTTACCAAAATATAAGGTTAGACTTAAGGTTCCATCAGGAAGCCCTCTCTTGAAGGCTGAGGGAAGCCTGGCTGTTCACATTGTGCAGAAGAACCGTCATACCACATTGGAAAGGGTGTAAACCCTACCCGGCAATGGGGTGTGGGTGGGCTTAGCTTGGGGAGAAGCAAGCTTGTGTCAGATTTCAGGTGGCTGTTCTGAGGGAATTAGAAACTCTCATGAACTGTCCGCCAATGCTCTGAGCAGTTAGAGCCTGGTGTTTCTGTTGATATGCATGCTGACGCAAAAACAAAACAAAACAAAAAACTACCGAACAAAAATCTCTAATGTGTGGGTTCTGGAGGAAACTGGAAGGGCTCTCATGTGACTGGCTACCATCTTGGAAGAAACATTCCATTTCTTTGCTAAAATACCTACTAGGGAGGGAAAAGACTTTTTTTTTTTTTTTTTTTTTTTTTTTTTTTTTTTTTTTTGACTGTAAGGAAGATCTTGGTACTCCACACAGATGGCACATTCTCCATTCTTAGCAACACATTTAGGTTGTCAGGGAGAAAGCAGCCCTGCCCAGCGTAACAGCACATTGCTTTACTCTTCCGGTTCATGCTGGCTCTGAAGAGGCCGCTAACCGGCCAAAATGAAGTCCGGCCTATTGCACAGTGTCCGAGTCTTCAGAACGAGGGGCCTGGAGCTTTTAATCCACAGAGCGGATCAAAATATAAAGTTCTTTTCTGAGGCTTTGGGTGGGAATTTTGTATTCGTGAGAGGAGGGGTGGGTGCGGGAATGCTCTCACTCCTGGCTGGAGTCAGCTGGGAGTTGGGGGCTCCAGCAATGAGTGTGGTCCTCTCATTTGTCCTCACGGCCATTATTACTGGTCTGACAGGAAGATGATAAGCCCTGGAGCTGAGTTGTCTCCCAAATTGATAATTAGACAGGGACAAGCGAGTGGATTCCCACAGCTGGAGGAAGTGCCTCTGTGGAGAATCAGTTGTGGGATAGTCTGTCTGCAGGTGTTGAGAAATGCCTCAGAGTGCTGAGGATTACCCCATACAGAAAACCTCAAGTTGGGATGTGGGTTTGTAATTTCCCCATTTGTGACCCGGCGTCAGAACAGTGGTAAGACTAACCCCCAGGGTAACAGTCCTCAGGTTCGCTGTGCCAGCCTGTCACTGGGCAGAGCAGGCCTCGATGTGTGTTGTCAACACCTGAGCTGTTGCTGCATCTAAAGATCAAGGCGCACAACCTCCCAGTGCCAAGAAGGATGTGCAAGGTACCAAGTCCCAAAGCCAGGCCCTTGGGTGATGTTGTTGTCTGTGTGTTTGGGGTTTTATAGTATATTTGGTTTTGATACAGTGTTCCACTGCATAGCCCAGGATGGCCTTGAACTCATGGTCATCAGTCTCAATCCCCCAGTACAGGCATTCCTGAGCTATCACATCGTACCTGGACGTTTGTTTTCTTTACTCCAGTCAAATGATAGCAGTCTTGAAGTGATTCTTCATTTATAATTTTATTAGATTAAATACTTAAAATTACTTTGTATGATTTATTTTCTTGCTTGTTAGTTGGTTTGGTTCTTTTTGAGACAGGGTTTCCCTGTGTAGCCCTGGCTGTCCTGGAACTCACTCTGTAGACCAAACTGGACTAGAACTCACAGAGATCCACCTGCCTCTGCCTGCCTAGTGCTGGGATTAAAGGTGTGTTCTACCACTGCCCGGCCCAGGTGATTTATTTCCTCTTTAAACAGACAGGAAATATTCATGACTTTGGTTTTAAAATGAGAAAAGAGTTCAGCTTTCTTGAGCATTTACTTTTCAAATATGGAGGAAATTAATTGCCACTGCAGTGAAAGAAATTATGCATAAAAGTTTTATATGCAAATTGCTTAGATTTTTTTCTCAGGAAACTAAGCTAATGAAGCCTACATTTCATCAGGTTCATCATTTTGGTCAATAAACCAAAAATGTTAAGAAATGCCAACTGAAGTTGTGTAATGTTTCAAAAAACAGAGTTGGGGATGGGGAGACAGTGTGGGGTTCTGTTTGGTTGGTTGGTTTGGTTTGAGTTTTTTCTCTTTAGCACCAAACAATAAGTAGTGTGTCGCATGAATATTCCACGGTTTTTTCTGTCCCCTTTCTCCTGCTGTGATAGAACACCTTAGCACCACAGCTCGGGCAGAAAGGGTTCATCACAATTCCAGTCATAGACCATCGTTTTGAGGAAGCAGAAGGTCACATGACGTCCACAGCCAGAGCAGAGAGTAGCGACCTCATGCTTGCTTCAGGACCTACCTCTCTTTCTTGCTCTTACACACTCCTGGGCCCAAAGCTTGGGAGAGGTTCCGCCACAAACATGTCAGGTCTTCCCACCTCACCCGGCTCCACTAGAAACTCCCTGGCAGACACACCTCAGGCCAGCCTGCTCTAGACCAGCCATCTCCGAGACGTGTTTCCCAGATACCCTAGATTGTGTCAAGTAGGCCATTAGACCTAACTGTAACAGTTAGTAAAATACTGTGTGCTGGTTTCCGTGTGAACATAAATCTTCACTATTTTGGGCAGGTACCAAGAAGCATAGTCAGCAAGAAAGAGTGAGTTGTTTCTGTGGTGCACCATGAAACGATGGCCTACGTCCGTCCCCGTCACAACTCCACAGCTCAGCCAACATCAGTGTTGAGCTGACACTCTTTGCCCCTCATTGTCTGGAATGGAACAAGTCCATTTTGCTCTTGTGATATTCAGAGAGATAATTGGGAATTTTATTAGTCATGTGTGATATAACCTTAGACTCCCAATTCTAAGAAGAAACTCCTAGGCCAGAAATGCCTCCCATACGTTTTCATCGAATCTTTTCAGCATCCGGAGCAGGAGCAGCTCGGAGACAGGGAGGCAGTTGTGTTTAAATGCCTGGCCAGAGAGCTACAGTGTTGCTTTCTGGGAGAGCTGAGAACTACCAAGTCCAAGACCCTGGGACCAATGATTTTGCTACTGTTTCACTGACTGTACTTGAGTGTGTATTTAGCTTTTTATCACTCAGGAATTAAAATAAGCGGCTTACCTGAAGAACATGCTAGTCACTATCATCTAAACAGTTGACATGTTAGTGTGGGAAAGATTATTGCATCAGGTTAGAGAAACCCTGTGCCAATATAAACCTGGCATGTGATAGAATTAGTTTTATGAATCAGAGGCAGGAGAGCAGACTATTTAATAAACAGTGTGTTCTGTTATCAGGGAAGCAAGTTCCAGATGCCTAAGGAATAAGTTATAAAGCACATAGCTCCATAAGGATAAATACCAGAAGCTTGAAGCATTCGATCGTACTGTCATCTCTCTTGGCCTTTTGTATTTACAGTGAGAAAAATGTGTTGGGTTGTTTATAGTGGATAAGTAGTACTGTATTCATACAATGAATTTCTGTTATAGGTGTATAAGTAGATAATACAGAGATAGGAGTCAAACCAATAAATCTCCAAACAGTGATGAGCATTAAGGAAGTTGTAGAACACTGGATGGACACAGCAAGACCATTTGTTTATATATGTAAAGTCTAGATGCAACACACACGCACACACACACAGAGCTCAGGCAAATTACTGAAGAGGGGCTTGAGTGAAGGGCCCTTTATTCTCACGCTCCTGTGAAGTGGAGATTCAGAGCAGTTTAGCCGAGCACCTTGGAGACTAGTGAGGCTGAAATCCTGTGTCATCTAGGGCTGCTGTCATTAGATGTGACTTGGACTAGAGAATCCAATTCTGAGGACTCACTAGTGAGATACAATTGTCGGTTGGTAGGAGGCACCACCTCTTCACAGAGGACTCTCCACAGGGCCACAGGCTTGTCCCTGGGGTCACCAGCTCTCCCCGGAACTGGGCATCCAGGAGAACAAGGCAGACAGAAGTCATTTAGGACATAACCTCAGAAGTTGCACACCGTTACCTGTACATTCTGCTAATTGTACAGACCAGTCCTGACACAATGTGAGTGTGTGGGGGGCTGCACAGTTGTGTGAACACCTGCAGGTGAGAGAGAGCAGTCGTGGCGAGACTTCTCAGGGCTGGTTATCATAATAGATATTTAGAGAGAATACTACAAATGATACACGGACATGTGTGTGCATATGTACCTGCCCGTACTCATGCAATCTCTGTGTGTGTGTGTGTGTGTGTGTGTGTGTGTGTGTGTGTGTGATAAACACCAACTTCTAATCTCAGAGCTGTGATTTCCTTTCTCCAAAGGAAAATCACCCTGGTTCACTGTGGATAATAAACTAGTAGCAAGGCTGGAATGAAGGGCAATGTCATTTATAAAAGAGATGGTAGTAGCCTAGGCTAGACCAGTGGTAGCAGAGCGCTCAATGGATTAGAGATATGTTTTAAAATAAAATGAAAAGCCTCAGGTACTGGTTAGTTGGGGAGTGTGGGCTCCAGCATGAGGAAAAGTCAGATACTAGGTAGTCTTTATGCTTGGACAGAAACTAGATAATGGTCTTAATTGAGATGGTGAATGGTTGGAGGAGGAGATGAATTCTGTTTGGGGCCATGAGTTTGCAGTACTCCCGTGGAAAGCTCATGCATCCCTCACAACTGATGGGGACACTGGGACAGCACTGGCATGTGAGCGGTGAGTCTGGAAAGATGGGACGTTGCTTGGAGAATCTGTGGGCTGAGAAGATTCTGGGGCAAAGCACTTAGAAACTGCTAAAGGGAGAGATGTTTTTACCAATAAAGTAATTCCATCATGGAAAGCTGCTCAAAGAAGCAAGCTAAGCGCTGAAATCTCCACTCACTTCTGCAGCCCAGAGATCTAAGAAATGACTGTTGAACAGGCAAGGTAGTTCATGCTTGTGAAGCTAACACTGAGGAAGTGAGTTAGTCAATGAAAACTAGATTGCATTTGATCCAACTGCAGCCTTCAGGGGTGTTGTCTGATTTGGCGACAGTTTAATTTTCCTAGCTGTTAAAAAAAAAAAAAAAGGAGGTTGTTGAAGAAGAGCGCATGATTCATTGTTCTCTTGATATTAAATCCATGTGGTTGCATCTCACTTTTGTGATGCATTAGTGTTATCAAAAGCGGGCAATGTGTGCAGAGAACACAAGGGACAGAAATCATCTGTCACACAAAGTCCAGGTCCAGCGGACTTTGCAAATCACCCCCTACAGGCCCTGCATTGTTTACAGCTCCCTTCCACAGTGAGCCCTCCAGACACGCAGTCCGCAGTCCGGTGGCATTTGATTTGTAGAGAAGATCTCACCCAGGTTTTGAACATTAACCAAACTGTGGAACACTGTATCCATCCAACAGATAGGTTGTTTTTTGTCAGTCAATATCTCCTAGAACCCATCCTGATCCTGAACTTGCTCATTATGAACTGGTTTTCTCCCCGCCTTGAGAGTTCTGGGATTACATACCACCACCTCAGGCTGAGCTGAGGGCCTGTGAGGGAGAAGGAGGCAGGTGTTTTACAAGCCTTTAGGCTTAAGCATTCGATGAAATGATAATGTGTATTTTACCACTGACCTTCCTTACTTCTCCCTCCCTCCTAGCCCACCCCACCCAAGCCCACCCCCACCCCCAGTCTACTCAGTCTCGGTGTCTGGAGCACCTGCACTGCTCTCCTTAGCCTGCAGAATTCCAGATAATTTGTCTTATGTTTAAAGCCCTTGTCACACTGTGACTGGCTCTAGGTGTTTATGGTGGCAACCCTGTGACTTCTTCGCCTTGAAACAACACTCTTGGTGAACATGATTGTTTATTCTAATTTTATTAATATGGAAGTCAAAGCAAAAGCTACTTTGTGGAACTTACACTTTAAAGGAGTGTCTCTGTAGCAGTGGCTACTGTGGCCCCTCTTGTAAATCCTGCTTACATCCTGATCAGAAGCTCCCTTGCCATTTCCTCCTGGTCCCACCTTTACCGCCCCTCCCCCACTACCTGCCTTCTCGGAGAAAGGGAAGCTCTGCTTCAGTGTCACCCCACCTTGGGACATCCAGTGAAAGCAGGGCTAAGTGCACACCCTCTCCCACTGAGGCCCAGCCAAGCAGTCCAGCCAGGGGAAGGGGATCCAGTGGCAGGCAACAGAGTCAGAGACAGCCCCCACTCCAGTGTCAGCGAATGCACATAAAGACCAAGCTGAACATCTGCTACAAATGTGGAGAGGGCCTGGGTCCAGCCCATGTCTGCTCTTTGGTGATGGTTCACTCTCTGAGCCTCCATGGGTCTTTTCTTGCTATTGTTAAAGTTGACAACCTTTGGTGATTGCCCTTGTAGGCTGTTAACCAGGAACTCTAACATTTGCACTGTAATCTGGCCGATGGGAAAGAGGGGGACGTGAAGATTCCTGTAAGAAGCAGTTTGTAAGGAAGGTTTGTGTTTTCCATGCAGAGCTGTTGCTTAAAGCGTTTCTATCTCTTTCCTTCCAAAGGCTTCAGGGTTAAACAAAGATGTTAAGCCAGATGTAAGCATCTTCATTCTCTCTGTAGACTCTGTCTTGGTTATTTTAAAGACAGTAACCTCTTAGGCATTTATCTATGAAACTGTTGGTCTGATGAGCCGCTCCAAGCCTTAGCTCAAAGAATTCTTTTATTTAAATTCCCTTCTTTTGCCTAACAGAAAGAAGCTAATTGCAATAAAGATGCCAAGTGAATATGTTAATCAGTTAATTTACTGTCTTTGCCGACTATAGAAGAAGCCTACGTGTTTACATACCAAAGGCTGGGAATGCTGGGTTAAGGATTCTTTCTGAAAAGGAAAACGATAATCTTTTCAAATGTGTTAGATGTTTCGGACTTGTGCTGGTGTTGGTACTGGGTCTTTGTTTGTTTGTTTGACCAGTTCCCGAGAAAGCAGACTTGGTTGGGGGTTGGTCCCTTGCTGCTTGTATTCTAATGCTAAACACTGGTTCCTGGAGACTAGAGTCCTGGAGCCCAAGTACCCAAGTTACTCCTGATTGGTGAATAAAGATGCCTACAATCTATGGCTGGGCAGAATTGAGATAGGCGGGGTCTGAGGTTCCCAGGCTTCAGGTATGGGGAGGAAGAGAGAGAGGAAGGTGGAGAGAGGAGACGATGCCATGGGGTAAGAATCATAAGATCACAGCTAAGACAGCTGGCCAATCCAAATTAAGAGCAGCCCAAATGGAACACGGCAAGTCATATTGTGGGTTTACTGATAGAGAAATAGACATAATAGCATAGAGGATAGATACCTGCCCAGCTTTTGTGCTGATTCAGGCTTATTGTAAATATAAAGGTTGTATTGTGTGTCTTATCTGGGAACTGAATGGTCAAAGTTGGCATAGAATCCCCGTCTGAGATTAAATATTTCCTACTATATACTACTTTATGAGTGTGTACTCAATTTTTTTTCTTTCTATGTCAAATCTCAAGTCATATATCTGTGTCTGTGAACTATGAACTCTAATGGTGATGTCTGCCCTTCCTCAAACACACAACATATCTGTGGCAACAGTCTTCAGAAATCTGGACATAGAGCAGCATAGTCCTGCAATCCCAGCTAACGGGAAATAAATGGCTGCAGGCATCTTCTCGGCTTCCCAGTAGGAGGCAGCTTTTAGACTAACATACAAGGAGAAGAAACATCGAGGTCCAGAAGAACGGACAAGGGAGCCGAGCGGGCCTTGCTAGCCGGGCAGCTGGGCCTCTGTGGAAGCTCCTGAGCGAGAGCTGCGAACAGCCAGGTCTATCTAGGCTGTCTGGTTAAATGAAGAACAGACCAGCGTAGACAGCCATCTTTGGAATGTGCGACAATGGTCCTGAGGAGCAGGCTGAGCGGAAACCATGTTTCTAGGAGCCTGGCTAAAGTCCACTGCACAAGAGCAACTAGAGAAACATTCTCAGAAATTATTTTTACCAGAAAACATAAAATGAATGTGCCTCAGCGTCTGGCCAGAATGCCTACATATGAAATTTCCAGAAAGATCACCTAGGAAGTAGCCCCACAGTAAAGGATTCTGTACCTCTGACATGAAAGAGTTGTGCAGGGCTCAGCATTACAAAATTAAGGATGTATAACCAGGGACTAAAATTAAAATTCCATAGCCATGGAGTGTCAGGAGGCCATTCCCCAACTCAGCCTACAGAGACCCAGAAATGACAGACATGACAAAAGAAGTCAGCAGCTGGTGTTCAAATGGCAGATGTGTCTATGACCCTTACATTCAGGATTGAAAGGGGAATTGTGTTAACATGAAAACAGGGATGAGACTGTAAGAAAAGAGTAATTGTCTGGAGATTGTTTGTGTGTGTGTTTGCATTTTGCTAACTGAAATTTAAAAACCATACAGAGCCAGGAAGCAGCACACACCTTTAATCCAAGCACCAGGGAGGCAGAGGCAGGCAGATCTCTGAGTTCAAGGCCAGCGTGGTCTACAAAGCAAGTTGCAGGACAGCCAATGGTACCCAGAGAAGCCCTGACTCAAAAAAAATCAATCAATCAATCAATCAGTCAGTCAGTCAGTCATTTAAAACAAAACCATGCAGGAGGAGTTGACAGGAAGTCAGATGCTGTGGAGGAAAACACATGACAGGGAAGCGATGGAGCTTAAACTGATCCAGTAGCGAAGCAGGAAGGTCATGAAATACATGAAGAAGGTTCAGGAGTGTCAGGACAAATACTGTCTGTGAACAGACGCATGGTTAGGCTTTCAGGAAGAGGGTGGAAGGCAGGAAGAAAATTAAATCACGGTCATACTGTCACCGAATTTGGTGAACACTGTGAATGCTCAGCTCTAAGACATGCATCCGTTTTTAAGTAGAACAATCACGAAGGAACACAAACGATGTCGCAATCAAACCACTGAAAACCATGCTGACCAGAGACCTGAAGAGCACACGAGGAATGCAGGTGGATCACACGTAGAAAAATAAAGATACAATAAGCCCAAACTCCCTATTCCGTGTAAGACAGAATGATGGAGTTAATTCTCCTGAAAGTGTCAAATAGGGAAAACATCTCCCAGCTAGTTTCTTTCTTATATACTAAAAATATCTCCCGAAAATCAAGGTGCCGTGACTTTCTCAGACATACAAAAACAGAGAGAACTCACTGGTAGTGCATTTGTGCAACAGTGATGCTTAAGATGATTCTTCGGCCAGAAAGGAGGCGACAGCTTGGAGCTCAGAATGAGGCACAATTGCTCTGTGTACGGTTGCTTTAGCATTTCGAGAATGATGTGCGCCTTGTTCAGTAGAGGCACAGAGATTTCCCAAAGACCAATTTGCAGGTGACTGACTCTGCCACAGACGGACGCTAGCTATGCCACAAGAACATTCCGGCCATTGTAGAAGCTTCACTGATAATAGCTAGAGACAAAAATAACCCACTTTCTGTTAAGGGGAATGAAGAGAAATCGCAGTGGGTTGTGTGTCAGAATAAGATCTGGGAGGATAGGGGCCCAAGGGTGGCCTAGGGATTTGCAGGGGTGGGGCTGAGAGAATCTAAAGGAACCATGGGGATGTTCTTGAGACACTTCAGAACTTATCAAGTGTCCGTTGAAAATAAGAAGGGTTGTGGATTTGTTTTTGAGACAGGACAAGGAACTTGGCTGTGGGTAGCAGCCTTGGGAAGTTCGATGCTTTTGGAATCTCCGCAACTGCTCCTCCTGACCTAATTTTGAGGGCTGTGCTGCTCCCGAGAACAGCCGAGGAGCCTTTTGATTCTTAAAGCAAGCTCATTAGCACTTCGTGGCCAGTCAGTGTACTGTGTAGAGTGGTTTGGTTTTTGTTTTTTTTTTTGTTTTGTTTTTTTGGGTTTTTTGGGTTTTTTTCCTTCCTTATAATATTCCAAGAATTAGGAGCCCACTCTCTATGTAAAAAAAAAAAAAAAAAAAAAAATGAAGCCCACGGAAGTTATCTAATTCCCAAATATCCTGAGCCAAGACCCAGTTGCAAATTTTCCTCCAAAGCCTTTTCCTCTCGTGATGACATCAACTTTAAGTGTTTAGCTGAAAACTTTGCTTTAAAAATAATTATGAGGGCTGGAGGTTAAGAGCACTGACTGCTCTTCCAGAGGTCCTGAGTTCAATTCCCAGCAACCACATGGTGGCTCACAACCATCTGTGATGGGATCTGATGCCCTCTTCTGGTGTGTCTGACGACAGCTACAGTGTACTTATATAAATAAAATAAATAAACTGATCTTTAATGTATATATATATTCATATGTATATGAAAATTATTCCTAGAAAAGGTTTTCTAAGATTCATTTTACTAAGGCTCTGTGTATCAAAACTGCCAAAGAAAAAGAAAAATAAGGAATGTCATTCATACTGTGTAGAAAGCCCCTCCATTGGTGGATCGAGGTTCTCCATTGGGGCTCATGGTTCTCCATTGGGGCTCATGGTTCTCCGTTGGGGGCTCATGGTTCTCCATTGATGGCTCATGGTTCTCCGTTGATGGCTCATGGTTCTCCATTGGGGCTCATGGTTCTCCGTTGATGGCTCATGGTTCTCCATTGGGGCTCATGGTTCTCTGTTGATGGCTCATGGTTCTCCATTGGGGCACATGGTTCTCCGTTGGGGGCTCATGGTTCTTCGTTGATGGCTCATGGTTCTCCGTTGATGGCTCATGGTTCTCCGTTGATGGCTCATGGTTCTCCGTTGATGGCTCATGGTTCTCCATTGGGGGCTCATGGTTCTCCATTGGGGGCTCATGGTTCTCCATTGGGGGCTCATGGTTCTCCGTTGGGGGCTCATGGTTCTCCGTTCATGGCTCATGGTTCTCCGTTGATGGCTCATGGTTCTCCATTGGGGCTCATGGTTCTCCATTGCGGGCTCATGGTTCTCCGTTGGGGGCTCCAGGTCTCCTCTTCATACATTTCCGCTGTGAAATTCTTTTCAGCTTTTACTCCTGGCTGGTCTCATGAAAATGCTCACATGCACCCCAAAGGGGCTGGTTTGTGTTTTATTGCTTTGCATGTCCGTGTTGTATAACTGAATATTTAGCTATATTATACCTTAAGTATAAATTTATCATTCTGAGGAAGAGCCTGAGTTATCGGTAGACTTTGGGACTCTGGATGGCAAGATTGACATCTCCTACAGGTCAATCTCTACATCTCCACCTTTGACTACTTAATAAAATCTTGCCAGATAGGACCAGGACTTGACTCATCCATACCAAGAGTCCCTGTGTTGTATCCCACAAAAGCCTTTCTGATCTACTCAGAAGATAGCCCCTTGTGCATTTTTCTATATCTGAAAAAAAAAAAGTCCCTTGATCTGTTTGAGCTGGAATGAGTCTGCTCCCAGATTAACTCTAAAAATTCTTGTTCTTAAACCTTCCTTAAAAACATTTTAAGTCACACCAATGGTAGTGTGTGTACCCGCCACAAGTAGGAAAAATGGTAACAAGCTTTTTACTTAAAATAAAATCTAACCGTCCTATGTTTGTGGGTCTTTTTGCTCAGACGTGACGGTGGTTTATCAGAATGGGTTACCGGTGATATCTGTGAGGCTGCCTTCTCGGCGCGAACGCTGCCAATTCACTCTCAAGCCTATCTCTGACTCAGTCGGCGTGTTTTTACGACAACTTCAAGAGGAGGATCGGGGAATCGACCGGGTTGCGATCTACTCGCCAGGTAAGGTCACGCTAGCTCACTTTTCGTTATTACTGCCTCCCCACACAGGTTGGTACAAAGGACTGTTGTCCTGTTACCGTTAGAAGGTATGGGACTGTTGCTTTGCAAGCATGGAAGACAAAGCCCTTTCCGTTCCAGTGGTTCTCAGGACATAACTGCTCTGTGTCAGCAGATGTGTGCCCACAGGGAGCCTCATTCAGAAGCAGCTCACATGGAATGTCACCACAAGGACAGGCAGGCAATCACATTTCATGTCTTTGAGGTCCCTTGTCATTACCATAGGTGCAGAATATGTTTTTCCAGCAATTGAGCCTTCAGATGTTTACCAAAGTAGTCTGTGATTTGAGAGTTTACAATAAGACACTAAAACCTCTATTTGATGTAACATCTGTTTATTTAAGTACAGAAAAAAATTGTTTTCGCTTTGACTTAGAAAAGTCTTTCAAACCTACAGAAAGATTGAGACTAGTGAGTACCCATTTACCCTTCTGTAGGGGGTCACCAGCTAGCTGCTGACTTCTTCTGTCCTTTGTGTTTTAACTGTGTGCTTTAAACATTCCAAACTCACCTAGTCATATCCTAGGTAGAGCCACTCCCTGCAGTTTGCTCCCTATCTCCTGCTTCCCCGCTGAAGTAATTAGCAACTTCTGGGGCTGCGGAGTACCAAGGGATGGAGGTTACTCCCCAGCTTCCAAGGGGCCTGCAACACCAAGCTCAGCAGGGAGTCCAGACTCCAGCTGAGCCCTGTAGGTCTGTGTGTGACCAACAGCTATCCCACTTGTTACCACAGCTGCAGAGAAGGCGACCATTAAATCACCCAGTTTGGCCTGAACACAAAGAGCATCAGTTGTACAAGCTAATCTCTGCCCCCCCCCCTCCCGCATAGGCCTGGGGCCAGCCAAAGGCAACCCAGACATAGAAGTGATGAGTACTTTAAAGCTATTTGAGATTTGGGGACTTATGCTGTTGGGTTGGTTTTTTTTTTTTTTTTTTTTTTTTTTCTGATGATTCTTGAATAATTATGGGCCTGTGACACATTTTATTTAAATGGCTCACAGATGGCGTTCGAGTTGCTGCCTCTACAGGGATAGACCTCCTGCTCCTGGATGACTTTAAACTTGTCATTAATGACCTAACCTACCACGTACGGCCACCAAAGAGAGGTAAAAAACAGCTCGAATGTGGTTTCGATAATGTGGGAAGACCTTTGGGAAGAGCTTAGTTTTTCCATGAGTGGCCTCGATGAACAGATAATGCACTGTCTTCCCACTCAGTACAGTGGGACTGTTCTGGCTCAGAGCCCGTGAGCACTTGGCTATGCCTCCAGCACTTGAATTCCACCTCAGTGCTGGACCTGCTCATTCCATCTTTCTAACCTGAATGTCCTAACTGTAAGCTCCTTCCTGACCCGTTTTCCTCTTTAAATGTATTTTTTTAGTGTGTGTGTGTGTGTGTGTGTGTGTGTGTGTGTGTGTGTACCATTGCACACTTTGTAAAGGGCAACTCTGGGGAATCAGTTTTTTTCCTCTACCATGAAAGTACCTTGTTTTAAAACAAAATCCCAAACATTCTATTTACCAAGTGAAGACTCAGGAGCCAGACACTGTGAAAGCCTGCTGGCTCAGAGAGGCAGAAGAAGCACCGAGCTGACCTTCCTGCTCCATCGTTGTGCCAGAAGAAAGAAGCACTTTCTCCTTCTCCACACTGTCTTAATTCAGGACCTCTGGAAGAGCAGTCAGTGCTCTTAACGGCTGAGCCATCTCTCCAGCCCAATGTCCGCCTTTCTAAGTATGTCCGATCCCTGTGGCAGGTTGCTTGCTCTGCCTCTTGACCTATGTATGCATCTTGACCTTTATTTAATCCTGGTTACAGAAAGCCCTTGGGCTAAAGGGTGTGCCAAGGGCTGAGCAACACATGTGACTTGCAACAGTCCCTCATACTGAACTCTGGTCCTTAGGCTTGGCAGCGGGCACCTTTACCCACTAACCCACTATGCCAACTCACCAGCCCTTTGGTTTCCTTGCAGAAGGGTTTCTGTTGGCTTACAGTTCCAGAGGAGCACAGTCTATCATGACAGGGACATAATGACTCTTACACACTAAACTAATATGAAGGGAATCTTTATGTTTAAATAAAGGCATTCTCTGTTCTGTTAAACACTGCACTTAATAGGTGTTAGTCATTTTTCTTTCTCTGATGGTTCTATAAGAAATCAGGCTGAGCAAGCCAGAGGAAGGAGTCCAGTAAGCAGCATCCCTCCATGCCCTCTGCATCAGCTCCTACCTCCAGATTCCTACCCTGTATACGTTCCAGTCCTGACTTCCTTTGGTGATGAACAGCAATGTGGAAGTATAAGCTGAATAAACTCTTTCCTCCCCAACTTGCTTCTTGTCATGTGCAGGAGTAGAAACCCTGAAAAAGACAACCTGCAATCATAAAATTATTCTTTTTTAAGATGTATTTATTTATTTAATGTATGTGAGTACACTGTTTCAGACACACCAGAAGAGGGCATCAGATCCCATTACAGATGGTTGTGAGTCACCATGTAGTTTCTGGGAATTAAACTCAGGACCTCTGACAGAGCAGTCAGTGCTCTTAACCACTGAGCCATCTCTCCAGCCCCATAAAATTATTTTTGTTGCCACTTCATAACTGTAATTTTGCTATTGTTGTGAATCTTAATGTGAATATTTAATATGCAACCCCTACAGGGGTCAAAACCCACAGGTTGAGAGCCATTGTCCTAGAACATCTCTTTTTAATCCTATCCTTTAAGAATGTTACTAAAGCCAGGCAGTAGTGGCACACACCAGTAATCCCAGGGTTTAGGAGACAGAGGCAGGCTGATCTCTGTGAGTTGAAGGCCAGCCTGATCTACACAGTGAGTTCCAGAACGCTAAGGGATACACAAAGAAACCCTGTTTTGGAAAAAGGAGGAAGAGGAGGAGAAGAGAGAAGAAGAGAAAGAGAAAGAAAAGAAAGAAAGAAAGGAAAGAAAGAAAGAAAGAAAGAAAGAAAGAAAGAAAGAAAGAAAGAAAGAGAAAAGAAAGAAATAAGAAAGGAAAAGCTGAAAGTGGAAGCCTGTGTCAGCCTTACCAGATCAGATTACCCCTGCACCCCTGATGTGGTCCCTTTCTCCTGCTCCTTCTTCTCCTCCATTTTCTCATGTTAAAGTCATGTCAGCTCACCCAAGACAGCCTAAAGGACCCAAACAAACCAGAAGAGATTAGCCTCTGAATTCTGCTTCTTCTCTTTCTCTGTAAACGCTCTTCAAGAAGGCAGGCTCTGTGACTCACAATCCTTTTATTTTGAAGG
Organism: Micromys minutus; assembly: GCF_963924665.1. NCBI lineage: Eukaryota > Metazoa > Chordata > Mammalia > Rodentia > Muridae > Micromys > Micromys minutus. Next base: position 24,942,746 of record NC_137960.1, read on the forward strand.
AATTAAGGAACCAAATTGGAGGGGGGGGGCATTTTCATTGCTCAGGGGTCAGATTCTCTTGTCTAACAACAGGAAAAGAATAACTGAATGAATGAATGAATAAGCGAATAAATGAAGTGTAACACTCAGGAAAGTAAAGATGTGAGCTTCTGTATACAGTGGGCTTTCATTTGACATTATGACTGATCCAATAATTCGTTGGTGTTTTCAAACAGAAACGAATGCTTTTGCTTTTTAAATAAAGCTGCTCTCAAGCAGATTAAGGAAAACTAAAGCAGAAACTGATTGTAGGAGGAATTATATTTGATTCACGGGTGATGTTTTTTTTCTTTTCCTGTGTCTCAAAAATATGAGGTATCTGCCTAGCTTCACTAGAAATAGATTGGAATATGAAGTTCTCAGGGGTCAAAGGTCTAAAATTCATGGAGAGAACTGTAACCCAAAGGGTGGGATTTGGTAAACTCAGCAGGATTCTTAAAGGATTTTTTTTTGTTTATCTTTGATCTTTGGGCCAGTCTAATTATAGAGCTGAGGTGTTGTAGTGGATCTCCAACCCAAATAAGCCCGTGCAAAGAAAACACAACTCAATTAATATGAATACAAGCTGCGCCTAAATTGGGTGAATCTGCCACTGCACTACTTGTGTTTATAAAAAGATAAAGAAAGGATATGTCCCGGGTTTCAGCACCAATGTCAGAAAAAAAGATAAAGAGAGTGGGGTGCTACATTCTATGGAGGTGTGGTAAGGAATGGGGGAAGGGGTACCTCTGGTGGGCCCATGTTGGGCATCCCTTTCCCCTGAGGGACCAGCCACATGACAGTATAGTATAGAATAGAGTTTATTCAGCTCATGAGGTGGGTGGGGGGATTAAGAAGGTAGTAGGGGCAGAGAGAGAGAGAAAAGAGAGGCCGGCCATGAGCAAGTGTCGGGGGGGGGGGGGGGAGAGGAAGGACAAAGGGTAGGAGCAAGAGAGTGTGGAGGGGCAAGCAGCCCCTTTTACAGTGGGACTGAGAATACCTGGCTATTGCCAGGTAACTGTGGGGTGGAGTTTGGAAGAATCCTAACACTACTCTATTCCTCAGCTACAAGATCCTTTAGAACTTACAGTTTCTCCAGGCCACGTGCTTCAGCTCCATTTTTCCACCCACCTTCTTCTTTCGAGGTCGAAAAGGCAAACTAACCAGGGAAAATGACTGCCTCATTAGAGTCCCAGAAAGCCAAACCCTTCTCAAATTATGTTTGGATAACAAGACTTTCCATAGCTCATTATATTAGCATAGCTCTCTGCCCTTATTATTCCGGGACTGATGGTGCGCACAGATGTGTACGTTGGTAAACTCTGTGTGTGTGTGTGTGTGTGTGTGTGTGTGTGTGTGTGTGTGTGACATGCAGGATTCAACTGAAAGCACTATTGCTATGCTATTAGAGACTTTTCCATTTCCTGTGGCTCCATCTTCAGTGACTTCTCCAGGTCAAGGATTGGGGTCACTGTGTCATCTGTGTCTTGCCTTACAGCCATACCATCCTTGTTAAGGCAACCTCACAAATGAATCATAAATTCTGACTCTGCTAAGACTTTACCAATGCAGAATCCAAAAGATAACTTCCCTTCCAGCCAGGTCTAGAATACACCTCTGTGACCTGTAACTCACAATTTTCCAGTTTGTTTTTTTAATTGCTGCTAGAAAATATCGGGTGGTATCTTAGTTTATTATGATGTAGTAGATAACACATTTATAAAGTTCAGCTCCCAAAGTCTAAAATAACCTTCCACAAAACTCACCCAATCCCCGTGCCCCAGCCGTCCTTTATGGCACAGAAGCAAGTGTGTATGCATGTGTTAGGCAAATGGTACCATGCCGTGCAAGCTATTTGTATCAGCTGCATTGGTCACATTTCGGCTAATGAAGCGGAGTCATGTGAACATATGAAATAGACTTAGGGCAAGGGGCTGGGAGAGAGTTAATCAGGACAGGGCTGGCCTCGCAGTTCTCTGAACATGTAGAATCTATCGTGATGGCACATACCCCGAGCCGGGGACACACAGACGGCTCACTGGACAGCTGCTCTAGCCTATGTGCCACAGGTGGTGAACAACGTTCTGAGGATGGCACTCAAGGTTATCCTCCAGCCTCCATATGGGTGCATGCGTGTGTCTGTGTGTGTCTGTGTGTGTGTGTGTGTGTGTGTGTCTTTGCCTGTCTCTGGTTCCCCAGCACATGCACATACATGAGTACACACATGTACCCATCCACAGGCATGAAAATATTCATGGTAGGAAGAAGACCTTTTACAGTTAGTTAGTTGACACGGGTCTCTGAAAGGGAAGCTTGGAGGATCAGGGGGAAGTCAGAAATGTTGATGCTTGGGTATCATGGATGAACAGGTCATTAGGAACCTGGAAATCTATGCGTGTCCAGATTTTAATGAGGGACCTGATGAGGTGCTGTAATGTAGGAAGGGAAATCCTTCTGTGTTGTTAAATAGAACTTTCTGGCACAGGGCTTTGAGTTCAATTCCCAGTGCCAAAAAAGAGAACTCTGTGATATTTAAAATGTTTCATTCCTGCCCTGTCCAATATAGTAGCCATAGTAAGTGGGCTGTGGCTGAGAAACTGAAGTTTTCAGTTAATTTAAATGTAACACACGAGAAGTTACAGAACCGTTAGAAGATTAAACAAACAGGAGTTGAATAAGGTCACCAACGCACTGTATTGTTGAACAGCACTAAGAATAGATTTTGTATTCTTATTGTAAAAAGTATGTGAAGTAATAAATATCTGTATTTAGCCATTTCACAGTGTACACGTTTCAAAATAGCATACTGATATATACACACACACATATTTTTTTACTCATCAGTTTAAGATAAATAGTTAAGAATAAACAGAAGCACGTGGCTAGTGCCCCCATATTGGACAGGCGGTGTTTAGAAGGCTGCATTGGGTTCCAGGCTGGAGAGAGTAGGCGCAGCTGGCCTCAGCCGACATCTCTGTGCCGGCCTCGCTCAAGCCTCAGCATCCTCCAAAGTGTGGTGCCACCAGCTTCACCTCTCCTTCCAAAATCTCACCTAGATCTCTCTGGCTCATAGCTATGCAGAGAAAGGCATTCTGGGAAACACACTCCCAGAATGTAGCACTTTGACCAGGCATAAAAGCCTCACTACCCAACTTCTCTTACTAGTCAGAGGCCCTGGCGCCCTTCCGTGCCAGTTGGTAAGGGATTCCTGCTTCTCCTCCTTTTCTTCTGCTGAATTTGTTTTGATGAGGTCTGTCCTGTGTCCATGTGTCACCCCGCCCCGTTCGTCCCCCTCCCTGTGTCTGTCTGTCTGTGCTCCACCCCCCAACCCCCCACTCGCCCCGCCCCGTTGCTTGTTTCTGATTTACCAGCAGGACTTGGAATCGTGATCTTTTGCCACGGCTTACATGCACCGTTGAATGTACGGGAGGACAATCTGTAGAACTGTTGTGACAGAGGGCGTGTGGATCAGGGTTCACATTTTAAAGAAGGGGAAAAAAAAAAAAACATTAAACAGTAACATATATTAAAACAAGTTTAAAAAGAAACATGGTGGAAGAAACTTTTCGATGATCAGCCCAGCAGAGGGAATAAAAGACCCACTGCCTTCCGGTGGGCACAGGAAGGCTGTAGAAGACATTTCACAGGCATGGTGACGCTTGCCTGAGATCCCAGCTCAGGACACGGAGGCAGAGGGGTAATGAGATGAATTCAAGGCCAGCATGAGCGACTCAGTAAGACAATGTCTCTTAATCAATTAACCAATTTGTTCTGTGTGATAGAACCCATAGCCTGAAGTTTTTTTTAACTAACACATTTTAATGATTTGCTAATAGAAATTTCCTTTATTGTAAAGCAAATGTAAACCTTATTTCCAAATGCTGTGATAAAACACGACTAAGGCAAGTTAGTCTGGGCTCACGACCATCACAGCAGGGAGCACGGCCGCACTCAGGCAGCCAGGCATGGCCTGGAGCAGCATCTGAGCGCTCACATCTCAACCCAAAAGCAGGAGGCCATGAGCACACCCGGGCATGGCTACACTTCTCATAACACACCCTCCAACAAGGCCACACCCAATCCTCCCAAAACAGTTCCACCAACTGGGGACCGAGCGTTCAAACATACAAGCCTATGGGGCCATTTTCATTCAAACCATCACAGCACAGGATACTATTTGGGAGAGAAGTTTGTTAACCACAGGTAATTCATATCAACTTCAGGGTTTATCTTTTCAAAAGAGAACTGAGTTGCAAGGCTAGTCCTAGGGGCTTATGGCTGACACATCTTAGCTCAGCTCCTGGCCTAGGAGTTGGGAGCAGTGGGTTCCACCAAGTCACACCAAGGTTCTGGACAGGTTACAGAAGAAACACCATTTAGAATGTAGTGTCCTTCTGTGGAAATGCTGTGTTCCCATGTGAGCTTGCAGCTTTGCCTCAGGGTGAATCCTGTTGTCATGGATGACTTCTAGAGACCTCACAGAGGTCTTGCCTACATCACTGTTGACTCTGTAAACATTTACTGAAACTCTGGAAGATTCCATGTTGGATGCTTTACCATTTATTCTTCAGTCTACGTCCTGGCCTTACACAGATTGCTTTGTTGATTAACTTTTTGTGATAATTATGCTGAAAGATATTTTCAATAGATGGTTAATATTCATCGGGCTGTATTTTGATTTGGGAAAGGACTGATCAGGGCTTGGAATGTAGCTGAGTTTTTATGAAAGACTCAACACATTTTTAGAGTTTTGGATATACTGCTGCCAATAATAGAAGATACTGAGTCAAAGAGTTTAATCTTTTCGGTCATTTTCATAACTATGTTCTTCACAGCTTGATACTGAGGCCAAAAGAGTTATTCTCAGCCTTCACCAAATAAGGTTGAATAGAAAAGTTGGTTGGTGTGCTGGGGGAAACCGTGTGAATTATATGATTATTAAAGTAAAGGTATATTTACTTATTTATTGTCTTTTTCATTCGCAAATTTGAAATGCTATATTTTTTTTCTCAGATCTAAGTGGGAAAAACATAAACAAAAATTAAAGGCTACAGATAAATCACAGACCAACCATTTAATAAAGAGTTATAATGAGACTGCCCCTGCCCCTGCTGACTGGTCTTGAACATGTGCTATGCTGGACCAGCTCCCCAGCCACACCCACCACTGGGGTTACCTTCCCATTCCCCTGGCTATGTCTGTACTTGCAGTTCTAAAACGCCCATGAATAAAATAATGGGTGTTGATTTCAAAGTTTTCCAGTAGTCCTCATGTAAATTTACTTCCTTGATATGTAGACTGTTTTTTTTTAAAAAAAAAAAAAAACAGTTATTCAGTTTAATGCTGAAGGTCTCCTGTAGTGCCTGGAACTGCTTGTGGCCTTGTCATTTCCTCATGGTTCTGGGAATAGCAACTCTTCATTTCAAAGTGTTCAGTGTTGGTTACATTTTTATTTATTTATGTAAGTGCACAGGTGCGCATCCTTTGAGTGTGTGCACACTTGTGCACATGTGGAAGTCAGAAGACAACTTGTGGGAGTCACTTGTCTGCTTCTACCATGTTGTTCCCTGGGATTGAACTCGGGTCATCAGGCTTGGTGACAGACACCTCCACCCACTGAGCCATCTCCTCGCTAAGATATTCAATCATTACTTTATTTTAAGACTATATCCCTTTTTAAATTCTTCTCTCATGCATCTCACCCTGACCCCAGTTACAAACCTCCTTCTTTCAGACCTCCTGAGCCATGAAAACGCAGCCACGCTGAACGATGTGAAGACCCTGGTCCAGCAGCTGTACACCACACTGTGCATTGAGCAGCATCAGCTTAGTAAGGAGCGGGAGCTTGTGGAGAGGTTGGAGGACCTCAAGCAGCAGCTGGCCCCCCTGGAGAAGGTTAGAACCCCTCACACCTCCCCTGCGGTACCTTCTCCCCCTTGTTCGCACGGCTTCTGTGTCTCACTTTAGAACTGCGACCACTCATTCAAATTGGCCCATCAATTGTATGGTCTGAACCACTAAAGAACTTTCAATCACAGACAAAAGAAGACTTAAAGGGAATTTTCCGAAGCTCAGTAATAGACCAAGAGCCCTGAGATCCGTTCGTACAGTCCCATACCAGATTTACCATGGCTGATACAAACACTAGAATTACTGCTGACCCAGGGAGCTTCTGAGGGTGCCGGATAAATAGTGTGTGGAACGGATGCGAACTTAATTTGCTATAGAAAATACCTATGGTATTGTAGATACAGAAAGTAAACCCTAAGACAGTGTATCTATAATCCAGGGTTGTTTTCTTTTTTAATTGCATTTATTTATTTATAAATCTGTGAACACCCACACAACACCATGAGCACACGCAGAGAGCAGAGGGCAACAGGCAGGAGCCGGTTTTCTCCGTAAGTGTGGGTCCCAGGGATTGAACTCACATCACCAGCCTTGCTGGCAAGCTCCCTTACCCACTGAGCCTCTCACCAGCCGCTACGATTGAGGTTTTAATGCGTTATGCATATTCCTGTGCGCGTCTGTAAACGCCAAGGACTCTACAGTTGTAGGCCCATGATTAATTTTCTCCTTTACACTTTTTAGAAACGAGTGTTTATGATGTTGCCGGTGCAGCCACAGCTTACTTACTGATGGGGTGACATCCTGAGAAATGTCTCTGAGGGACATTGTGGGAACCTCACAGACCTAGATGGTCGAGGTCCTCATTCAGCTTGGCTTCTCATTACAGTGTGAGATCTGGCCACCCTACATGTATGAAGATTGTGTAACAGCCTCTAACATAGAAAACATCTTCTCCCACCACCCCTGTAGCATAGCTGTCCGTTGCCTTCAAGAATCACATCACCCTTTGGTGTGCTAACAGTGCAGTGGCCTTACTTTCACCAGCATCGCCACAAGCACGTGGATCACACTCTCTTGAGGAAGCACATCATACATGTGGTCTCTCAGTGACCAAAACAACAGTGTGGCATGGGACTGTATTTTTATTTTAAGAAACTGGATGATTGTGATTGAGGATCAGAATAAGTCCCTTTAACATTGTGCCTTTGCTCCTGTAAGGACAGCCATTACTACATTGATACCACCGTGTGCCACAGTCAGGGGGTGCCCTTGCCTGTGTCCCCTTGATAAGGGGATTCTGCAGCCCTCGTCCTGAGTACGTTCATTCAGCATCCACGGATCGCTCGCTCTTATTCTGCTGTGGGCTGTTTGAACCAAAGCTGACAGCGGGTACCATCCGGCACACCTGCAAGCAGACGCTGCGGCTTTTATCCTTCTCTTCCAGAACAGTCAGCCTTGCAGGTGGATGAACCTACCTCTGGGGTAAAGCTCCAGTAAAGCACACAGAAGTCTCAGCAGTCAACGTAGACATTCTGTTCAGTGAACACTACCGCTGTTAGGAAGCCGGTTACATTGGACTCCGGCTTGTTGTCAGGCCCTGTTCCATTCGCAGACTTAGGGCAGCTTAAAGAGTTTTGAGTTGGTTCTAAAAGCAAGTGACTAATGTCCACGTGTGCCCGATAGGTCCGGATTGAAATCAGCAGGAAAGCAGAGAAGAGGACAACTCTGGTGCTATGGGGGGGCCTTGCCTACATGGCCACGCAGTTTGGCATTTTGGCCCGGCTTACCTGGTGGGAATACTCCTGGGACATCATGGAGCCAGTCACCTACTTCATCACGTATGGGAGCGCCATGGCCATGTATGCGTATTTTGTAATGACACGCCAGGTGAGGATTCCTCTTCACGTCTCTGTTTACAAGGCCAGTTCTTGGTAATGTGCCCACATAGTTGGGGGTGCTAAACATGGAGAGGGGTGTGTAGGACACAGCCTTGCACTAGGGTTCGTGGGCATAGATGCTGCCAGAATTAAGATTGTAATTAAACAAGTAAAAACAGAAGTGTGTGTCTCTGTAGGGGACGTGATCACCTTCTTGCTTGATATTTGTTTGTTTGTTTGTTTATTGTTTGGAGTATTTTTAAAGTTCTGAAGCTCAGACCCTCATATTCACTAGACAGGTACTCTATCCTTCAGCTACTCCGCAGCCCCACTGGCCAGATTTTCTGTATTTATGTGATTACTTTAACAGTTGGATGGTATCCTACACTTTCTATTGAATTTTTAGAATGGAGAATTTCTTACAATTAACTAAATGCATAGACTAAGCTCTAAGCTGCCTCTGTGTACGTTCAAGGATGTTTTGACTTCCTAAAAGAGAGGACCAGTCGGTACTCTATCAACCAAGGCCAGCTTAGCGAATGCCAGGATCTAGAACCAGGTTCTGTTGGTTCAAGTGTCATGCAAATCATAGTGTCATTTTGAGAGGTGTGATGAGTTATAGCTTTTTTTTTTTTTTAATGTGCCAATGATCAAACTGAACGTCGCTCATATGCTAGGCACACGCTCCACCGCTGAGCTGAACCTAGACACACGCTCCACCACAGAGCTGAACCTGGACACACACTCCACCACAGAGCTGAACCTGGACACACGCTCCACCACAGAGCTGAACCTGGACACACGCTCCACCACAGAGCTGAACCTAGACACACGCTCCACCGCTGAGCTGCACCTGAACCCTTGCAGAACTTGTCTTTATGTCTCTTGTACTGGATCTAAGCGGCATAGCCTTGAATAACAAACACTTGAAGCGACTGAGACACACAAGACTCCCCAGGTTTGCTTTCGTGTCTAAAGCAGACTAAGAGTTGCTTCATGCAGCTACTTTGGAACCAGGCATTTCCCTCCATCATTAATCAGTGATCATGCATCTAGGTGTGTGTGGGAAGCAAAAGCATGGGGATTGCATTTAACCTTCCCAGCCTCGAATACATATCTAGCAGAGAAGGGGAAAGTGGACTGTCCAGTCCTCTGAATGCTCACCCAGGGTCTGCTGTGATCCTGTGACTCACAGCAATCACTGAAAGAGCAGAGCTGGCAAGCACGCCTGGCAGCCTGCCTCAGTTTCCCTCTTCCTCCTCAGCCCGGGCTTTCACAACTGACTGTACATCCTTAAATGTCTCTCAGCTCACCTGTGCTTGCACTGGGTTCTAGTCTCCAAGATGTCCATCATCCCCTCTCTCCCCTCTCCTCCCTTTCCCTCTCCTCCCCTCCCCTCCTCTTCTTCCTCCTTCCCTTTTAAACATGGCATTTCCCTATGAACTTTTCGTTTCTTTGATTAGGAAAAGATTAAGCCCTCTCACATCTGCAAATGTGTCTGTGCACATTTTTCTGAGGCAAATCATATACTTTACATCAAAAAGCATAAATATATAATCACTCATTTAGTGTCAATTCTGTAAATACATACCCATTCTACAGATGAGGAAGTAAGACTCATTAGGATAAGAATTACATGTTGAAAATCATAGACTCGGGAACTAAACCCAAATGTGTCCTGTCCCCAAGCTTCTCTTTCTGATAAATTTTTGTATCACATTCCCTTCTGTTGAGTTCATCTGTGAGTAGTTATTTCCAAAAACGAAATTGTCTGAATCTAAAATAACAATAAAAATTCTGAAGATGCTGGGTACGTGTCACACAATCATATTCTAGCAACATATCCTAGGTAACAGAGGCAGGGTAGTGCAAGTTCAAGGTCACCCTGATTTACACTGAATTCTCGGCCAGCTTGAGCTGGGAGGGAGGGGCTGCGGGGACGACACTGCCCCAGAAAGCTCTGCTGGGACACGCTCGCTGGGGCTTCCAGTACTGGGCTGTTCATCTGGCACACTGTGCAATTCTTCCTCATTGTCCTGTACCTGTATGTTTAATACTGTGTCCTGTGTTCGATGCTCCACTGGACTTCCAGAATATTGTTACTGCCCCCAAGTGACAAGTTATGACATAGCAGTAGTAAACAATTTGGTCGCACCTCTGACCAGAAACATTAGCCGATCGATTTAAATGTGCGTCATTTCTTAGGCGAAGTTTTGGCTTACCTAACTAGCATCTCTAATGAGTACCCTTATCAGGTCTCATCTGAGCCCTTCAGAATCCTACAATGATACGCTACATTCCAACATGAAGAATCTTTGTAAGACAGCAAATCCCTTGAAATAATAAAATGTGGCGAATCCAGGCATGCTAGCACATACCTGTCACCATTCCAGCTTAGCCATGGTAGAGGAGATGATGACACTCTGGCGGTCTCCATGACAATACCAGGCAGCCATGGGAAACGAGTGGACTCTTAAGCAGGCGAGTGTTGTAGTCCCAGCTGCCCGGGGTATGAGGCAAGAGTGTGGCTGGAGTCCAGGCTGCAGGCCAGCCCAGGAAAATCTGAGAACACAAAAGGCAACAAATGTTTACGAAGTAACCAAATATGTAACAGAGCGTGTTAGTCTGTCTATACATACTTATTGTGTGGAGTCTGATCAACAGTGAATTTTCAACCAGCAGTCTTTAGAACAGTACTACTGAGGACTAATCGGCTAATTTCTCCTTTGTGTTGTAGGAATATGTTTATCCAGAAGCCAGAGACAGACAATACTTATTATTTTTCCATAAAGGAGCCAAAAAGTCACGTTTTGACCTAGAGAAATACAACCAACTCAAGGATGCAATTGCTCAGGTAAGTTCCTTAAGAATTAAATGAGCCCAGCCCCATCTTAAATAGCATCCTTATTATTGATAACCACGGTCCTTCAGCCTGACAGAGGGATCCAGCCCCGTTTTCTGTATAAAGACTGGTTTCCTGTGAGAAGGATATCTGTTTATTTTAAGGCGGTGTCATCTGTGACCCAGGCTGTCTTTGGACTCACTGTATAGCAGTTGGTTCAAACTCCTGGTCCTCCTGCCTCCACCCTTCCAAGTGTTAGGATCGACTCTCCGGAGGTTTAGGGGGTGCTGAGGGTTGGGATGGGGACCGCAAGCATGCTAGGCAAGTGCTCTGCCTGCTGAGCTGCACCCCAGCCAGTTTTTGTTGTTGTTGAAGAGACAGGTCTGCTTGCCTGCCTCAGGCTGGCCTCTAACTCCTGGTGACCCTCCTGCCTCAGCCTGGGCACTATAGTGGCCATCCACCTGTGTGCCTCTCCACACCGGCTCTGGGTCTCATCTCTCAGTGGCTGAAAATGGTGGACTCCAGCTGCACTGTTAATACAAACACACTGAGATTTTTAGAGCTTTCTAATTGCTTTTTTCATAGTCAGTTCTTCAGAACCCTCTGGTTTTGAACTAGTCACCCTTAGAGTTTGTGTTTCTGTTTCCTTGTTTTTCTCTTCTTTTAATCTCTCTACCATGATTGATGCAAAGACTTTCCGAGTAAATTGAATGGAAGTAACTGCACAAAAGCAACCTAAGTAAGAGGAGAGCCGGGGAGGACTTGGCATGTCAGGCCCAGGTCACTCGGGAGGGTGCTTCTTAAAAACACGCTTCTTTCCCACAGAAGCTGCTCCTCTTTCAGACTCCTGCAGTTCCTTTAATTTGGGTGGGTAAACCCACATTTGTTCCCCCCATAGTCTTGTGGTTGCAGAGGTTTTCAGCCGTCCCCAGAAGGCCTTTCCTCCTCAGAGTGCTTGGCTGCCCTTCTCTGGTGTGTGTGTATGTGTGTGTGTGTGTGTGTGTGTGTGTGTGTGTATGTGTGTGTATGTGTGTGTGTGTGTGTGTATGTGTGTGTGTGTCTGTGAGTGTATCTGTGTGTGTGGTATATATATGTATGTCTGTGTGAATGGGTGTGTGTGTATCTGTGTGTGAGTATACGTATCCATGCCTGTATGTGTGTCTATGTGTGGTATATGTGTATGTCTGTGTCTATGTGAGTGTGTATGTGTGTGTATGTATGTCTGTGTATGGGTGGTATATGTATGTGTGTGTGTGTCTGGGGGGGATAGTATATGAGTATGTGAGTGTACATGTCTGTGTATGTTATGTGTGTGGTATGTGTTTGTGTAAATTCGTGTGTATCCATGTCAGTGTGTGTCTGTGTGAGTGTCTCTGTGTGTTTGTGTGTGTGTGTATGTGTGGTGGATATGAGTGTGTCTGTGTGTGTATCTCTGTGTATGCCTATGTGCGTCTATGTGAGTGTTTCTTATGTGTGTTTGTGAGTGTGTGTGGTCATATACGTGTGAGCATGTATATGTGTGTGTGAGAGTGTGTGTGTCAGTGCACACTCACATTGCCTTCTGTGGCTGCAGGAAATCATTCTGAGCCACATGTAATAAATGCCAGTTATCTCTGAACCAGTACAAATAGAGGAATGTTAGTCCCGCCCGTGCTAATTAATACAGCTACTTAAGGATGAGATCCAAGTATGTGACGGGGTTTAGGGATGCTTCAGTTGACTGCACACCTCCCTGTAATGCTGTTGTAGCAGTGTTCAGACACACCTGTAATTCTAGCACTGGAGTCCGAGTTAGGAAGGCTTCTGTGAGTTTGAGATTAACCTAAGCTACAGAGTGAGACTATCTCAAAAGTCAACAACAAAGCCAAGCATGGTGGCACACACCTTTAACCCCAGCACTCGGGAGCCAGAGGCAGGCAGATCTCTTGAGTTCAAGGCCATCCTGGTCTATAGACTGAGTTCTAGGACAGCCAGGGCTACATAAAAAGACCCTATCCTTTTTTTTTTTAATCACCTTCCTCACCTGTTGTTTCTATTTTAGGCAGAAATGGACCTTAAGAGACTGAGAGACCCGTTACAAGTACATCTGCCCCTCCGACAGATCGGAGAAAAGGAATGATCCAACACGTGTGAACCCGCCAGAGCGCGCCTGCTTGTGACTCACACCTTTGTATAAAGCATGGCAGGGGGCAGCTGGGGCCCTGTGGGGTAGAGGGTTTTACCTTTAATTCTAAAAACAAAACACAAAAAGGATCTTAGGAAAAAAAGGGATCTGAAGCGCTGAGGATCAGGCACCTTGGAATCCAAGTGCAAAGGGCTTAGCAAATCATGTCTTAAGCATCTCTGATTCTGGATGAGAATGGCGAGGTCGCAGCTGGGGGGAGGATGCCGGGGTGTTTGCTTCTGGCATCTTTGCAGGGTCTGCGAAACACTAACATGCCAGCACCTCACTCAGCTCTAGATTTGTTTTTTTTTTTAATTTAAAGTTTCATATTTTTGACATAGAAATAAATAAGCATAAAAGGAAATCAAATCTTCTAATACGTGATTGGCAGAGCCTGAGCTGGTGTGATTAGCCTTCATTTTAAGCTGGACCCGGCCTCTGCAAAGTTACTGGGATATCTTCATCCTGCACCCCTTTTTCTGACCTCCTACCTACTTATGGATACTGGTTGGTTACACTGCTTTCGGCCACATAATCATTGGAATTAATTTATGATTGATTATCTCTTAATGAGATCTCATGTCTGTCTCCCCGGGCTCTGAATCAGTGTCTGGAAGTCACTGGCAAGTCTGCATGAGGGTTTTGTTGTATTTTGGGGTTCTTTTGTTTTGGTCTGGTTTTTTTACTAATTAGTCCTGAGATTAGGAAAAGATTCCTTCCTTTAATACTGACCCTATTGACGATCCCCACTTCCTGCACGCCATGGATCAAAAGGCCAGTGCTTGTCCGTTACCAAACGAGAGAGATGTAAGGTTTACAGATCGGCTAAAAACTGGGCTCTGCGGCTGTTTCACAACCAGGATACTCTTGGTTAATCTAAGACACAAGCTTCCTCACCATCACGTGCCCTCACAACCCTACCACCCCAGTTGCTGTAAATCAAGGGCGGAACTCAAAGGGTGCAGCTATCTTTTTACCAGGAATACCTTCCTGTGGCTTCCTTTAGCCTGTCTTCTCCACCCTGTTTCTCTTTAACTTAAATCGAGAGACAGGAGAATTACTCTTACACTCTATCAGAGTGTTTTCTACTGTCTTACCAGCTGGCACCTGCACTCGAAGTCAAAGCACTCTGCCAAGTGTCCTGTTTTTAACTGTTCTGGGGACAGGATGGCAAGGAAGACAGGGGCTTGCCACACAGCTGATTGGGTGTTTGGTTTTGGTTTTTTCCTTCACATGATTCACCCCTCCTCATGGGACAAGAGGTTTCTGTTTCCTCCTCCTTTTGGGATCATTGCATATGAAAGAAAACCTTTAAATGACAAACCCAGACTCCAGGTGCCTTGCAGAGGTTGAAGGCCAGTCAGGATGCTGATTCCACCAGCCATCCCTGGCCTGCCTGAATGAGTGGATGCATGTCTCAGTCCCAGCCCGCCTCTCCTTCCTTCCTGCTGTCCAACCTCTCCCTTGTTTCTTTTCCCTGTGTAGATTATTTTTAAGCCATCTATCCTGTTTGTGTGCAGGATTCTGAAGAAGGAACGGCACAGTGCAATGAGCAAATCCTCTGGGTGGTGTGGGAGGCTGGGGGGGGGTGACCAAGATGATGAACATGTGTACAATCCTGTATCATTTATGAAATATGTATAAAAAGCAACGTACCTTCTGGAACAATAAATACTTATTCAATTTTTGAATCATGGCATCTCGTTCTTTATAACAAAGCCAGAAAAAAACTGCCTTTCCGGTGATTATAGCTGGGAAGTTTTATTTTATGTAGGCTAGGCATAATGGCATATACATTTAATCCCAATATTCACTCAGGAGGCAGAGGCAGGTGGATCTCTGTGAGTTCTAGACCAGCGAATTCCAGGCCAGCAAGAGCTACACAGTCAGACCCTGTCTCAAACAAACAACAGGCTGGAGAGATGGCTGTGGTTAAGAGCACATCCAGAGGTCCTGAGTTCAACTCCCAGCAACCACATGGTGGCTCACAACCATCTGTAATGGGATCTGATGCCCTCTTCTGGTGTGTCTGAAGACAGCAACAGTGTGTACTCATATACACCGAAACCTAAACGACAACAAAAAATAAGGTAGATTTTATAAAAACAGGAGTATCATATTCAGCTTTCTTCCTAGAATCTGCATGTCACTAATCCTTCCCAGACATAAATGGATATTATAGTCCCAGCTTTTCAGAGCCACCACGAGGTCAGATTACCTCTGTAGCCTGTATAAAGCATCAAAGGAACTGGTGTCCTGGCCTTTTAATGTGCAGGGATGAAAAAACAAACACCTCTGTGTCACTCTACCTTGATTGCCTGGTACTCCAGAAAGCTGTTCAGAGACAAATCAAAGTAAAGATTCATTATTTTCAGAAACAAAAATTTATAATGATCACTAACTAAATAGGAAATTATCATGAGGAACCACCATTGTCAAAGGGTGTGTCAAAAACAAAAACCAGGGGCTGGAGAGATGGCTCAGCAGTTAAGAACACTGGCTTAACTGGGGGTGTCTGGGTGGGGGAGGCAAGAGGGGTGATGGGGATGGGGGATATGGAAGGGAATCCAGGAAAGGGGATAACATTGGAAATGTAAATAAAATTTATCCAATAAAAGAAAAAGAAAACAGTGTTTTTATACTCTATTTCAGTATCAAAATGTTGGCAAAATCCATTAAATTAGTAGTCTTGAAATAAAACAACACTGGAATCTGGCTCCCTGGTGAAGAGCCTGCAGGGCCCTGGTCCCTCCCCCTGCAGCGTACGTGGGGTACCTCTGAGGTAAGAGAAGTGTAAAGTAGGGAAGGGTGAAACTGTCTCACCATTGACTGCATGCAGCATTCTGTTCAACTTTGCCTGGGGCATTTGAGGCAGATAAGCAAAGTATAATTGGGCTTCTCCAAGGGAAATGGACAAGCAGTATTCTTTCTGAAAACAGGGGCGTTGTCCCTACCTCTGTTGAGACAGTGGCCCAGATGAACCACCGCTCCAGAGAAAGAACAAGAAAGAGCAGGAAGTTAGAACACATGGAGGCCATTGACTCCAGTGGCAAGTTCCGTTATAGATGTTTATCTTTCTTAATTCATGTCCATACATTTTATTTCATGACCCACTGAGTCGTTTAAACAGGGGCCATTTGTGTAACCATGGAATCGCCCCCAAGAGCCTAGTGATGACAGTGATGTCCTCTCTACCCCAATAGTACAGCATCAAGGGATAGGGTCTCACGAGCCCCTCCCCCACCTGTGACAGGGCCAGCCTTGTGCAGTTCAGTACAGGTAACCATGGTTGCTAGTTCACGGGTTGGAATTGTCTTTATTCTAGATGGCATTGTGAAGCTTGTCACCCTGTCTTCTGGCTCTCACACACTTCCTGTTCCCTTTTCCTCAATGTTCCCTGACCCTTACGGGCGGATGACATAAATGCCATTGTTTTTTTTTCCCCCAACACCACATCTTTCCTTTTCTTCTCCTTAATAAGTCTCATACCATGTTTTCTATAAAGCACCTTTTGGGTCTTTTCCTTGGGATCATACTGAATGTTAAGTTACCTGCTTTATATGTTCGCATTTGCATATCATTTGTATATGCTTTATCAGTGTGGCACTTGCTAAACAGGACCAACTTCTTCAAGCCTCTCTCCTGTGACTCAGCCTTTGGGTTTCCCTCTTCAAGACCTCCATTTCTCTTCTTTGCAGAGTCTCCTGCCAGTGACCACATGTGAAGTGTGAACTTCCCACAATGTTCTATCCTGGGGCACACCTGCCTTGGGCAGTCTCACTACTCCCATCTCTTTCTCCCTCCCTGATGGATTACTCTCTGTGTGGTAGGTTTCTGTTAACATAGACTTTTGGAGAATCAAAAATACAAACTAGTGCTAACATTAACCGTGGGGGTGGAGTACTAAATGATACAATAAAGAAGCAATTAACCTAATCTGAAATATGGAATATATTCAATAAGCCGATGGTTAAATGACTGGCCGTTCTCAGCCTATAGTATAAAGGAGGAACAGTGACACCTCAAAATACAGTCTAGAGTAAAACTCTTGTTGAATCCTGATCATACTAGCAACACAAATGAACCTTCGAAACTACCGGGAAAGCTGAACCTAGGTCAGATATCAGATACTGAAGAATTATTCCTGCTTTCCATAGCTGTGATAACAGTCCATGGTTATATAAATAAGAGACGCCTGTGGCAATACATCTTAGGAATGAATGCCCCGTGGAATGTGAACAAAAGAAAATTCATAAGGTATCAGTGAGCTTTCAGGTCAATGTTTGACATTGTTCTCCTGTTTCATATATATTTAAATTCTCTAGTCATATTTTTAAAGCAGGTCAACTAAAAGCAGGAGGAAATTTTTGACAAGAGCAGGGGAGGAAAGAGCCCTGGCATCTGGGGATTCTTGTTTATAGAACCAAAGGGCTATCTGCTGCAAGTCCTTGACCCCTGCAATCAGTCTTGGCAGCAAGCCTGGGTTTATCTCAGGCACACGTCCTTTGTTTTTTTTCAAACACATATGAATCACTCAGATATCTTCTCAGGGACAGGAAACCACGAGGCTTGGCTTTTTGTTGTTGTTTTGTTTTGTTTTCTGTTTTCTGTTAAAAGCAACAGCAGTATTGCCCTGCTGTGGAGTCCCACGGTCGGTCATCCATCACTGCCATCAAAGCACAGCTTAAGGAGCTAATGGTCAAGTTGCCTGGGTCCTAAGGGGAGAAAGTATCACAGTTAGAGACATGCAACCCTGTGTTTACCTATAACTCCTGTGGGTTCTACCTACCATCACAATCTAGAAACTAGCTATCTAGAAATAATCCTAATAGTTTCTGGAAATGGAGCCCTTAGAAGAAAGAAGCCACAATCATTTGGGAAAAGTTCATAAGACCATAAAGAGCTCCTTCCCCAAGCAGGCTTCTTTTCCCAGTTGCTAGAGATATGGGAATACGCTCTGGCTTGGGATTTTCAAAGTTGGCTAGGGAGAATTTATTTTCCTCAGATGTATTGAAAACAGATCTTAACACACTTTTAGCCCACCCTGCTCATTCGCCCCCTTTGCATTGTCTTCTTACCGTAATTGCTAGTTTTGGGTGCCCACAGCCTAGAATACCAGAGACCCGTGAACCGCACATCTGAAGTTACTACACCCAGGCCTGGTGATATCTAGTGAGCTGGTCCTCCCGGTTTTCCTCTTTGGTCAAAATAAAACTCTAGGCAATTTTAAACTTTCCAGGGTCTTGTTAACTAATGGGTAGCTTTCCTTTTTAAGTCTCTGCTATTTTAGTGTGAGAACTGGTTAAATAAGTAACCCTAACACATCTGCCACATAGAGAAGAAACCCAGCATGGCACCTCCAGGCATCACTGCTGAGGTTGGCAATGCCCTAGTGAAGGTTATTCCCTTTGGAAACTTTGAGACTGGAAACCAGAATAAGACACACCTACAGACTTCTTCAAGAGAATACCAGCTCCTCACAGGCCCCTCACTACCTCCTGTGTGTGTGTGTGTGTGTGTGTGTGTGTATGTGTGTGTGTGTGTGTGTGTGTATGTGTGTATGTATGTGTACGTGTGTGTGTGTGTGGTTCTGTGTGTCTCTATGTGCATGTGTGTCTTTGACTGTGTCTATGTGTGTGTGTGTGAGAGAGACAGGATGCATGTTTATGTGTGTATGTGTGTTTCTATGTGTGTGTCTGTGTGTTCTTGTCAGCTCCTGGACCATCAGACTGAGAGGTTTCCCCAGGACCCAGTTCCAGCGGAGGGGCTTGTCCTGCCCTGGCTGAAGAAGACTGCACATTGCCATGGTTGCTGCATCAGGAAGTCAGTTCCTAGAAGTCACAAAACAAGATTTGACGTGAGGGGATGTCTCCCAGTGAGAGTTCCCCTCTGGATAAGATACGGAAGGCTCTGTTACAGGCCATTCTTGGGGGGAAGGGGGGGTGGACACAAAACAAACACAATAGGAGGATGAGGAATGGTGAGGGGTTTTTATCAGCAAACCACTGCTGCTGACAGTCCAGAGCAGGCCTCTATCTGGAATCAAGGCCAGAGCAATAGATGCTTTATCCCGCTCACCCTCCCGCTCACCCTCTTCCGCTGTCCCACGGGGTCCCAGATGGCACTGATACAGACGTGCTTCCTAAGAGGCCAGAGGGATATTTTTTCCTAAGGGCTTGAGAAAAGAACGACGCAGCGCTGCTGGAACGGGCGTCTGCCATTTGTCTGCCATTGTGTTCCTGGCTGCTGGATCAGAAAGATGTCACTGTCTCTGCTACTCACCTGCCTCTTCACCACGGTCACCTCGGGGTCACCCATCGGTGAGTCTCCCTTCAAGAATTTGGCACAAGGTACTTTTCTGTTGCTGTTTGCTTTTGTGTACCAAATGTAAAGAACTAGATGGCAGGGCCTTAAATAAAGCCTGTGGTTGTATATTTAAAAAACAAACAAACAAACAAAAACACTAAAACTACATGGATATATGCCCAGAGAATTTTTGTTACGTGTTCCTTTAACCACCTGTCTAAGTGTCCAGGAATTTCAAGGATCTTTGTCTCTAAAACCCTCCTGTGAGCTAAGGGGTTCTTGGAGTATGTGTGAAAAGAAATTATGATCTCTTTCTAGTGTGAAGGCTTTAGAGTTCCAACTTGAAGAACGGAAATGATATTTTGTTTCTTTTAGAAATGAAAGATGAACTTTTTCCTTAATGAATAAAAGGGACCAAATGTTCTGTCCCCATGGAGGGTACAGACGTGGATAAAATGAGTATTACATCTGACCTTTAAAAAAAATACAAGTGACTATTTTCACAGACCGAACAGCTCTGAAGCTGTTCCTCTCAGGCTTGGCAAGAAACTGGCCAACAAGGATCCTCCTGGGTGTTTCTGTGTAGCTCAGTGTGTGAGTGTCTTAGATTG
Source organism: Micromys minutus (assembly GCF_963924665.1). Taxonomy (NCBI): domain Eukaryota; kingdom Metazoa; phylum Chordata; class Mammalia; order Rodentia; family Muridae; genus Micromys; species Micromys minutus. The sequence goes on from NC_137960.1 coordinate 24,962,414, forward strand.
GTTTCTCTGCAGTAACTTGGGCAATACTCTGGCACCTTTCAGTATATACATATACCCATGTATACTTACATATATATTTACACATATTTATATATATGTAAGTATATACATGTATGTGTGTATATATACACATACATACATACACACGTATATATATTGTTTGAAGCCGGGCACAAGCTTTTAATCCCAACACCTGGGAAGCAGAGGCAGGAGTATCTCTGTGACTATGAGGCCAGCCTGGTCTACAGAGTGAGTTCCAGGGCAGCCAGAGCTACACAGAGAAACCACATCTTGGAAAACAGAAACCAAAGAACAGCGACAAAAGATTGAACTCCGAGGAGATACAAAAGCTATGTGTATTGCAATATCCTGGATGGGATCCTGGGACAGGGGACATTGTAGATAAAAACTAAGACAATGTGGATGACCATAGGCTTGAGGTAATAATAGTCGGCAGTGGTGTGTTGATTGGAACACAGGAAGGACGAAGTGGGCAGTAAGAAAGCAGGAATGGGGGAGCTTCTAGACTCAGCGAAGGCACAGAGGCTGCAAAGACTGTGATCTGGAGAGTGCACAGGGCCTCCCAGGTACACCAGCCTCCGGGATGACAAGATAAGGACACAAACATGTCTGCTCAGGCCCCGTGGTCCGTCTTTACAAGACCCAAGATGCTCCTAAGTGTTCTGCCGAGTCACTGAGCCTTCTAGTAGGGAGGGGAACTTTGAGAGGGACACATGGGGTTGTTCTTTCTCAAGCCCTGATGCTGAGGGCTGCATGAGCTAATTAGGACCAATTTGTATGATGCCACATTCTTGGCTCCAGCTGAGAGTAGCAAGAGGACTTGATACAGAATGGGCTTTCTGAAAGAGAGGGGGGAAGAATGTAACATTAGCAAATATCCAGTGACGGTTTGTGCAACATTTCATATGGGGTCAATTCTTCTCGGCACAGTTTCTCTCTAACAAGAAGGCAAGTATATTTTCAACAGTATAAAAAAATGACCCTTAGCTTTAAGGAAAGCTTTAGAAATCATGAAACAGTCATTACGGGAGTTGCTGTTGATGCCATTAAAGGTTGAATGTCTAACTATTTCTTGTAAAATTAGAGACAGGGAGATGCGTCAAATATTTCTATGAAGTTCTAATCACCTGTGAAACTGCCCTGGAAGCTCTGCTTGGCCAGAAAGCCACAGCCAGGGGGGGCAGAGGGTTCCTCCTCGGAGAAGGGAGGGAATTTGAGGACATCTCCTCAGGGAACACTGAACTGTCAGCTAGCACTGAGCTGGGACAACTCAGGGGCCTTTTAAAGACTTTGGAAGGAACTCACAGAACTTGAAGAGAAGGTTGCTTGTGCCACCTGCAACTCTGCAAATGTCATTTCCAGAAAGTGCAACGTCCTGACTGTCAAGTTTTTTTTTTCCCCTGTCCTCTTGCCCGGCTGCTGTGTATTTCAAACTGGCTGTGAGCCTCGAGCCCTTCCCTTCCTGTGGAAAGGGCTTTCCACATTCCTTGTTCACCCGGACTTCATACTGATGCCAGCCCCACAGCCATTTTCACAAAGGCAATTCGAGGCCTTCTTTTCTTTTTGAATTTCCGAAGCTGAGGACCTAACTGCACGTAGCACGGTCTCTCCGTGACTGCAGAGCTGAACTGCAGTGGCCTCTCCACACTGTCTCTTCCCGTCCTTGTGTCAAAATTCCTAGATCCTCAGACACGTGACCCCCTTGGTCTGTCGATTCATCGACTCAACCATGTGTCCATTCATTCCAGTGCTGGCTGGAACACGGTGTCGTGCACAGCAAACTCAAGCTGTTAGACTTCCAGGCGTGGCACAGACTTAATTTCAGCACTGAGGAGACAGGAGGATGCTTGGGGCTCACTGGCCAGACAGTCTAGCCTAAATCAGTGAGGCCCAGGCCAGAGAGAGAGAGACCCTGTCTAAAGAAAGCAAAATGACTGGTTCTTAAGGAAGGATGCCTTTGACATCTTACACATGCACACACACACACACACACACACACACACACTTTTTGTTTGACAGATCAACAGGCAAGACTGAGGTAGATGTAGCCGTTGGCATTGTTATCTGAAACGTCACCAGGTGTCTCTGGGTCTCTTTCATCCCCAGCCCTTGATCCTTGTTCTGCGTACATCAGTCTGAACGAGCCCTGGAGGAACACTGACCACCAGTTCGACGAGTCCCAAAATCAACCTCTCTGCGACAACCACATGGACGGGGAGTGGTATCGCTTTACAGGGATGGCAGGAGATGCCATGCCCACCTTCTGCATACCAGAAAATCACTGTGGGACCCACGCACCTGTCTGGCTCAATGGCAACCACCCCGTAGAAGGGGAGGGCATTGTGCAACGCCAGGCCTGTGCCAGCTTCAAAGGGAACTGTTGCCTATGGAACACCACGGTGGAGGTCAAGGCCTGCCCTGGAGGCTACTATGTGTATCGGCTGGCCAAGCCCAGCGTCTGCTTCCACGTCTACTGTGGCCGTAAGTCCCCGCCTCTGCTCTCTTCTCTCCCCAGCAAGGCAACAGACGGAGCTAGAAAGGCACTATATGGACCCCAGTTACTCTGATGCCTCTTTCTTCTGTGTTTATTCATTAAAGCTGTAAGATTAGAAGTGATGGGATTGTCACCTTCCCGAGTATGGAAGAGCCCTCCACAGTCTACTTGTGGAGAGATGATCAATGGAGAGCAGACAGATACCCAGACATCTGCGGGGCAGCTTTGCGCTTGCTCACACGGCTCTTTAGGCATGATGTGTAACAGGAAGAGGCAGCTTAGCATCAATAATTCTTTAAAGTAGATTTCTACATCACTAATGCCATCAAAATCTGGAGACTTCGTAAACATCTTTAACAGTAGAGCTCAAACCCAGGGCCGACAGAATCTGGGGCCTGAGATCTGTAGCTGGGAATTGGTTATCTGAACGGACCAAGCTGTCCATGAGCAGCTTGTCTCTCTCCATTGGTGAAGCGGTCCCCACGGCCATGAGAAATGTCAGAAACTTGTAGCCCACGCCTGCATTCATGAGACAATCCAAAAGACAAGGTCCTCGGAGCCTCGCCATTCACAGAAACTGTTGTCCTTCCGTAGATTTCTATGACATCTGTGATGAGGATTGTCACGGCAACTGCTTGGACACCACCGAGTGCGCATGCTCTCCAGGAACCTCGCTGGGCCCAGATGGGCAGACTTGCTTCGGTAAGAACTAGACGCAAGGCAGACATGATCCCTCAGGATCCACGCGAGATCCCAGTGAATCTCTGAGCATTTGCAATTGAACTTGTCTTTGTTGCTGACAACTAAAGTACGGGACAAGCTCGTGGTGCGATCAAGGACAGTTTGCAACCACGCTGTCTGCTCTCTTGTGAAGCCATTTGCAAGTGGCCAGTGTGCCTGAGGATCTGACTCTTAAATTCACTAAATTTTAATATAAAAACTGATTTTTGATCCACCCATTGACAAACCAAAAATGCTCGGGACAACTCGAATGACTAAAATTTGTCTGTTTTTGCTAACTGTTAATACAGAGGAAGTGTTTCTGGTGAAAACTGGCCTTCATTAAGGTGTGGTGCACTCTGTAGCTTTAAAACTGAGGAGGCTGAGGCAGGAGGATGGTGAATTTAAAACCATCCTGAGCTGCATCAGGCAAGACTCTCACTCAAAAGAACCCAGAAAATCTGACCTCCAAACTGAGATACACTATAAGGTCATTTCACAGTAGCTTCCTAAGCCATTATCATCCTATGCGTATTCCCTTCAGGCAGATATAAAAGTGGGAATATATGTTTATTTGTTGACCTTTTCTTTTCTGCATCAAAGGTGGCACATCATCATTCCATAGGCATCTTTGCCTATCCAAAGCCCCAAGTTCCCACGAGCATCCGAGAGGGGACAGCAGGGAGACTTCTGTGTATAGGATTACACGTCAACTTTAGCTTATATTTAGTTTTACGTAAAGGCAACAAGTATAAACTTTTTGTTACATTTATTTATCGTGTATGTGCTTGCTGGACATTTACAAGGACAGCTTGCTGGAGTTGGTTCTCTCTTTCAGCCAAGTGGGCCCCCGGATCAAATTTAGGGGGCCAGACTCGGCAGCCAATGCCTCTACCCACTGTGCCAGCCCAACAATTTTAACTTTTATTTGTTTATTTATTCATTTATTTTATGTATATGAGTACACAGTAGCTGTCTTTAGACATACCAGACGAGGTCATCAGATCCCATCACAGATGGTTGTGAGCCACCATGTGGTTGCTGGGAATTGAACTCAGGACCTCTGGAAGAGCAGTCAGTGATCTTAACCACTGAGCCATCTCTCCAGTCCTTAATTGTTGGTTGTAAATTAGCTATTTTCAGGTAGAGAGGAGGGTGTAAGAAAATAACCAAGTAGCTACACATGTACCCAGATGGAACCATAGTTAAAATTTGTTTTCTTTAAAAAAAGGGGGTTGTGAAAATAGAATTTGATATTCAAGCTAAGCAGTCTCACTGGGTTCCACCACCCTCTGTCATCCTCCGTGGCTGCTACTTAAATGGCGGCCTGTTTCCTTCCTGCCCTGTCTCTGTTTTATTACTGCTGTGTGTACACGCAACACTGTACGATACAGAAATGTCATATTGGTGCTTAAAGTCAGCCTACAAATGATACCTCACTCCATGTGGGCTTTTTCTCCAGGTGTAGGCCTGTAGAGGAGTTGCTAATGCTCAAGATGCCTCTGCTAGCTGTAACCGACAGCCCCAAGCAACCCAGCCTAAAGAAGGAGAAGTTAAGTTCTCCCTCACATAAAATAAAAAGCAAAATGGAGGCTTGCAATGGAGGCCAGGGAGAAGTCGGAGCATGGGTATGGCCTCATCTCTGCAGGGAAGCTGCTGACCTCCTGGCCTCCCTGGTGAGGGTAGTGGAGTGAAGTTTAGGGCCCAGTGCATGGTGGCACATAGCTGGGAGCCCAGCACTTAGACAGTGGAAAAGGAAGATAAGGTGTACAAGGCCAGCCTCTTCCGCATGGTGCATTCTAGGCTAGCCTGGGCTACATGAGACTCTCATCTACATTGGCATCTCCTTATTTAGCCCTTTTTCCCCCCTTTGTTTTTTTGTTTTTGTTTTTGTTTTTGTTTTTTTTTTTCTCTTAAAAAATGCTTGTATGGCTCTCTGGGTTATTTTTTATCACCAATTCAAAGCCTCCAGATCTTGCCTATCCATTTTCATCATGAGCTGTCTGCAGTGTTTCATGCCAAATCCTTGTCTAGCATTAGGGGTTTTCTGTGGTTCTTCCCCCTTCTCACCTCCTCCAAGGATGCTCTACTCCAGAGTGGGTTTCCAAGTGTGTCTTTAGTTCAGGTCCAATTGCACATCAGCTTCTTAGCTGGAGACTGACATCCTGAGTGGGAAGTGCACATCTAAGCTTCAGCCATTGCCCGCACTGACCCAGGATTCCACCGTTGCCAAGCGAAGTGCGTCCCTCACCCTCCGTGTCTCCTGCAGGGAGCCTCCTCCTCTTCCACTACTGTGGCAGAGTTCTACTCTGCATTTCAGTGAGCTACGCAGTCCCTCTTGCTACTCTACTGAAAGAGCGAATGATGGTCAGTAGACACGAAGTAAGACACTTAAGAAGCGGAGGTGTAACTCACAGGCATGTTGCCAGCATTGGTTCAGCGCCAGGGAAGACCTGGCAGAAGATTGTATACCAGGAACACAAGCAAAGACAGAAAGGCATGGAGAAAGGGGATCCCACAAGAACCACCCCAATGGCAGTGCCCCTGACTACCCCACTAGGACCTACCTCTTAAAGGCCCACTACCTTGTCACATCATATTAGAGAACAAATATGTGCTGTGGAGTTTGCTTAAATCTTACCTGAACCCTAAGAGAGGGGCACCTTTATCTGCTGAGCCCCATAGGGCACTGGGTGTAAATGGAGTTCCACCCGGCTCATCTGATGCCCGGCGATCGTTTAAGCTCCAGCCCCTGGCTCACATCCTGAATCCGGGTTCCTTCCTGGGAACTAAGACATACTCCATTCTTTTTCTCGGTAGAAGGAGAGAGATGGGCATTTATTGTTCATTTTCTTTTATTTTATTTTTTTCAGGAACCCATACATAGTTCATCAGATGTTTTAAAGACTAAAAACCATTTTTTTAAATATGATGTGAGACTGTGAATTTAAAAACAAAAAACAAAAAACAGGGTCACACTATGCAGCTGGCTCTTCTGGAGCTCCCTATGTGGACCGGGCTGGCTTCCAGCTCTCAGAGATCTGCTTGCCTCTGCCTCCTGAGCGCTGGGATGAGACTATTTCAATTTTAAAGTTGATTTTCAGGGTGGTTTGTCATGCAATAACAGGAGACTGTCTCACACTGTCTTACTAGATAGCTCCTTCTTCACCGTACGCCCGTGCAGCGCACGCCCATGCAGTGCACACCTGTGGTGTGCTGTGTGGTAGAGCAAAATATAATCTATAACCTTGCACTGAACAATTTTTCATGAACTTACTGGAAAAAAAGGAATTCATAAAAATTTTTTAAAAAATGTACCCAGCACACAAAAGAAATCTCATTCCCCCATGGCCTTTCCTTATTCCATTTATGTATTTATTGTGCATGCATGCCCAGATGCCATGCATGTAGAGGTCACAGAATGATGGGCTTGGTTAAGGGAGACCAGGCCCCTAGACTGGACTACACAGGCTGGTACATGGTGCTCGAGGGCTATCCAATAGCATCTGAGAAGACGCAGGAGGGGGTTCTGTTCAGGGCTGGGGGCAGGGTAAGGTTGCTCAGCGGTGTGGCAGTGATGCGGTTTTTCTTCTGCAGACGAAAATGAATGTGAGCGCGACAACGGTGGCTGCAGTGAGGTCTGTGTGAACCTCAAAAACTCACACCGCTGCGCATGCGGGGCGGGCCGCGTGCTCGGGAGCGACGGAAAGACTTGCGAAGGTGAGACTGGGTGAGGAGCGGATGCGAACCCCACATCCAAAGGGGGCCACTGGCTTGTTCTTTGACATCTGGGAAGCTGGCTTGGCGGTAGAGGAGCACCGGGGGGGGGAGGGGGGGGCTTAAGCTGTGGACAGAATGCAAGATTGAAGGGTTATGGGCAATGACTCGGAAATCTGCTACTATTCTGTGGGACTCAAGTCATGTCCTTACCACAGCTAAAGTGACCTCACGCCTGCTTTCACAAGTCTGAGCTGCCCTAACGCTCTCCGGAGAGAGGGAAATAGCATAGTTTTTATTATTTATGCCGGCTATATGATTCGTCCTTCAGTACCATTGAACTTGTTTATTAATAGAGCCATAATCTATATATATACACGAGTTCATTTTATTCTTGTCACGTTCAAAATAATGAGACACCATCCCAAAGAGAAAAATGTCTGGGTAGTGTCCTACAAAGTTTGCATTAATTCAGAGAACAGCAAGTGGAGTATTAAATTGCTGTCCTTATAACGAGGCTAAATTATTTTGAAGTTTATTGAATAGTGATAATGTCTGGAACCCTCCCTAAATCTTAATAATTTTAGGTAATAATTTCAGCATATTTGAATATTAATAAAATATTTGATGAAGAACATTTGTAATTATTCATGAGCACATTATTGAGACTATTATGGTTAATATTCATATAATCTTAAAAACCTAATAATCATAACTGAAAAATACTTAGCAAATGATAAAAATTTTATGTGTCTCTATAAGCAGTATTTCAGGAATACTGTTTCTATTTATAACATTTAACTTTTATTGAAAGGCTAAATGTATTTGTTTCTTTAGTGTGGCTATCAAATGGTTATAGCTTTTTAAAAATTAATTATACTTTTAAATTTTTAAGTAACTTTTAATGGTTTATTATATAAATAGAAAAATAGGGGAAAAGGAAAACAATGTAAGTGACCCCCCCAATTTGTTGCTGGATGTTTCTGCCCTGAACATTTCTTTCCACAATCCAGAGGGGCTTAAATCCTTTAAGGGAATTTAGATTTTTTTTTTTTTTTTTTGGCCTATTTTTTGTTTTGCACTTTTAGACTTGAAAATACCCAATATAGTTGCCCCTTCATCTTACAAATATTGAAACTGCAACTTAGAGAAATAAACTGACTTAAGAAAGGTCATTTTGAGGGTGGCGGGGAACCAAGTGTTTGCTGAGTCAGGTGAGGCCCCCGGTATGATAACAGCACTGAAGTCTTCTTCTAAAAGGAAAAAACCATTAATGTTAATTTTAACACCCCCTTTTTTGATACAGTGTCTCACTATGAACCCTTGGTCAGCCCGGTATATAGGACAGCCTTGGTATGTAGACCAGGCTGTCCTAGAATTCACAGAGAACCACCTGCCTCTGCTTCCAAAGTTCTGGGATTAGAGGCGTGTACCGCCAACCCAATGATTTTAACACTTCATAACATAGTAGCATATTTTTACGTTTTCTTCCACATTGTTATCTATAATCTCAACTATTTCAAACATCCACAAACTGCATATATCCTTTAAAAACACATGGATTGTCTTGTCACTGTTGGCAGTGATATTTGTCACAGCTGGTCTGGACACACAGGTGCCCTGTGTGAGACGGACATAAATGAATGCAGTGGCAACCCCTGCCCATTTGTAGTGGGTGTGGGGATGGGGCATGTGCATAAAGTCAATACAGATCAATATTGCAGGCCTGACTTCCTCCTTCAACTTTGGTGGAGCATCAGGCTGTGTTTGTGTCTGGCACCCTGGATCCACAGACAGGAGCCTAGCATGACTGTCCTCTGAGAGGCTCCACTCAGCAGAGATCCACAGCCCACATTAGACAGAGTTTGGGAAAGAATTGAGGAACCACAAGAACAATAGAGTCAACTAGCCTGGATCCTTGAGGGTTCACAGAGACTGAACCACCAACCAAAGAGCCTAAGGGCGAGACCCTGACTCCCACACACATGTAATAAATGTGCAGCTTGGTCTACATGGAGGTCCTCCAACTACTGGAGCCAGGGCTCACCCTGACTCTGTTTGCCTGCCTTTGAATGCTGTTCCCCTAACTGAGCCGCCTTGTCTGGCCTCAGTGGGAGAGGATATGTTAATCCTGCAGTGATTTGGGGTACCATGTGGGTTGGTATGCTCCTCATTCTCAGAGGAAGGGGAGGGGAGGGACTGTGTGAGGGGGGAACTGGGAGGAGAGAGAGGGGCTATAATCAGGATGTAAAGTAAATAAATAAATGAATTAATGGAAAAAATATGGCTTGCTAGAGCTGGTAAGATGTCTCAGCAGCTAAGGGTTTGTCATCAAACCAGATGGCCCGAGTTTGATCCTTAGAATCCACTAGCTAGAGGGAGAGAACTGTGTCCACAAGTTGTCCTCTGACCTCCACACACTGTGGCTTTACTACACACACACATGCACACATACATGCATGCATGCACACACAAACTGTGGCTGTTCTATACATACACAGTAACACACACACAGAGAAACACATACCGTGGCTTTGCTGTACACACACATACTTGCAAACATATGCATGCACATACTACATAAATATTTTAAAAATATTATAGGTTGGTTTCTAAGCAGGTGATAAAGATTAATTTATTATAACTTTATTACTGTTTCCTTTTTTTAAAAAATATTTAATATATGAGTGCTCTATCTGCATGTATTCCTATGTGCCAGAAGAGGGCATCAGATCTCAGTACAGATGGTTGTGAGCCATCATGTAGCTGTTGGGAATTGAACTCAGGACCTTTGGAAGAGCACCAGGCACTCTTAACCGCTGAGCCATCTCTCCAGCCTTCATTATAACTTTAGTCTCTTACATTTTCCTAGTACTGATTTACGTATACTAAGTCAACTTACTGATGATCCACTAACCTGCTTTTCCTAGCACCCTTAGGCATCAGCTTCCGTCTCTCCCCAAGCATGTTAGATGATCTGAAACATTTCTTTCTATCATCCTAACTTAGAACAGAGCCCCACAAACATTTTGCATAAAGGCAGGTTGGTAAATATTTTGTGGACCATCCAGAATCAATCAAAATTACCAAGTTCTGCCCTTTAGAGAAAAATAAAATAAAATAAAATAAACATAGACCGTCATGATCATGCCTATGTGTGCTAATAAAACTTCATTTAAACACCATGTAGCAGACTGGAATCTAAAAGCCCTCAACCCAAGAGATAATGTCCAAGTCCCACGCAAGTCATTTTGGTGATTAAGATTATGATCCTTCACATGCTGGTGCAGGAGTGGAACCTGGGGCCTTGGGAATGGTAGGCAAACGCTATGACTGAGCCTGGTGCTCTTAGTCTCAGAGGGTCTAGGAGAGGAGCCAATGATCCAACTGCTCTACAGCAACTGTGACCCAGCTGGTCCAGAAGAATTTTACTCAATCTCTTCTCATCCACCAATAGGTCTTTAAAATTTTAACTTATATGTACATATATTACAACAGTTAAGAAATGGCTTCTGAGTCTTGTACACATTTACGACCTCATTCTAATCATAAGAAAACCGTGAGAAAACTAGAAAGATACTCTCCAAAAATGCCCGGAGAGCCTCAGTAACCATTGCTGAGCAAGGAGGGCTACTTAAGGCAGTCATAACATTTAATGAACAGTTTTGGGGATTTGCCTCGCTACCGGTTACCACATTAGGCTACAGAGGAGTGTGCCGTGAGCTAAGAACGATCCCTGGTGACTAACGCCGGGCTTCCCACACAAGAGTGTGACAGGGTAACTCTCACCTCTGCCGGTTCCCTCTGCAGACATCCAAGGGTGCCACAGCAACAATGGTGGCTGCAGCCATTCCTGTCTTGGGTCGGAGAAGGGCTATCAGTGTGACTGTCCCCGGGGCTTGGTGCTGTCTGAAGATAAACACACCTGCCAAGGTAGGGCAAGGTTTGACTCCCTTCTGATTCACACGCTGTCCTCCCTCCCACCTTTGCCTCCCCCCTGCCCCCCCCCCAGACCGGAAGAGTCTTATCTTTCATAACACTGTCCCTCTGAGCACCAAGTGTCCCCTGAGTCAGCAGTCAAGAATGGTTCAGTAGAGAACCCCACCCCCACCCCGGCAGGGTGTGCCAGATCATTCTGTGATCCCCTCACTTGGGTGGTGGAGGCCAGAACCGTGCCAGAGAGAGCAAAGCCGACCTGAGCTACCCAGTGAGAGCTTGTCTCGTAGACAGGAGTGGGAAAAGCTCTCTCTCTCTCTCTCTCTCTCTCTCTGTCTGTCTGTCTCTCTCTCTGTCTCTATCTCTCTCTGTCTCTCTGTCTTTGTCTGTCTCTGTCTCTCTATGTCTCTGTCTGACTCTGTCTCTCTATGTCTCTGTCTTTGTCTGTCTCTGTCTCTCTATGTCTGTCTGTCTCTGTCTCTGTCTCTCTCTCTCCCTCTCTGAAGTCATGAAAAGCTAACTTCCCTTTGCTGGTCAGCTCTGAGTTGCTCTCTGGTGTCTATAGCCAACAGTGCAACTGCCCTTCTGCAGTTCCAGGGGCCAGCCTTGAATAATGAGACCTCTTCTCCAGTTCTTGGTGTCTGATTTCTTTGTATATCTTGATGCTGAGACGTGTGTTCACAGATGGACGCTGGCAGTACCTGGTATCCTTCAGGGTGTTTGCAGGGGGACAGAACATGAATGCAGGAATGCCACAGAGAAGCGACCTTTTCTTTCTTTTTTTTTTCTTTAATATTACGTTAAAGCAGAATTTATAGTCTGGGTTTTCAGTTTACTGAGTAGCTCAAGGACACTTTGGAAGGCTTCCAGAGTCAGAAACGCTGTTTATTGCCTGTTTAATGGTGCAGTAACTAATGGTCAGATCAAAGTAGCTCTGCTGTGCTGCTTAATCCGATGTCAGCAGCGTCTTACCTGTGCTGCCGGTAAATTGTGTAGGCACTAAAGTTCATCCTTACGATGTCCCGTCCCATGGAGTCAGGCCAGCCACACTTTGGACAGCCGTTTGAGCGGAAGCTTAACCGCACTATTTCCTGTTCAAAAGAATATGTGCTTTGAGGAGCATCATTGACCATTATCTTGGGGGTTAGGGATCCTGGTTTTATTCATCTGCTTGCTTCAAACCCTTTCCTGGAGGGAAAAGGACAAAGAAGGTAGGTTGAAGAGGAGGAGAAAGTATTCCCCTAGCAGCCTCCTTAGCTGTCCCCTGAGCCAGGCTCCCTGCTCTAACAGAATCTCTTTACACACAGTACCAGTGTTGTGCAAGTCCAGTGCCATTGAAGTGAGTGTCCCCCGGGAGCTGGTTGGAGGCCTGGAGCTCTTCCTGACCAATTCCTCCTGCCGAGGAGTATCCAACGGCACCCACGTCAACATTGTCTTCTCCCTCAAGACCTGTGGCACCGTGGTTGATGTAGGTTCTCCTGGAGGACACTTAGGGAGTGGCCAAAGCTACTTGGGGAGGTAGTTGACAGAGGGTAGATGGTGAGATAGCTCCACACAAAAGAACTGAGCTCACGACATCTTCCACCCCAAGCCATGGTCCTGGAACGGTGAGGTACGGAATGACTAATTCTATCATCTCTGGTCACATTCGGCCCTGAGACATCTATCTGCGAGGTATTTTCCCACATCAATCCCAGCAGTACCAAAAGGCAGGAGACACCCTGTGGTCAGTCATTAGAAGCTAGGGATGATATGGGTTGAGGGGATGGTGGTTCGTTTAGGACAGGCGAGTGAATCCAGACATTGATCCAGGCTGCGGTACAAGGTCAGTGTTTTTCCTTTTTCAAACATGCTCACACCCCCATGCTGAAAACCCAGAGGGGACTATGGAATAAGTTCCTGTCTATCAGGGAGCACAGAGCAGGCCTGAGATGGAAAGATAGAAATGTAAGCAAGGGCTGGGCTGGCTGTCTGACACATGACAGGCACAAACTCTAGGAGTCCCCGAAAGGGCTGTGTCTTGGGTGTGGGTAGAACTGTGTCTAATGCACACAAGTAAAGAGACGCAAGGCCTTTTTAATGGGGAACACAGGAGCAGCACCCCAAGGGACTCTTCAGGTCCGGGCAAAGCAACCTGCACCGCAAGACTGGAAAGGCCGTGGGGGTAGAGATTATTTCCAAGGGCCTGGCTTGTGCTCTAGGGAGAGACGGAGGTTTGAGCTGCCCCCCCCCCCCCGTGGATGAAGCTCTGACCCCCACAGTGTGCAAGATTGATGGTACACAGAGGACTGGATATAGGTCAGTGCAGAGGTCTTAATGACCATTTGTTTATGAGTCACAGGGCTCATTACTTTGGGTGAGATACAAGGTAGTAATGGAGGAAGAGGGGCTCCCCATTCAGGCAAACGTGGATTGTTTCTATGGTAATCTGACGGAACAGCTCTGTAACAGGCTGGTACCATCTTCGGTTGGCTGAGTGGAAACAGTTCTGGGGTAAGCAGCTGAAACCCCTCTGTACTGGCGTGGGTGCAGGTTCTGGATGAATCCAGGGCTAGCTTAGGTGCAACAGGAGCTAGAATTCTTGCCGAGAAAACATGTGGCACTGTCCTCGTGTGAGAGCTTGGAAGTCGCTGATTATCTCCCTAGATCAGCTCTCCTGACTAATGCACCACAAGAACGCCTGGGCTGACCAAGACTGACTTAGCAGTCTGAGTGTCCTACTAACCAACAGCGGCTTAGGCAGATTGGCTTGAGGCCAGTTCAGGCCAGTTCGGACAACATTAACAGCCCCCGCCCCCCCACACACACATTTAAAGCCAAAGCCCCTCTGGATTAAGGAACTAAATCTGTAATGTTTAACAGGCTGGGTGTTCGGAGGATGTTAAGGTGAGCAGAGAGGGAACTAGAAAGAAATCTCACAATCTCTCTTCACCCTTTCCTGGTACAGGTGGTGAATGACAAAATCGTAGCCAGCAACCTCGTGACGGGTCTGCCCAAGCAGACCCCTGGGAGCAGCGGAGACATCATCATTCGGACCAGCAAATTGCTGATCCCGGTGACCTGTGAGTTCCCACGCCTGTACACCATCTCGGAAGGCTATGTGCCCAACCTGCTCAACGCCCCGTTGGAAATCAGGAGCCGAAACCACGGCATCTTCCCCTTCACGCTGGAGATCTTCAAGGACCAGGAGTTCGAGGAACCGTATCGGGAGACTCTGCCCACACTCAAGCTCCGCGACTCGCTCTACTTTGGCATCGAGCCCCTGGTGCACGTGAGCAGCCTGGAGAGCCTGGTGGAGAGCTGCTTTGCCACGCCCACTGCGAAGATGGATGAAATCCTCAAGTACTACCTGATCCAGGATGGGTGAGCACAGCGCTGTTTTGGCGGGGGTGGGGGGAGTGGGCAGGCACACCCACTTCAAGCGCCCGTGTGTGTGTGTGTGTGTGTGTGTGTGTGTGTGTGTGTGTGTGTGTGTGTGTGTGTGTGCAATCGCTGAAAGGCCCTGGATCAGATTTGTAGGTATGTGATGGTGTCAGTGAATCTAATTGCTCTCAGTGCCCCGAACAGTGGCTTCTGACTCTTAGTCCGATGAGGTCAGCTTAGAAGCCATTTCTTCCATTTGCTGTGGATGAGTCAGCGGCTGTCTCCCGCTGGGACGTCTGCTTGTGTACTTGTTATTTAGACTCTGGGTCAAGGACTGTCATCTGTTTAGACAGTTCAAACCAGCTCTGCTGTTTCTCCTTTGACCTTTAATACATATAAAATAGAGAACTACATCTGTGTGTGTGTGTGTGTGTGTGTGTGTGTGCCTCTGTGTGTGCACACATGCATGTAAAATATATAAATGATAGAAAATATCATATATATTATATCAGATGATATAAAATATATAAATGATATAAAAGATGTAAAATGAGTTAGAATGGTTAAATCACACCTTAGCTTCTTAGGGGAAAATGTGCATTAACATGCACAACCATGGCCTTGGTGTGTCGGCTAATGAGCCCTTTCCCCAGTTTTCCATGACAGGCACCTCATGGCAGTGTGCCAAAGTGAACGTAGATTAAGACACAGACTCTGTAAAGTGGTGAATTGCTATTACTTTTGGGGAAAGAGAGATGAAATCATTTGAGGCCACCTGTCGTCCCTCGTCACCTGAGAAACTTAAACATATGCACACAGGTGGCCCCTTCAGCTCTACACACCCTCCGGGGGATTGCGTCTCTTGTATGTCCAGGAAACAGGTGTTAAATCAAGGAAGAGCCTTCTCAGACCAGCCACTATCCTAACCTAGATCCCTACACGTCACAGACGGGAAGACAACCTTACTAGCCAACCGTCTCTCTGCAGAGCACATCTCCCAGCTTCTAATTATGCAGAGTCCTTAAGGAAGCAGGGGTGCTGTGCTCTCCGAGGCTCCATGAATGGAGAATAGAGCAGACATTGTACTTAGCCCTGCCTGATGAGATCTGAAGGTGCCTTTGCCAGGAGAGAAAACCATCTAGTCTTCTCCCAAGGCTGGCGTGTAGCCCAACACCCTCCACCCACTTTACCTCTCCTTGGGCCAAGCGCCTTGGCTGGGAGCGTCTGCTGCCTCTGTGGAAGCGATCCGGTCTGACACGTTGTCTGTCCTACCTTTAGCTGTGTTTCTGATGACTCAGTAAAGCAGTATGCATCAAGGGATCACCTAGCAAAACACTTCCAAGTCCCCGTCTTCAAGTTTGTGGGTAAAGACCACAAGGTAAGCTGGACACCTTTGTCCCACAGCCTTACACACTCAGCATTCATACACATTACAATTGCCTGCCCCGCACCACCCCCATGTAAAGTGGCCATGCACAGAGAGTATCATAGGACCACAATTTGGAATCGTTGTAGGCAGATTATCGTGAAAAGTGAGTGTTGCTATCAGTTCACGATTCAGACAGGAATCTCGGCACAGGAATGGGGAGAACTTAGAACCCAGAATGCTAATCGTAGGATACAACTTAGTACAGAATGCTCTATACGGAATGTATGGGAAACTACAGATTGCAAGGGTTATCTCACAGAAACAGAACGGTTTGATGTACATGTTTTATAGCATGCTCTTAAGAGGGCAAAAGGGGGCCTCAAATTACAACCAGGGGGTCACATCAATTTAATGAAACGGTAAACAGTTTTTAAAATTATAAACATGAGAGAAGCAGGTGTGAAGTGTACTAACCGTGTGTGTACACATGGTCAAGATGGCAAAAGGCTATCCCAAGTGACTGTGGGTGACAAGATCGAGCTTTTGCTGCTGTGGGTAGTGTTGAAACACAGCCCAAGTAAGGTTTCAAGGAGCAGCATTCCTTCCCACAATGCCTCTAAATGATCTTTCCGGCCATTTTGTTATTCCAGAACTCCAGCTGAGTAACCGATCCTAGCTCAGCAAACCCTTCTGGAAAAGGCTTCTTTGCAAGTACTGGGCTCCAGTGCTCCTCCCAGTCCAGAGGACTGAGATGCTAAAGCAGGAGACTCTCTCCCTAAGGTCTCTTCAGCATATCAAAGTCATGGGTCTAGATTTTGAGGTCACCCACGTGACTGTGTTCCACGTGCACACAGTTCTAAATGTGTAAACGGGGCAATTTCCTTATCCTAACTCTCGGTTTCCTGTCCATAAATATAAGACTGTCATGGTCGCCTCCAGTTGGTGCTTGTGAAACTATGTGTGGCTCTCTTCTGTCGCCTACAGTGACAGTGATATGGCTGTTTTACTGTCCTTACCCCTTCAGGAGGTATTTCTACACTGCCGGGTCCTCGTGTGTGGGGTGCTGGATGAACGCTCCCGCTGTGCCCAGGGGTGCCACCGGCGAGTGAGTCGCGAGGCAGGTGAAGACGAGGACTCTGCTGGGCTGCAGAGCCAGACACTGACGGGCGGCCCCATCACCATCAACTGGGAAGACTAGTTCCTGCTCCCACGCTTCCAGCCTTCCTTCTCTCTAGAACAACTTCCTGTGTCCTGGGAGAACATCGGAGAACCTCCTAAGACACCTGGCTCCTTTAAAGCATATACTGTGAGTTTAGACAAGCCCACTCCATGAAAGGACTGGCTGGCTGGTCTTGTTCCCGGGTTGGTCCAAATCACAGCACTGCTGGCCCATGTGACCTAGGTGTGACTTGGCTTCTGGATCAGAGAACTGCGTTTGTCCTCCTGGAAGGACACCTCCCTCACTTCTTTCTTACAATGAAATACCTCGTTAATGGCGTAACAAGGCCACTAACATGAAGAGCTGGGAATAGCATTCCAAGTCAAAAACCTAAAATAATTCATTACTAAAAGTATCCCCTAAATATCTAATAATTGTGACCTAAAAATCTCAACTCAAGTATAGAATATTTAAAGGAGACTTGAAAGTTTATCAATAAAATTATGTGTAAGAAAAGAGACCATAGGTTGAACACTGAATAGAAATTTTTAGTGTTTTCGTATTGCCTTGGGTAAAATGTTTTCACCTAAAAATAAATCCATAAGGTGCTTAAGAGCACTGGCTGCTCTTGCAGAGGGCCCAGGTTCGATTCCCAGCACCGCCACGGTGACCCACAACTGTCTGTAACTCTGGTTCCAGGGATCCAGTGGCCACTTCTGAACTTCCCAGGCACCAGACATGCATATGGTGTATAGATATACATGCAGGCAAAACACTCACACAAGTAAAATAAGTTAATTTTTTAAGTTTCAGAATGCATGTAAGTAGTTCAGTGGCTCTAAGCAAAACTAATTTCTGGCCCCATATGCCCTGAATAATAGTATTCTGTGCCCTCAGTTAGGTAAGACAATAGGAAAAGGTATAAAATTATACCATACTCTTACTTTGCAGGTGCTCAATAAATTTTATTGAAATAAATACAATAAACTATAAAGAAGAGTGATATCTAGAGTTCAGCTCCTTGATACTCGGGGTAACTGCTGACTTCCCACGAGATCAATTGAGGTCTCCTTTTCTTTCTCAAAATGGCTACAAGGAACAAGCTTGGTTTTTGTTTTTGTTGTTGTTGTTTTTGGTTTTGTTTGTTTGTTTTTCTCTTTAATTACCATGTGGGATAATGGATAATTCTGGTTAAACTTAATGAAATTTGGGAGGGAAATAGAAGAAGTGAGAATTTTGGGTCAGAAAACAACATTTCTCTATAAATAGGCAAAGGTAAGTGTTTTAGATTTGGGGGCCAGTGCGACTTTGTTGGCTGAGATAATCTACATCAGGGGCCTTCCGGGAACAACAGAATACCTGCAGGGTGATGGAAGTGGCCGGGCAGAACCCAGGGAGTCTTGATTGGCCTTGTTTAGAGGGTTCACAGGTATTCCTAATACACAGTCAGTGCTGAGAGCCACAGCTGAAGGGATGGCGTGTCATTTCCTGTCAGCTGCGAGCATATCTCCTACCCCTAACCAGACACATCTCAGATTGGCAAAAGACTCTCACAGAGCTTGAAGTCTGAGCATACCCATGGGGGCAGGAGGGAGAGAGATGAAATCTCGGGGGCTCCCCGACCTTCATCAGACAAGCCTCAGCTCCCCAGTGAGAAATCCACATGGGTAGAACTTACTTACCCGCCTGAATTCCGTCCTCATTAACTGAAATACAGCTATGGATGGGGATGGAAGTCATTCATCTCTCTTAGAGTTTTCTAAAAAGTGCGCTTTATTAAATGTGAAGTGTTAACTGGCAACTGAAACATGGGCCAGAAAAAAGTCATTGTCTCCCAAATGTTTGGGCTCTTCCAGTTTTCACTTATGACTGTCACGACCAGATCTAGGAATAGCAGGATCTACTTGTAGCTGTCTTTCAGCCAAGAACTGAGTTTCCAGGCACAAGGGAAAGCAGGGTTAGAGCGCACAGTCTTCAGACACTGCATGTCTTTTCCTTAACTTTCCTCAAAGGACAAGGCCTGCTGTTTCCCTTCTCCAGCTCACGATCTCCGAAGGATTGGAAGAAAGGACGGTCCCTGTACCACACCGCTGTCTCTGAAACAGCCCTGATGCGCTGTAAAGCCCGGAAGATCTGCCCCATCTTCATAACTCCTCCTTCTCCTCCTCTGCGCAGATGCAGGCTGCCCTCTGACTGTTCATAAAGGGCCGGCAGCCCAAGGTCCACACGGTGTTGAACACGGTATCAGCCAGAGAGTCACAGGCTGCTTGAGAAAGAGGAATAGAAATGTAAAGACCAGCACAGAGACACGCTCCCCCCCAACCCCACGCCAGGAGCACGTGAGGCAGTGTATTTTCTGGGTGAGCAGCAGGGGGTGGCAGAGACAGACTAAAAAGACCAGCACCTTCAAGAGAGGTACTTTCAGAAAACCCCCCTCTAGTCCAATAAAGTAGATACTCTTGCTGGTGCCTCACGTTTGTGGTACCCCCACCCTCACCCCCAGGGAAAGTCATTAGAAATCCCACACTATCATTATTTTCAAATACCCATTTAGACTACACTGCCATGTTTCTCCGGTCAACCACGGGGTGCACAGTTATTCATTGATGGAAGGAAAGGGTGTATGAGAGACAGGCACATCAGCTTCCTCTAGGATACCAGAGATAAACAGACCACATACATCATCCCAACTCAAGGACCTCATAGCTTGGACCAAGGGATGGAGCAAACACACTGGACAGCAACTAATTATGCTACACCATGGTGACAGGAACCACAAGGTGGCTGGGAACTCTCGGAAAGGTTCCGGTCCCTTGGGAGAAGGGGCTTTGAGGAAAGACAAGGCAGGAAAAGACCTTGGTCCGTTTGTATAACAGAAACCACGAACACACCAGGAAAGGTAAACAACTTAGAGGAAATATAAATTCTCCACTGAGCTGACTCACTGGAATTGAAAATGAAAAGAGGTTGTTAGTCACTAAAAATGCATCTCCCACAGAAATCCACTGCCATACGGTTTCAAGAAATATTTGCTAGATCTGTAAAGGATTCATAGCGATCCTTTCTAAGTGCTTCCAAAATTTAGAATTATGTCAGTTCCCTTGCATGTGGTCAGTATTATTCTGATAACAAAATCAGACAGAGGAAACCAGAGACACAACAAACCACTGGTAAGTATCTCTCATGATTAAATGCAACAGGTATTCCTAATGCACAGTCAGTGCTGAGAGCCACAGCTGAAGGGATGGCATGTCATTTCCTGTCAGCTGCGAGCATATCTCCTACCCCTAACCAGAAACATCTCAGATCGGCAAAAGACTCTCACAGAGCATGAAGTCTGAGCATACCCATGGGGGCAGGAGGGAGAGAGATGAAATCTCGGGGGCTCCCCGACCTTCATCAGACAAGCCTCAGCTCCCCAGTGAGAAATCCACATGGGCCTTTCTGTGATAGAAACACTCAACAAACCAGGAAGAGGACGTCTACACCTGACAGGGATCATCTTGGAAGAAGCAGGGCCAGCACTGATGCTCAGAGCCAAGCTGATTCCTCTTCCCTGCCAAACAGGAAGACAACACAAGGAAGACAGTCTTAGCGCTTCCATGGGATGGGTATCTA
Organism: Micromys minutus; assembly: GCF_963924665.1. Taxonomy (NCBI): domain Eukaryota; kingdom Metazoa; phylum Chordata; class Mammalia; order Rodentia; family Muridae; genus Micromys; species Micromys minutus. The sequence goes on from NC_137960.1 coordinate 24,982,811, forward strand.
AGGTTCTAGTCAGAAAAGTCAAGCAAAACGCAGGCCTTTAAATCCCAGTGGAAAGGACATGCTGATGATACCTTTTGAACGACTAAGGTGTGCACTAAAAACTTACTAGACCTAATACACGAGTTCAGCTGGATCGAAGAAGGAGTCAGTAGACAGAAATCAATCACCTCTCTGCACAGCATCAATAAGTCACATGTCAAGACAATAGGGGCAGGAGGAAGGGAAGAGGGCTCTGTGGGTGCCAGCACTTGCTGCACAGCCTGACACAGCCTGAGTTTGATCCCGGGAGCCCACATACAAAAGCTGGAGTTGGGGGCTAGAGAGATGTCTCAGCTGTTTAAAGGCTAGGCTCCCCATCAAAGATACACAGCTGGGAACAGTGACACACACCTTTGATCCAAGCCCTGAAGGCAGAGCCAGGAGGATCTCCACATTTGAGGCCAACACGGTCTATGTAGTGAGTCCCAGGCTAGCCAAGGCTATTTAGTGAGATGCTGTCTCTAATAAACAAGAACAAAAGCAGAAGCTGGACCCAGCACCCCAGTCATGAGGTGAGGCAGGGTCAGGAGAATCCCCGGGGAGATCAACACTAGAGAGTTGTCCCTTGGCATCCACATTGGCTCCATCATAAACACGCATGTAAAAAATAAAGCAAAACCACAGATTCAACCACAGCTCTGACAACCACAGCCACATGCATTACAGAAATTAACAAGCCGATCTTAAAACTCCACAGAAATGACAGGAGTCTGGAGTGTCCAGAGAGATCTTGACAAAGAACAAGATGCAAGGGCACATCTCAGCTCAGAGACCCATGGCGACAGGGACACGGGGTGCCAGTGCAGGCCGGTGTGATAGCATAGGGTGAAAGTCGGAGACCACTGTTCACACTTTGCAGCTTAGTGTGGAAATGGTACTTCCAACATCAGTGTTAAGTCATCGGATAGTCACACGGCGAGGCTGGACCCATTCTTGGGCCGTGTACAAATAATTCTCAAAATGGACCTCAAACCTAAACAAAGAACAACGATCATAGAAGTCTTAGAAGAAAAGACCAGTAGATATTGTAGAGTTTGGATGGGTAAAATCATACTACTACCCATGACAGCAAAAGCTGTTGTGCTGGGGTCCACCTGTGACCCCAGACCAGAGGCTGAGGCAGGGGGATCTGGAAATTTGACATCATTCTGGGATATTCAGAGACCATGTCTCAAAGGGCATAGGTTCATGTGTGTGGACACATAAGTCTGAAGAAGGATCAGAAAGGAAGGGCTCTCCTGACTCAATGACTAAAAGAAAAATTTTAAAAGGGACAAAGAACCTGGATAGATACTTTATATATATGTTATATATGTGTATGTGTGTATGTGAGCATATATGCGTGAGTGTGTGTGAGAGAGAAAGAGAGAGCGTGTGTGTGTGTGTGTGTGTGTGTGTGTGTGTGTGTGTGTGCATTTATATGTTCAGCATCATCAGTTGTCAGGGGGATAATTGTGGTATGTAACAAAAACAATAATGAATGTTGAAAAGGGACTGAAGAATCTGGGGTTTGGGGGAATATAAAATGGTGTGGTGATTGTTTAGGAAAACAGTAAGGTTATCAAACTGTTCTACACATGTTTCATATAATCCAGCAATTTCTCATTCATGTGTGTATCACACACACACACACACATACACACACACACACACACACACACACACACACATACACACACACACACACACACACATGAAAACATGGTTCCTGCAGATGTCCCTCTGACAGTGTTCAGGGCAGCAACACTAAGACCAAAGCCAACCCCAGTTCCACCTGATGGGCAGATAAAGATGGTATGGGAAGGCTCACAACGCACTAGTTTTCGGCACTAAAGGGGAGTAACTAACTGATTAATAATAATAAATAAAGAGGAATAAATTCTGATATCTTCTACAGCATAGATACATGAAAGAAACCGGTCACAGAAGTCCATGTATTTTCATTCCTTTATATCGACATTCCAGAAGAGACAAATCAACAGAGGTGGAAATCAGTTTCACAGCTGGGCAGAGCGGAGTGGGGGGCAGTGTCTGAGGGAGTTGATGCATCTGAGGGGTTTCTTTGAGAGATGATGAGTATGAGGCTGATTGTATAACTCTAGATACACTCAACTAGTACTTAAATAATACATAAATCACATTTCAAAAGCACTATCTTTTTGGGGGGTGGTTTTGGTTTTTCAAGACAGGGTTTCTCTGTGTAGAAGGCCTTGGCTGTCCGGGAAATTGCTCTGTAAACCAGGCTGGCCTCAGATCTGCCTGCCTCTGCCTCCCCAGTGCTGGGATTAAAGGCGTGAGCCACAACTGCTCAGCCACAAAAACACAGTGCCAGCAGCAAATGCTCAGAACATTCTACACAGGAACTTAGGGTGGAAAGTCTGGGCCTTTACCCAGTGCGGGAATCCAGAGGGAGGTGCTAAGGAGGTGGCCTCGGGCTGACTTAGACAGAGCTCTGCATGCAGAACTCTGGGGCTTGCATTTACTCTGTAGAGAAGACAAACTATTCAGAAGCTTCACCTGCAGGCAAAGGCTATCACTGAGGTGATATTGACACAGAGCTCATCCCAGTGGATGGCTCTCAATTAGTGGAACACAAAATCAGAATTTTGCAGCAAGCTGGCCAATGAGAGAGCAACGAAATATTTAGGAAGAAAAATCAATAGGACATTGGCCTAGAGCCATTCCCTGACCCAAGCCTACATCAATAATGGCCTTTTCCTACTCCTTGTGGACACAGGCTAGAGAAAATCTCACTTTTACAAGGCCCAATTTATGTTCCTTGTCCCAGGCCCTCACACATATCACACGAAGACTATTTGCTAAACACTGTCCTAAGAACCACCTCCAAGACTGTCCCCACAGTTGCTCTCTGTGGCTCAGAGAAGCCTGATTCGCAACCTGATTCTCCCATCTGGAAACGCTGAACATTAACACCAGGTTATCATGTTCTGGCTTCGGAAGCAGAGCAGTGAAAAGGTTTGAACAGTAAATTAGGAAAAAGAACAGAGCCGGATCTGGAAGCTGAGCAGTTAGGTGGCACTCCAAACCAGTTATCTGGAAGCACACAGAAAGCTGTGCGCACACAGAAGAGAATTGTTAAAGTTCCTGCCTAAGCTAAGGGCGAACTATGAAAACAGGGCGGTGGCCAAATTACTGAGGGACTCCTGAGTGGAAAAATGTTTAACAGGGCATGGAAGCTTCTCCTCTAGTCTTAAAAGGCAGGTTTTTATTCTCTGCAAAAGCGTTGCTGTGTCCCCTTCCAGCAGGAAGGGTTCCAGCAGTTCATGGGTAGCAAGATCTTTAATGAAAGAGTGCTAGTCTCTCCCTCCGCCTTTCCTGCAAGCTGCAATCATCTCTCCAGTCAAGGGGACCCTGGCTCCCTGTGTGAAGACAGGCACACCCCCCACCCCAACCCCCCGCGGTCACCAGGAAGTGTCCTTAAGAGACTTACCTTCCACGTTGGAGACGAAGCCCAGGCTCCGCTTGAGGTCAGAGCAGATGGAGTGGAGACACCATCGGAATTTCGCATCGCAGCGATATTTGTTGGCACCGCAGGTGTCGTAGCAGACGTCCAGCTGGTTGCAACACTTGGTCATTGCTGGAATGCCCAAGTCCATCTGTGAAAGTGAAGCAGGAGAGTGTGCCACATTAAGAGCAGGGACCTGAGGCAACCCTGCCCACCTCACTGCGAACTACTGTGTGCCACGTATTAGATCAGTTTGGAGACACCAAGAACTCCGGCGGGGGGGGGGGGGGGGGGGGGGGGGGGGGACTGCTCCAAGTGGCAGGATGCTGATTTTAACATTGTTGCTACCTTTATGAGTGTTGCGGGCCTGTTTTATTTATCTTTCCTTTCGTGATATTAGTTATTTTCAGATCCACGGCCACGTGTGGCGATGAAAACAGAAAGTGGAGGGACAATCCACAGGACAGAGCACAGGGAGATTAGAGTGTGGTGAACGCGTTGGTCTGACAGTCCGATGAAGTACAGGATTGGAAAGGCTCTGCTGGGGCAGCGCTTGCCTGGTGTGCGTGAAGTTTTATCCCCAGATCTGCAAAACCCAGGCCTGGCAGCACGTGCCTGTATCCCAGCGTCCGGGGGCAGAGGCAGGATGATCAGAAGAAAGAGGTCAGCGCTGGCTACATTTCAAGTTTGAGGAGAGCCTGGAATACATGAGACCATGTGTTGAGGAGGAGGAAGAGGACAAGGAGGAGGAGAAGGAGGAGGAGGAGGAAGAGGACAAGGAAGAGAAGGAGGAGGAAGGGGACAAGGAGGAGGAGGAGGAAGAGGACAAGGAAGAGAAGGAGGAGGAAGGGGACAAGGAGGAGGAGGAGGAGGAAGAGACAAGGAAGAGGAGGAGGAGGAAGGGGACAAGGAGGAGGAGGAGGAGGAAGGGGACAAGGAGGAGGAGGAGGAGGAAGGGGACAAGGAGGAGGAGGAGGAAGAGGACAAGGAGGAGGAGGAGGAGGAAGAGACAAGGAGGAGGAGGAGGAAGAGACAAGGAGGAGGAGGAAGAGACAAGGAGGAGGAGGAGGAGGAAGGGGACAAGGAGGAGGAGGAGGAGGAGGAGGAAGAGGACAAGGAGGAGGAGGAGGAGGAGGAGGAAGAGGACAAGGAAGAGAAGGAGGAGGAAGGGGACAAGGAGGAGGAGGAGGAGGAAGATACAAGGAGGAGGAGGAAGGGGACAAGGAGGAGGAGGAGGAGGAAGGGGACAAGGAGGAGGAGGAGGAAGAGGACAAGGAGGAGGAGGAGGAGGAAGAGACAAGGAGGAGGAGGAGGAGGAAGGGGACAAAGAGGAGGAGGAGGAAGAGGACAAGGAGGAGGAGGAGGAAGGGGACAAGGAGGAGGAGGAGGAAGAGGACAAGAAGGAGGAGGAGGAAGGGGACAAGGAGGAGGAGGAGGAAGAGGACAAGAAGGAGGAGGAGGAAGGGGACAAGGAGGAGGAGGAGGAAGAAGGGGACAAGGAGGAGGAGGAGGAAGAGACAAGGAGGAGGAGGAGGAGGAGGAGGAAGGGGACAAGGAGGAGGAGGAGGAAGGGGACAAGGAGGAGGAGGAGGAAGAAGGGGACAAGGAGGAGGAATAAAATGCAAGTAGCTCAGAGCACAGAACGAGAATGTGCAGGGTAATAAGTCAATGTATTTAGTGTGACAAAGATTTGAGCAGGAAATGTATGTGCATGCACATGCACGTGCACCCAAGCTTGTGTGCACACGGAAGAAGCTCTGTGGGGCTCAGACTCAGGTTCACTGTCGGTACCTGAAGCACCGGGTTTGTGCCTCTGCATCACAAAACGAAACTAGTGCATGGGCACATTCAGTGTTGCATGAACACACTCACTAGTGCATGGGTAAATTCAGTGGTGCATGAGATCACAGAGCAGGTGAGGTTAGTACTAGTGAGGGCATCTCAGATGCCTTTGTCATTTCCTGATAACATGGGCTTGGTTTATTGTTTGTTGCTTTTCCAGACAGGTTCTTATGTAGCTCAGGCTAGCCTCAAACTCATTATGACCTTAAGTGAATCCTCCTGCCTCCATCCCTGGCTTTGGAGGCTGGGATGTGGATGAGAGATGGAACTCTGCTTTCAGGGCATGTGTGAGAAGTGCACCGTCCCGTGGTGGTAGAGCTTCTCCTCGTTAGAGCCTTTCAGGTTCTCTTATTAACCCAAGGTCACTTGATGCAGAATAACACCTTCCACAGTCTAAAATGTTCTTTAAGCAAAACTAACCAACACAACAGCAAAACCCCATTAAAGGCAGCCATAGACTGGGTTTTGTAAGTCCTCAGAGGCTGCAGGTGCCTAAGGCAAAGAACTTTTCCTGGCCCCAGTCCCAAATTAAAACTAGACCATGAAAAGGCAACTGCCCATTACCTAAGCGTAGTGACCGCCGCTCACTCTACTTGACCGAATGGGAGACTCTTGGATTACTTCTAAATAGTGTGAATCGGTCTGTTTGTTTGTTTGTGAGCCAGGCTTTCTGTGTAGCTCTGGCTGGCCTTAAACTCAGAGGTCCACCTGCTTCTGCTCCTGAGTGCTGAGATTAAAGCTGTGCACCCCCACCATACTACATTAACTGATCAATTGATTGATTGGTGATCGATTGGTTGACTGATTGATTTCGGCAGCCCTCGATTGATTCCTCTGCCCTGTGCAGTCACCTCTAATACACTCAGCTGAGAGGCTACTCTTGCTTGTTTTCACAGATTTACTGCTGATTGGGAACAAGCTGGTCCCAGGCTGTGCAAGGGACCAAAGTATTGCATCGAAAGAGGCAAAACATTTAGTTTTACATACTTAAAGAAAACATCTTCAGCCAATGGCAGTCAAGCTTCTTCTAATCAATCAGTTTGTGAACATGTATTTCTGACAGACACATGAAAACTACCTAGAGGGTGGAGACTCTTCCTGCAGTTGGTACAGAATTAAATTGAAATTAATAGGCAAATAGTAGGACAGATAGAACAAGGGTTCTAGAGCTGCTTAGAAGACTACTGCCCAGTGAAATTCTTATTTTTTTAAAGATTTATTTATTTATTATATATAAGTACACTGTTCCTGTCTTCAGACACACCAGAAGAGGGCATCAGATCCCATTACAGATGGTTGTGAGCCACCATGTGGTTGCTGGGAATTGAACTCAGGACCTCTGGAAGAGCAGCCGGTGCTCTTAACTGCTGAGCCATCTCTCCAGCCCCACAGTAAAATTCTTAAATCAGTTAAAAATTGAGGCATAGCTGTATGTATTAAAATCTAAAGGGGAGGTGGCTCAGAGGCTAGGAACACTGATGGCTCCTGGCATCGTCATTGACATGATGTCTCAACAACAATCGATGTCGGCATCTCCAGGATCTGATGTCCTCTTCTGGCCTCCATAGGCCCTGCAGGTGTGAAGTCCACAGACACACCGGCAAGCAAAACCACCCATCCACGCAAAACCATCCAAACACATAAAATAAAATTTAAAAGAAAAAAAATTATTTTAAAAGACTTCAAAGACGACACTATTGGGGACCCGAGATGGCTGTGTGTGGCATACTTGCCGCACACACACAAGAAGACACAAGCTAACTCTCCGTGTCCATATCAAGGTTGGCTGCCTGCAACCCATCCAGGGAAGACAGGGACAAGAGGCTTGTGAGCCGGGCAGCCTAGCTAAATTGGTTAGCTCTGGGTAAGAAATAAGAAGGAGATGGCTCACTCCATCAAGTGCCAGTTGTATAAGTCAAAGGACCCGAGTCCTGGTCCCCCAGTACACACAGAAAAGCCCAGAACAGTAGCTTGTCTATCAACCCCAGTGCAGGGGACGGCTGAAACAGCTGGATCCCTAAAGCTGATTGGCCAGCGGGCCTAGTCAAGCAATGAGCTTCAGGGAAACGAGAGACCCCGCCTCAAAAAAAAAAAAAAAAAAAAAAAAAAGAGGCAGAGCCCGAAGACTTGAGTTCAATCCCCCAGGACCCCAGGACGCACAGTGGAAGGAGACAGTTCCTGCATGTTGTCCTCTGACCTACACATACACTGTGGCACGCTCAAGACAAATGAAAACATAATTTAAAAATTTAAAGGTGGAGAGTACATGAAAAAACCATCCAGATTAACCCTTAGACTCCACACACGTGTGCATGTGCACCAGCATGCACAAGCACGCACACTTACACAAGAGAAAATAAGGTGGAGAACAAAGGAAGAGAATAGCCAGTGCCACCCTCTGCTTTCCTGAATGCATGTGTGCTCATAGACACACACACACACACACACACACACACACACTCATTATCATAGCTGATGTCCCTCTGGCTACATTTTATATCAAACCTCTCTTCTAAAGTGCAGGTCAAAAGCATGATCTCTCTCTCTCTCTCTCTCATTTTCTTTTCCTTTCTCTCCCTCCCTTCTTCTCTCCCCTCTCTCCCTCTCTGTGCATATGTGTGTGTTCATGCATGCTCAGGTGTGCCTATGTGTGTGTGTGTGTGTGTGTGTGTGTGTGTGTGTGTGTGCGAGAGCTCATGTGCACACCCATGTAAGCCTGTGAGTAAAGGCTAGAGGAGAACCTCAGCTGTTAATTCCCAGGTGCCAATTCTCTTGTTTTTTTGAGTCAGGGTCCATCTCTAGTCTGAAACTTTCCAAGTACATTAGTTTGCTGCCTGCGGAGCCTTGGGCACCTGGACATCTTCATTCCCACAGAGCTGGCATTACAAGCGTGTGCCACGAAGACCTCAGATTCTCTTGATTGCAAGGCAAGCACTGTGCTGACTGAGCCAACCCCCTAATTTTTTAGGCAGGGTCTCATGTAGCCCAGGCTGGCTTTACATTCAAGGACAACCTTGAACTTCTGGTCTTCCTGGAGTGCTGGGATTACAGACCTGTGCCACTACACCTAGCTTATGTGGTGCTACTTAGAGCTTCAAGCATGCAAGGCAAGCATTCTACAAAGCCCAGAAGGGCTCAAGAAATCCTTAAGGAGATGGAGTCACAGCTTGCTTCTGGGAGAGGCTGTCAGTTTGAGAAGGGGTCGGTGAGATGCTAATGAATCTCAGCAATCAGCGGCTGTGTCCAATTGCAAATTTTTTTTTGAGATTTATTTATTCACTTTATGGATATGAGCACTCTATCAGCATGTATGCCTACACACCAGAAGAGGGCATCAGATCCCATTGTAGATGGTTGTGAGGTACCATGTGGCTGTTAGAAGTTGAACTCAAGACCTCAGCTCTTAACCTCTGACCATCTCTCCAAACTGCAAACCCTGTTTGATTTGACACTGAACACAAAGCTACTGCTGCGGAAGTCAGACACCATAGCAACCCGTTCTTTCTGCCAGTACCAGCCTCTCCAGTCCATCACTGGGATGGATTACCAGTTTAAGTAAATCACCATCATTCAGTCATCCCTGTGTGTGTCCCGATGTCATACATCTTGGCTGATGCTTACAATGGTGACTTTGAAGTTCACCAATACCAGAAACTTAGCTGCAGAACAGCAGCCTTTGAGGAAATGAACTCAAATATCTTCCCTGAAAGTTCTGCCCCTTGTCCCTGTCTAGTTTAAAATTTGAAATCTCACTGTTCCAGTAGATTCCATAGATGATCATGTCTGTGAGCAATATCACCTGGGATTTCTCTTATTTACTTAAAAACACATCAGTCAAGAAGGTAATAGTAGTGGTACATACACTTCCTGGTACCTTGATACCCAGGAAATAGGAACCGCAACCATTGGGCTCCTGAGGTTTGTAGCCAGGTCTGGGCATCGGCGCCTTACCTAGCAGGAAGAAGGAGATAAGAGGAAGAAACGGTTAGAAGTCAAACATTTTACACGTACTCATCAAATAAAACGTTCCTTAAAGCATATCCTATTTTTTTGTAATTTAAATGTCACTGTCTCCAATAAGATATTCACAATAAACAGGCAGTGAGGAGGAGGTCACAAAGGAATTCTCTTTCCTATCTTACAAACTGAGTATTTCCTCCAGACACAGTGGGGCCACACCCCCCAACACAGCACGGCACTCGCATCACACATCGATAGCATCAGAACAGCAACTGTGCCATCAAAGGGGCTAACTTCGCATTGAAGAAAGCGTAGGGCATATCTGCAGGAGCAGACACAGCATCCCTGACCACTGAGCAAAGCAATGTCTGATGTTCAGGAACTCTGTGGAAACAGTCTGGATTCTTCGACTTGTTTATGGGGCTGGAGAGATGGTTCAGTGGTTAAGAGCACTGACTGTTCTTCCAGAGGTCCTGAGTTCAGTTCCCAGCATCCACATGGTGGCTCACAGCCATCTGAGATGGGATCCGATGCCCTCTTCTGGTGTGTCTGAAGATAGCTACATCCTGGTCAGAAGGGACATCTCTCCTTCTCCACATCCTTGTCAGAAGGGGCATCTCTCCGTCTCCTGCTTTCCACTGTTTTTGCATCTCTGTGTGCACATTTTCCGGACAATTGTTAGGTTTCTTCTTTCATCCTGGGCTTGATTTTCTTTCTCTCCTCCATATATCTTCACATGTACTAATCTCCCTTTCATATTTTACATTTTTTCCTCTCACTTGAATTTGGGCATGCCTCATCGAGTCTATTTTCTGGCTCTAATTTAAAATACTAAATTACATTATTCCACTTATTAATTTTCTTTAGGTCAACTAATCTGTTTAATTAACCCACTGAAGATTTTCTTTCAAATACTGTATTTTTTTTTTAATTTGAATTCTATTGATTTCTCTGTTTAGATTTGGGCATTTACTTTTCATTGGACTTTGCTTGTAAAACTTGTTTTCTTTTTATTCGATAATTTGAATGATTATATTATGATTTCTAATCCTTGGGGCACTGATTCTCAGTGTGTTTGGTTTTGTCTGGGATTTGGCCTGGGATTTTATTTTTTGAGCCAGGGTCTCACTATATATATATATATATCCCAGTCTGGCCTTGAACTCAGAGATCTCTTATCTCAGTCATATGAATTCTGGGAGAGCAGCATGTGCCACTACAGTTCACTCTTTCTCATAATTTAAATGCAGATCAACTTTTCTCCATAATACATAATTGACAGAGAATGTATTTTTTAGTAAGAATTCTTTTAAAAAAAAAAAAAAAAAAGGGTAAGGTCACCACCAAAAGAGAGCACACTGCTTGTGCAGAGGACCCGGGTTTGGTTCCCAGCAACCCAATGGTGGCTCACAGGCATCTGGAACTTTAAAACTAGAGGCTCCAACAACCTCTTCTGGGCCCCATGGACTTACATGTGCAGACCCCACATGTACATATTACAAATGCACATACCTCACAAACACACACACATCATTTAAAAATAAAGTCCAAAACCCAAACTATTTATTTTGCTTTTAACTGTGTGTGTGTGTGTGTGTGCGTGTGTGTGTGTGTGTGTGGTGGCACGTGTATACACGTGTTGATGCCTGCTGAGTGAAGAGGTTTTGGAAAGTCTTAGAGCTGGAATCCAGGCAGATACGGGCACCTCTGAGTTCTAACTGCTGAGCCATCTTCCTGCCCCCTCAATTCCTATGTACCAAGAAACCATTGCTTACGACAATAACTGTTCTATAACTGTACCAGGACCTTGCACACTGTAAGAGCATGCTCTGCCACTGATCCATGCGCCATCCTTCCAACACTTTGGCTGTGACATGAGAGTCTCAGGCTGATGAAGTCCCTACAGTTACTGCTCAGCCTGGCTTTCCTTGGTAAGTTCTGCTCACTTCCTGCGTGTGAGGTGCTCTGAGGTTGGAGATGCTTCGGGTGGACATTCTTCACCTTCATCACTGGTAGATAGAAGCACCTTGCTTCTTTCTTGTAATGTTGAGTTGAGATTTTGTAATCTCTCTGCACATGTGAGTTCATGTGTGTGTGTGTGTACATGCATGTGCAGTGTGTGTATTCTCATCTCTAAAGATTTCCATTATCAAGCCGTGTGTGTGAATGTGTGTGAGTGTGAGTGGGTGTGAGCATGTGTTTGAGACTATATGAGTATGTGTGAGCATGTGTGTGTGTGTGTGTGTGAACAAGTATCTGTGAGCATATGTGTGAGATTTTATGAGTATGTGTGTGAGTGTGTGTGAGAGTGTGAATGGGTGTATGTGTGTGAGATTGTATGAGTATGTGTGAGCATGTGTGTGAGAGTGTATGTGAATGTGGAGAGGGGAGTGTGTGTGTGTGTGTGTGTGTGTGTGTGTGTGTGTGTGTGAATGTTAGCATGAGTGTGTGTGCAAGCGTGTGAGTATATGTGAGCATATGTGTGAAAGTGTGAGTGCATGTGAAAGAGAGAGGAAGTATGTGTGAGAAAGTGTGTGAGTGTCTGTGTGAGAGTGTATATTTGAGCATGTGTGTGAGTGTATATGAGTGTATGAGGGTGTATACACACCACACATGTGTGTGTGTGTATGTGTGTGAGGGAGAGAGAGACAGAGAGACAGAGAGAGACAGAGACAGAGACAGAGACTGAGACAGAGAGACTGGGGAACAGTCTGACATCAGTAGTTGAGTCACACATGGGCAAACAACCGAGCAGTGTGGTATAATTTAATGTTGACTCTTGGAAGTAAGGTGATGGGGATTTTATCTCTTCTCCAGATTGCTCATTCATAAGCGTTCCACCCAACTACCTTTATAGACATCAGGAAGAACGTAAATAAAACTAATGTATGAAAATTCACAAGCAATGCATTTTTAAGGTTTCTTTTTAAATTGCCTTTTATTATTTTATGTGTATAGGTGCTTTGCCTGCATGTGGGTCTTTGTACCACATGTTTGCCTGGTGTTCCTGGAGACAAGAAGAGGGTATCAGTTCCCTTAGAACTAGAGTTCCATATAATTGTGAACTGTCATGTGGGTGGTGGGAACGGAGCCCTGGTCCTCTGGAAGAGGCTCTTAACCACTGAGCCATCACTCCAGCCTCCCAAAGTATCTTTTTAGTGACTGCAAGAGGTGATTGCTGCAGACTCTGGTGGTTTCCCAGTCACCCCTTGGTCTTTGAACTTAAGAAGCTACTGGAGAGAAACCTCTAAAGTCAGTTGGAAAGATAATGGAATGGCTGGCTGCCCACAATGCTGGTGAGCTGAGGATGAGTCACTGCAGGAAGCTACTTGGGAGAGAAGCAAGGAGTCTAAACTCTAGTGGAGGAGACAGCTGAACCTTCCAAGAGATAACACATTCCAGCCTCCCGCTGTTGTTTATGGTTTTGATGCTTTGAGCCTGGGTATCCCTAACATGCTACATTTACATGTAGATTTATTTCCTCCTGTAGTTGAGAACTTGAAACTCTGTTTCCTTGTCTTGCAAATGCTGACTCCCACCCATTGCCAACCTTCTATAACCTACAAGTGGGTTTCATCTATTTTAATGATCAGGGGCGGAACCAAAACAAGAATATTTTATGACATGTGAGGATTATATGAAATTCAAGTTTTAGTGTCCATAAAGAAGCTTTATTGGGGCACAGCCACACTCGTTTATTATGCATTAGCTGTGGCTGTTTCCACTGGAAAAGAAATCACAGGAGATTGTTGCAATCTTGAACGGAGGATGCTTTTCTAATCAAGATGTAAAAGGCAGGAGCCGTAAAGAAAGAGACTGACAAATTTGCCCTCATAAAATGTAAAGCCTAAACAAAGTTAACTCCATAAAACACAGACATCAGGATAGAGGTTCAGGGTAGAGTCAGCCACAAAGCCCGACAGTGCTGCCTCCGGCCAGGGTCCCACACTCTTGCTCAACCTTTCTCCTCTCTCATTTTTGTTACTGTGAAAAAGGTCACATCACATGTCAGGGGTCTCCTGTGGAGAATGAGGCTGCCCTCATCCAGAAGCTGTCCAGAAGATACTTGTGCACATGTACCTGACAACCTCCAGGAATGCCCAGATGACCAGCACAGCAGCATCTGCCCCATCAACAGAGTAGACTTTCCTCTTTTCACAGGTTTCTGAGAACCCAGTGACGGCTGAAAGTACTTTGCTGAGAAAATAGGAGAACTGTACTTTGCTGGGAAAATAGGCGAACTCATAAGTATTCGAAGTTTTTCTATGAAATTTCAGACAGATAAAAAAAAATGTCTCTTAAAAAATTAAAAATGTAGCTGAGTTGGCAGAGTGACTGATGTCACAAATCTGTGGTTTTGAGTCCCAGATGTGAGTAAATTGGACATGCTGGCATGTGTTTATAATCTCAGGACCCAGGAGGTGGAGGCAGGGGGATCAGAAGAGGTTCAAGGTTATCCTTGGCTATATGGAAAGTTTGGAGCTAGCCTGGGTTATATGAGACACTGTCTCAAATTATTTAAAAATGGTGGAGATTTGCTATTTACAATGAAAAGCTTATGAGCATCAGAAGGAACAGTGACGGAGTAGACAGTGAAGAGACGGGAGAGGTATCTGCACATTGTGCAGCTAAGAGGGGGCTGGCCCCCAAAACACACACAGGAGCAATAGCATAAAAGAAACAACCCCACTTTAGAATAGCCAAAGCATGTTTCTTGCTGACTGTGGTGGCCCATGCCTTTAATCCCAACACTCAGGTGGCAGAGGCAGGTGAATCTCTGAGTTTGAGGCCAGGACAGCCAGGGCGACATAGAGAAACCCTGTCTCAAACAAAACAAAACAAAACTAAACTAAATGATGCTTCTCAAAATGAAGAGGGGACGTAGCACCCACCCAGCTCACAACAGATTATAACTCCAGTTCCAGGGATTTCAGCGCCCTCTTCTGGTTTCCACGGGCTCCAGGCACCCCATGCAAACAAAACACTCATGCACGTTATGATAAAGTAAATACATCCAAAAAATATTTTAAAAAGCCCGGCAAGTGATGGGTGAACATGGAAAGGTGCATCCTTGTCACCAGGGAAAAACAAGTGGGGATCACAAGGGACATCACCGTACACTTGCGAGAATGGCCAAAGGGAGCGCATACACCCAAGATGGGGCTGTCACTCAAAATGAATGTAGCCATTTTGAAAAGCAATATGGAAGCTCCTTGGAAAGTTAAAAACTAAAGTCAGAATTGTTGTGTGTTGGGATTCTGTAAACTCCACCTTTCGGTTATCTGGCAACAACTAGGTATGCTCCACCCCAGTTACCTGGCACTATAAAAGGAGGCTGCTTGCCCCCTCCTCCCTCTCTCTTGCTCTCTCTTACTCTCTTACTCTCTTGCTCTCTTGGCCTCCTAGTCTCTTGTTCCCCCCCTCTTGTCCCTCCTCTCCCCATTCCCTTCCTCCCTTTCTCTCCACGTGCTCATGGCTGGCCTTTGCTTTTCTATTCCTCTCTCTTCTCTCTCTCTGCCTCTACTAACCTCTTAACTCCACCCATGACCTGAATAAACTCTATTCTGTACTATACTGTCATGTGGCTGGTCCCTCAGGGGGAAAGGATTTCCAACATGGGTCCCCCAGAGGCATCCCTCTTTCCCCATGCCTTGCCACACCTTCATGGAGCATAACCCCCCCCCCATTTCATCTTTTTCCAAACATTGTGTAGTTCAGCAATCCTGGTGTGTATCCATCAAAACTAAGCATGTTGAAAACACATCTGTCCTCTCCTACATCTAAGCATTATTTGTGATGAGGAAACAACCCGAACACACTCGTCAGTGTGGGAGCAGATAATGAAAATGTGTGTGTACAGAGGGATGCTGTAGCATCGTAAGGAGCAAACCCTGTCATTCTGGAACTGGAAATCGTTGCACTGGGTGGGTGATAAATCAGAAAAACACATGTGATGTGATCTCCAGTGTGGAACCTAAGAAAGAGATGTCGGTGTCCTAGAAACAGAGAGCAGAAAGGCTGGGCGGAGAAGCATCTGGGGGGGAGGGAGAGAGGGGGGGAGGGAGGGAGAAAGATCTTGGGCCCATTTTTGATGAAAGGAATACATTTTAGTCTTTTACTATACTGACAATCATAGCTAATGATTTTGTGTTATGTGTTTCTGCTATGATTTCAACCATGGGGACTGGGGAGATGTTTCAATGGGTAAATACATACATCTGATGGTTAGTGTGCAGCATCAGGACCTCAGCCAAATCGATAGCTTCTATGTAAAAAGCTGGGCATGGCTGCAGGAATACAGAGACAGGATGGCTGGCACTTTCTGGCTGCCAGCCTAGCTCCAGGTTCAGTGAAAACCCCTGCCTCAGGAAACAAGGGGAAGCGAGATAATTCGAGACACAGATGTCCTGCTCGGGCTCCATGGACGTGGACACACACTGCTCCCCACAGGTTTTTGTTTTGAATGTTAGTTTTCTGGCTGATGCTGCTGTTTGGGGAAGGTGAAGAATTAATCCTATGTGTCAGAAGTAGCTGTGCAGAGCCGACACCTTTGAAGGCCACACCCAGGCTGGCTGTCTCTGCTTCCCAAGGTTGCCTGGTGAACCGGCTCCCACTGCCCCCAGCTGGCTCCTTAGCATCCCTCATAATAGACAGAGGCGTTCTGAAACCCTGAGGCAAGATAAGCCCTTCCCTCCCTAAATCACTTCTAGCAAGTGCGCTGCGAGAAAAGTACCCCCTGCGAAAAAAGTACCCCAGTCTCAAAACTCCCGAAGAGTAGACCTTTAACATTCTCGACAAAAATAAAAGGCAAGCTTGTGGGGGGCCCTTCATGTGCACCTAACCCTTCACTGGTGAATGGAACACCCCGCTCTCCCCGCTGCTATTGTTTTTGTTGATTTAAACGTTTTTTTTTTTTTTTTAAAGACTTATGTTTAATAATCCTTTAGGAGGAAATGGGCTGAGAGGGGAACTGGGGGGCTGTCTCACTACGTAACCAGGTACCCCGTAGTTGAAATCACAGTCTCAAGACACTCCTCCCATAAGCTCCCATGAGCTAGCTGGTCCTATCCAGTCAGAGGCTGCCCGACTAAAACTCGCTGAAGTTTTGTGATGCTGTTTTCCTACAGAAGTAAGAACGGAACCAGGCTCATCGTTTTTTTACAAAAAGTCCTACTGTTGTTAGAGGCTTGCTAAACCTTGGCTATATTGACAGTATCTGTGTTGATTTAAATGGCAGGCATTAACCCTTTCCTGCTTCCTTGGTGGAAATTCAGGTGGGCTTAATGAGGTGACCTGGCCTTTTGCACATCCATCTAACTTTGAGTAAATATGAGGCTGAGGGGCCCAAAATTTGATCCCATGACATTTTGGGCCATGGGGAAAGAACAGTCTCTTCCCAGGAGGGTGAAGGGGAAACCGGCCTCGGCCCCAGCTCCTGCCCTAGCTGGCTTTGTAACTCAGACAAGGTAGGCAAGGGAGCCCACCCCACTCCCAGTTGTGTCTCTGGTGTCTGGCTCTGGGGCGGTGCTTGGGACCCCTGGTGGGCAGCAGGCAGGCCGATTCGGTGTTAACAGTGACTAAGGTGGGGCTGGACTGCTCCCTCATAGAATCCAGGCAAATCACAGGCAGTCAGGGGCCTGCAGCGGAGGAGAGTCCTTCGGAGCTTTTGGGATGCAAAGGTAGTTGTTTGACCCGGGGCAGAATCCTAAGGTTCAGCGTTCCTTTCTTAGGAGCATCTCTGACACCCTGGGGTCCCTCTCGAACCTTCCTGCCTTCTCTTATGGCCCTGCCTGCCCCCCCCCCCGCCCCCAGCAAACTCCTAAAAGGTCCCAGCGACGGTTCCCAGCAAGCTGAGTAGATAGAGCTTGAGTTTCAGAAAAACCATACTTCATCAGGAAATATAGATCCCAGATGTCAGTCTGGGCCCCTCACAGGATTTCTGATGTCACTACATCTGGTTTTGCTCTGCCTGCCAACCTGGCCTACTCGGTGCAGGACAGATGTGAACTGCGTTGCTGCTCGCCTGTCGTCATTCCCCACCCCCACCCCAGAGCAGGCACCCACTCACCATATCGACACCGGTACTGACAGACTCCATTCTTCCCTCCCAACAGCTCCATGAAGGAATCCACATAGCTGTTGACCGACTCGAAGCTGCCCCTCAGCTGCCTTAGACCCCAGTCAGAATAGGACTCCTCTCCCTTGGGGCTGGGGTCACTCTGAGCCAGGCTGCCTACCAGGCCGAGCCACAGGAGGAAGAAGCCACAGAGCAGCTTCATCTTGCACGCACACGTAGAACCTCGCTGTTGCTCTCGTCCCAACCCCAGCCAGGGAGGGTCCCAGGACTCCCGGGGACACGCACAGCCCCGTGCCCGGGCTTATCGGAACAGCCAGTCTGTGTTCCCCAGAGGTGGACTTTAAACACAGCCATGGAGGCTGGGAGCCGATCCGATTAGAAAGGACAAAGGTGAACCCGTGGGAGGGGCTGTAAGAGGATGGCCCAAGAGGGGACTTCCCAGTGGACCCCGAAACGCTGGGAAGGAATGACTGCACGCCCTGCGATGGGGGACCGGATTCCTGGGGTTCTCCAGCACACTTGGGCTCCCCAGGCTTCTTGACTGCAGAGCCAGTCCCAAGGTCTCAGCCACACCCCTGAACCACTTCCTTCTCGGTACCATTCTTGGGGAGGCTCATGAGGGTGTGAGCGAGACTCCGGCAGCTCTACTGAAGTCACCTTCACCAACAGTCAGATTATCAGGGGCTAAAATCCAAGTGTGCCTTGGTGAGAGTTCAGGTTTTGAGCCCAGTTTCTGCCTGGGTCTCTCCCTGGCTCTAGCTCAAATCCTTCCACCTGGCAAAGGTCCTGCTACGCTCCCAGGGATGAGTCCATTTCCGATTCTGTTTACATTCACAGCTGTATCCTGGGACCCCCGGGGCCTGCCCTGGTGGTGATTCCTTCCCACCACCCCCTTTTAGGCAGATAAAAGTGCAGGCTGCTATCAGAAAGCCCGTTTGAGATTCCACACTTTGAGATGGCTCACTGGAGTCCAGTGTTTGGGGGTCACCTCAGTGTAGTTTGCTCTTGGTCACGTGAAGGAATACCTACAAAATCACCAGTCTGGGAAAGGACGCTGCTGTGGACCACGTAATCACTCAGCTGCGTTCTCAGAGGTCCGGAGAGCCATGTAGGAAATCTTAAATACAATAACACCCCCATTTTAGGTAAGAAACGTGTTCATCTAAAGATTTACAGTTCAGGAAGGGCAGTGGTTAAAATGCGTTTCCAGTGTGCACCATTATTGTGTGACAAGAAAGAACAGGGTGACCACACCACCAGTATTTAAAGCTCTCACACATTCTGAACTAGTCTCTCCTCTGTCTCTCCTGTCTTTGATGTTTTTCCTGTTTCTCTGTCTCTCTGTGTGTCTGTCTTTCTGTCTCTCTCTCTCTTCTTTCCTCTCTCTGGCTCCCTCCACACATTCACACCTATTCTGTTAGAAAAGGTTGATATTTTTATTTGAGAAATAAGAAATGAGGCAGGGGTTGAATGACTTTATTACTTAGGTCCCATGTCAGGCCAAGGCTGGGCCAGGGTCATATCTGATGAGATCAAAACAGAACCATGGGACTTTTTCTTCCAAAAGTAAGGAAAACCGGGGTATAGCTCAGTAGTGGACACTTGCCCAGTGCACACAGTGCCTCGAGTTCGGTCTCTAGCTGTCTTCCAAAAGAGAGTGTGTCGTTAAAGATACAATACACACAAAGGTTTAGAAAGATTTTCACAAACTTAGGATCTTTAGTCACGTGTGTTCACATGTTTGGGGATGGTGGTGTATATAGGAGCCTGTGGAGGCTGGGGGATGCCCTGGAGCTGGAGGTTAGGGGTCAGCTGACACAAGTGTCTGGAACTAAACTCAGGTCTCTGTGAAAGCATTATGAGCTCTTAATGATTAAGCCCTGATTTTTTTCCCTCTTAAAAAGTCTTTCTTTTTTTAATGCAAAAGTAATAGGGATACATGAGTAGCATGTATGTCATAATTTTATATACAATGTATAATATTTTAATAATATGTTATTCTGGTCATGAGAATTACTCTTCTGAAAATCCATTTCAATCACTAAAGCTTAGTCTTTGCATTGCCTTGGTTCAGCAGAGCTGAAAGTAATTTGTTTCTCTGAATAGACACAAGTAGAATTATTTTTTTTAGCTTATGCAACAGTTAGGGGCACTGTTGGTAGTATTTTTTCCCTCAGTTCTTTTCAATCTAAATTTTGAGAAAAGGAAACATATCTATCACTTTAACTATTTTGAGGGTGTAGTGTATGACATTAGGGATGTTAATGGGTTGTTGTGTGACAAGCACCAGGACCATCTCCAAAGATTTCCTTACCCTAAACTGAGACTCTCCGCCTACATCCTCCTCCCCTACTCTGCCTGTCTTCCTACAGAAATTGGCTAGTCTTGGTGCTTCAGAGAAATGGAATCCTGTGACATGTCCTCTTGAGTTGGCTTCTTTCACTTAGCGCGGTGGTTTCGAGCCTGTCCAAGCAGTGTCTGCCAATACCTCTTTACAGTGGAAGCTCTGTGAGCGCCAGTATAGATTCTTGAGTTCTGCCTTCCAGTTCTGTGAGATGTAGGTCTGAAACTGAATTCTCTGGATGTGTTCATTTTATTAGCCTTTTGAAGATCTGTTACCCAGACCTTTATCTGTTGCTCTCCTATACAGTGAGAGTAGAGGGTTTCCATTTCTACACATCTTTCTTAAAAATTACTCTTTGACAGGTTTATACATGTATGTAGTACGTTATGGTCACACTTATTCCCCGCCCCCTCCTCCTTCCACCGAGTGACCATTCTCCTTTCTTGTCTTTCTGGCTTTGCTTTGAGAACTGCCACTACCCAAGTCACTTACTTACTGTATCTTAAAATTAGTCTACCCAAGTCACTTACAGTATCTTAAAATTAGTGTTTATAAATTTGCTTTTAATGTAGTAGGTTTCCACATGGCTTCTCCATACACTGTATGTATTTCTCCATCACTGTGTTGACTTAATTGTATGCATGTTTTGTCTACATGTATGTCTGTGTGCCTCTGGTGTGCCTAGTGCCTGTAGAACAGAAGAGGGCACTGAATCCCCTGGAACTGGAATTGCAAGCAATGATAAACCGCCATGTGGGTGCTGGGAATCAAACCTGGGACCTCTGGAAAATCTCTTAACCACTGAGCCACTTCAGCCCCCTTTAAAAAAAAAAGCAGTATTGCTCATTTTATTCATGTGTATGTATATTTTGCCTACATGTATGTATGTGTATCATCAGCATACCTGATGCCCAAGGAGGACAGAAGAGAGCATCAGATTCCCTGAAACTGGAGTTCTGGATGGATCCTTAGCTTTCATTAACTCACCTAAGTACCTTCCTCTCTTCCCTCTCTTACCCTCCCTGGATAAGCCTTGCCACGCCCAGTCCCTCCTCCCTCTGTTTTTCAGTGTTTTCTATTATCCCCATTCCTTCCCCTCCCTCTATGGTCTTTTCCCTGTCTCCAGATCTTATCAAACATTCTGATTTAATCACCTCTCAAATTTGACGCTAAGAACCGCATATGAGAGACCACACATGCTTTTTGATTTTCTGGGCCTGCTTTACTTTGCTTAGTGCAAATCTTCCAGTTCCATGCATGATCACTTTTTTATTGCAACACACATACTGTATATAAAATTAAAAGTGAATTAAAGGCTTTCTCTCAGCTCATATCCACGGTGTGTGCTGCTTTTAGTTTTCTCGATGATGCTCTGAGAAACGTGAAACCTCAAGGTTCTCATATGTATTTCCTTAATGACTAAAAGCGTTGAGCACTAAAAAACGTTCACTGGTGTCCTTCAACTCTGTTCAATTCTTTAGCTCATTTTAATTGGGTAGTTTGCTCTGTTGGTGTTTGAGTTCTTTGTATGTTCTAGACAATAATTCTCTAGAAAGCAGAAATCTTTCTTCTTATGGACTGCCCCTTCACTTGAATGACAGTTCTTTTGCTGAGGAGAAGACTTCTAGTCTCATGAGCTCCCACTTGTTGATGATCAGTCTTCCTGTGCTGTTGGAGTCTATTCAGGAGCTTTTACCCCTGCCTGTATCTTGAAGCATGCTCACAACATTTTCCTCTAGAAGTGTCAGGGTACTGAGGTCCTTAGACTGTTTGGAGTTGAGTTTGTATGAGGGATAAGGATCTGGTTGTGTTCTACGTGCTGATGTCCAGTGCCTCGGCATCGTTTGTAGACATGACTGTCTTTTCTCCAGTGCAGCATTTGCATATTTGTCTTTATTACTGTGTAAGCCTGTATCTGTGTCCTCTATTCTGATGGTCTGGGTGTTTTGCTGGCCCAGTACTGTTTTTAATGTGATGGATCTGTGGCGTGACTTGGAATCAGCTATGATGATACCTTCAGCAGTGGTCATCTGGTTCAGGATTTCTTTGGCTATCAGGGCCCTTTGTGATTCCATCTGAACTTTAAGACTGGGTTTGGGTTGTTGTTTTGTTGTTGTTGTTCTGTTTTGGTTTTGTTTTGTTTTTTTTTTTTCTATGTTGTAAAAGATGGCCCAGAAATTTTAATTGAGCTTTTACTAATTTGTGTTGCTTCTGGTAGTATGGCCATTTTCAGTGTTAAATTTCCTTATCCCCGAGTGTGGGAGGCCTTTCCAAACTTCTAGTGTCTTCTGTAATTTCTTAAACTTTTCATTGTAGGAGTCTTTTGTCTCCTTGGTTTGGTTTTAGTCCCAAGTATGGAATATGGAGTTGTTTCAGTATGGCCACAGCTGCTAACTCTGATTGTCAACTATGAGAGGCATGACATTTGTCACTTGCAGATACTTTAATTCTGGGGACTCTAGAGAGGAATGAGGGTACTCTGAAGAAGAAAGAAGAGGAAGAGGAGGAGAAAAAGGAGGAAGATGGAGAGGAAGAAAAGGAAGAGGAGGAGAAAAAGGTGGCTGCTGTTGGTCCCTGCTGTTCCTGACTGCTATTGTTCTGGTTTGATAAGAGGAATCTAGAGATTTCCTGTTGACAAAGATAAGACTTGCCCCCAAGGAACCCAACACCCCTAAGCAGTAGTCTGTTTTGTTGGCTGAAAGAAATCTATGCCTCCCTTTTCTCTCTAACCTTCTTTCTCTCTTACTTAATGTTGGGGGGTGGTCTTTGAAAGGATTAGAGGGGGATAAAGGTTGGAAGGGAGGTAGAGATAAGAACCCAATAAAATTGTAAAATAAAAATATCGTACCAGCAGGAATGCATTAAATTTTCCTCATTTTTGAAGCACACTTGCCAGATTTAGAATTTTCAGTAAACGAAAGTCTCGTTCTCTTTCCCCTCTTGAGACAGAGCGCTCCTGTTCTCTACTGCAGCCCTCTGCTGAGACACCGAACAGTCCGACTGAGGATGAGCCCCACTGGCTTGTGTGCCATGAAGCCCTGCACAACCCTGATGCCAACTGCTTGGCACCGAGGACTCATCTTGCGTCCTCGGATCTGGTCCCAGTACCAATGCTCAGTGCTGGCAGAATTCATCCGTGCAACACAAGCTCAGAGCTAACAGCTTTAAGAACACGAGGGTAGAAATGTATCTTTAATTACCATTACAGAGTAAGCACCACGGATAGGGGCATTGAAGGTTAGTTCCTTCATGCAGGACAGTCTGCTTAGGAAGGGACAGTGGTGATGAAGTATGTATGCCTTCAGCAGGCACCGGGGAATCAGCTTGTCATTTTGTAACACAGGATGACTTGAGTGTTTATGATCAGTGATCCGTAAGCATAAACCCCAACTGTTTGGGTCTGATTTATGAATATTGACATCTATAAATCTCAAATAGCAGAGTGGTCATCTAAATGCTTGTCATCTGGTTGTAAATTTACAGTCTTATGTGAGTAAATAACTACATAAAACATTTACAACTGAAAACGAACCTTAAAACTGGAAGCCTGGAAAATATTAGCATCCTGTTATACAACACTTGAAAAGCTTCAAAAGCAACTTCGAATATTTTACAGCCGAGCACTCAGGGCTCAGCGCTCAATGGGTCATTTTATCCCCACTACTTGAGCACCCAAATCTAAGACCAGAACAGCCTGCGCCACTTTTCAAAGAGTAATGAAGACTTGGAAGCTTGGGTTGCTTGATTACTTAGAGACAGGATCATGTGTAGCCCAGGCTGGCTTTGAACTCCCAACCCTGCTGACTCTGCCCCTTGGGTATAGAGCTGACAGGCATCTGTCTGCTCACCACACAGCCTCAGAGAGATGCCCACCCTGGCCTGTTGAAACTCACCCTCCATCTGGCCCTTTGCATCTAACTTTGGAGGGGCTGAAAACACTCCAGATAATATTTTCCCTCCCTGCTTTCTCAGTAGACTCTGGAGGAGAGATTAAAATTTTGTATTGAAGTTTGGAATGCAGAATTGTTGGCACTAATCGAGCCCCGAGGTTTTCTGGGAGCAGAGTCACTCTAGGGAACGCTTTTCCAGATTTATCCAACAGGCTGAGGACAAAGCTCGCATGGAGGAACCAGGGAGGTCTTCCCGGGCTTGGCGCCTTGGTCCTCAGCATCTGATGCTTTCCTCTTGGTGGGGTGAGGCCCTGAGCTCCCAACAGGAGCTTAGGTGGCTCCCTTGTCTTTTAGTATAGCTACTTTCCCACAATGCTGCTGGGGACGGTAGTGCTGAGGATGCAAGCCAGGGCCACAGCCATGCTAGGCAGAGAGTTGGATAGATGCTCCAACCAGAAAGGAACTCAGGTTTGGAGGCAAGCCCCTCTATCAGCTGACTTAGCACAGTGATCGTTGCTTGCCTTATACAGAGTGTTGCAAAGCTCACAACTCACCCGCCTCAAAGGTTTTATTTCACAGACCCAAAGGTACCAGTATTTCAGCTGTACCTCAGTGGTCCATGATTTTCCACTCTTTCCCACCTAGAGTTCAAATGGATGAATAGACACCATAGTTAATCCTAGACTTAAGCAAGTTCTCAACTGATTGTTTTCTTTAAAGTCCAAATAACAGCATTGTTTCCCTCTCCCCCAGATTAATGGTTTTATTTAAATTATTACAAACTTGAGTTGTAACATCTTGTTCACAGAAATATTTTTGGCATGTATTGTTTTCCTTACTTCCTTATATTAATTCCTTAAATTTAAGCATTTATATTAAAACCTTACACACAGGATGTAAATAGAAAACGTGGCAACAGCAGATGTCTGCCCCATTTTTCCACACGGAGTCATAGTTTTCTGACTCCATGGTGGTGGTGGGACTACATAACTCCAGAGTTATAAATAATATGAAGGGGGAAAACATTTTCCATAATGAACCAGTTCCCATCACGTGGCTTCTTAAGCAGGTGGCCACGTATGCAGCAGGCTGGCTGCAGTCTTTGGACTGTCAGCCTTGTAACTGAGTTGGTCTCTTCAGAAAGGCCAGCTGAAGGCACCCTTGTCTCTCAGATATATAGGGTTTATTCTTGTCTGAAGCCCCCTCCCCTTTTTTGAGACATTGCTCCCCTGTGTAGCTTTGTCTGTCCTGGAACTTGCTCTGTAGACTAGGCTGGCCTCGAACTCAGAGATCTGACTGCCTCTGCCTACTGAGTGCTGGGATTAGAGCCATGCACCACCACCTGCCAAGGACCAGCCTGGGCTTGGAGAGGGGTTCCTGAGTAAGGGGTGTTTGGGAACATTGAAAGAAATTACTCCAAGTCAATCGTAGGTGCAAGCTGACAGCCCTGTCTTCTGCTCAAGACAGCTCTCCAGACAGCTCAGATCTTGCAGGCCAAAGCCCAGTCTTTTATTTGCTTATCAGTTCAATCCTCCACCCTAGTTTCCTTCTGGACTATCCCATGAATCAGCATCTTATGACCTTAGGCCCTGATTCTTAGGAAAGACACCAAGTACCTTTTTTTATATAACATAGCAATTGAAACTCAGAGGACTGCCTGCCTTTATAAGACAATAAGTTTTGCTGGGTGGGAGCTCACTCTGAAATCACCACTCCTAAAATCTCTTTATCTTCTTTCTTAATATCTATCTGACAAGCTGGCTCATAGTGTAGCTTCCTCTGTCCTTTTAGGTCCCTGAAGTCCCTCATATAACTCATACTGCATCCTTATATTTTGAGTAGTTGGAAAAGTATATATATATTTTGAACTCATGTTTCAGAGTTCTTTCCCACAGCCTTAAGGGCTGTCCTGAAGGTCACACAGCCTTTACCATTTTGCTGAGGACATAGAAAGATTCTTACTTCCCAGACTCATGCTGTTTCTGATTATCATGGCATCATTAACCCTGGCAGAGAGAGCATTCCCCAAAGGAGGAACCTGAAATTATGTACATTATTATACAAACAAGCCTTATGCCTATAGCAATCATGAACACCCATGTAGGTCTGTGAGCAAGCCAGAGCAGGCTCTACTACAGGGGCAGGACCATGTCACGCCATCACGCTATCCTTTTTGAAGTGGCCATGTAGGCCTTGTCTTGAACTCTTGAAGAAAACATTCTTCAAGATTTATGGGATGGATGATGGCTAGTTCTGTGAGGGTCTTTGCTCTACCAGTAGAGGGCACACTGTTGAGAGCAGATTTTGGAGTCCACATCTTCCTGGATGCTCTATGGGTTTCTGCCCATTGAGGGAGGAGACCTCTTCAGCTGCAACGGTGAACCACCTAGAGTTGGTTTCTGGAGTTAGGGAGTGACATGTGACAGCATATCAGCTTAAAACACAAATGTCACATTGTGTGTGTATGTGTGTGTGTGTGTGTGTGTGTGTGTGTGCATTCAAGTGTATATGTGGTGGTTTGAATAAGAATGGTCCCCATAGGCTCATATATTTGAATACTTAGTCATCAGGGAATAGAACTGTTTGAAAGGATTAGAAGGTTTAGGAAGTGTGGCTGTGTTGGAGGAAGTGTGCCTCTAGTGTGTGGTCCCTGAGCTCCAGTCTCTCTGTCTCTGTCTCTCTCCTCTGTCTTTCTGTCTCTCTCTCTCCCTTTTGCATACACATCAGTAGATTAGTATGTAAAGCTCTCAGTTACTTCTCCAGCATCATTGCCTGTGGACCACTTTGTTCTCCAGCATCATTGTCTGTGGACCACTTTGTTCTCCAGCATCATTGCCTGTGGACCACTTTGTTCTCCAGCATCATTGCCTGTGGACCACTTTGTTCTCCAGCATCATTGCCTGTGGACCACTTTGTTCTCCAGCATCATTGCCTGTGGACCACTTTGTTCTCCAGCATCATTGCCTGTGGACCACTTTGTTCTCCAGCATCATTGTCTGTGGACCACTTTGTTCTCCAGCATCATTGTCTGTGGACCACTTTGTTCTCCAGCATCATTGCCTGTGGACCACTTTGTTCTCCAGCACCATTGTCTGTGGACCACTTTGCTCTCCACCTCTGGAAGCAAACACTTAAATGCTAACTTTTATCAGAGTTACTTTGGTCCTAGTGTCTTTTTATTGCAATAGATGAGTGACTCAGACAGTGTACATGTATTTTTGTGTGCACCAACTCAGGTACATAGAAGGCAGAGGACACCCTTAGCTGTTGTCTTAGTTAGGGTTTTATTGCTGTGAACAGACACCATGACCAATGCAAGTTTTATAAAAGATAACATTTAATTGGGGCTGACTTCCAGTCAGTATCAAGGCAGGAACATGACAGCATCCAGGTAGGCATGGTGCAGGAGGAGCTGAGAGTTCTACATCTTCATCCAAAGGAAGCCAGGGACAGACTAAGCATCCTCAGGCAGCTAGGAGGAGTGTCTCCAAGCCCATCCCCAGAGTGACACACTTCCTCCAACAAGGCCACACCTTCTAGTAGTGCCACAGCTGTCCTTCCCCAGGTGCAATCTACCTTTTAAATTTTATTTATAGATTTACAGGGTCTCACTGTGCAGTCATGGCCAGCATGAATTCACTATGTAGACCACGCTGGCCTCAATCTCACAGAGATCCATTTGCCTCTGCCCCCTGAGAACTGGGATTAAAAATGTAAAAGTGTGCACTCAATTGCATTTATTTATTTATTTGAAACTACTATTTTTTTAAAGTTGCAAATTAAGAAAATCACACACTTTTTTTAAAATAGTGCCGTCTGTTACTGGCATGGAGCTTGCCAAGTAAGCTGGGCCGGCTGCCTAGCAAGCTCAGAGAGCCACCTGTCTTTGTCTCTAGGCTCTGGGATTACATACATGTATTACATACATGTATTACATACATGTATTCAACCATGCCTGGTTGAATCCTGAGAATCCAGCTCAGATCTGGCAGGCACTTTAACAATGGCTTCATCCGTCCAACCTCACAACTCTAATTTTTTCTTAAGTTTATAATAGAAACGAGACTGCCTAATATTTGTAAAAGATTGTACCCCCCCACACACACCTTGTTATCACCCTCTACAATGCCCAAAACCATGCTGATTTGTCTGTCAGCGTCATGTAAACTGGATTTCTACAGGGTAACCCCAGAAAGTCTTACCCAGGGTTACCCAGGAGTCTGTAACCCCAGGTTCAAGGTCCCAACCCTACAACAGTTTTCCAGAGCCCAGTGTGCTACACGCATGTGCATGTGTTGTATCTGTGTATGTGGGACACTGGATTGTAGACACCGTCACAGGTCTGGGAACCTGCTGGGAAAGCGTGGAAATGGAAGACAAGACAAAGTGCCCACGGCAACCTAGAGGACCCAGTGTCGGTCAGCATGGACAGAGTGATGCGCAAACACAGGTCCCAGCAGGAAGCCAGGATGGTGGAGGCGCTGCAGTGTATTCTATAGAGGTCGGTGTCCATCTTGTCCTACTGTCCTTCCATGTCACACCATCTATGAACCTAAGGCCTACTGCATGTTGGACAAACATTTCAGCCCATGGCTGACAAGCCCAGCCATCTACATGGTCCTGAATTGTTTGTGCCTGGTCCATTCTCCATGGCTCTGTGTGGAATTTAATAATAACGGCACCA
This sequence comes from Micromys minutus, assembly GCF_963924665.1. Classification (NCBI taxonomy): domain Eukaryota; kingdom Metazoa; phylum Chordata; class Mammalia; order Rodentia; family Muridae; genus Micromys; species Micromys minutus. The sequence continues at coordinate 25,011,113 of NC_137960.1, forward strand.
ATATAATGATCTCTATACAGCCTGGTATTAAAAATGTTCTGTTTGTACTTCCGTGTGTATTTCTCAGGGACAGGTAAGGTAGATTGTCGCCAGTGTTTGTGGGAAAGCCACAATGAAGCATCCAAGCAGCTTGAATAACCTGAGGTCAGACTCTGAGCAGTGAACATACCCCAATAGAGCTCTGCCTTCCTTCCCAGGCCTGCTCCTTACACTGCAGGGTGTTGGCTCCTGGCCCACTGGTGCTGGGCATGAGTGGGTAGCTGTCCTCATTCTCTCCGGAGCTAAGTTCTGCTCCTGGAGCCACGCTGGCTTTCCCTGGAGCCTGACCTCAGGGACCTGAACCTTCTTCCTGGTAATCAGCTGCCCTAGAGCAGCCTCTGACAAAGACCTGAGGGAGAGAGTATGCGGATCTCCTGGTCCTATGCTCTCTGGGCAGGAAACCCTGAGTGTGACCAAGTTTCCTGCCAAGTCCTGTAGTGTAGCCGTAACTCACCGTTGTTGTTGTGATGATGATGATGTTTATTTTGTTTGTTTTTTGGTTTTGTTGTTTGTTTTTCCCCTCCCCCTCCCCTCTCAGAACCAATTGGCGCACCCCCATTCTCACCCCCACCTGCCTTAGGCACTGCTGCTGAGAAACTGAAACTGAGAGCCACCTCACCTTTAATGTTTCTCCTTCCTTTAAAAAAAATATGAGTACAACAGTAACTGTCTTCAGACACCAGAAGGCATCAGATCGCATTACAGATGATTGTGAGCCACGTGGTTGCTGGTTGCTGGGAACTGAATTCAGGACCTGTGGAAGAGCAGCTCCTAACCACTGAGACATCTCTCTAGCCACCGCAGTGGATTCTGAGAATCAAGCTCAGCATTCATTGCCTGGTCTCTAGTAAGGCTCTCCCTCTCCTTGAGTAACGATGTGGGGCTGGGTGGAGGCTGTGAAGAGACATTGACCAGCAGGCTTTGTTCCGGGAC
>NC_137960.1:26302284-26478266 GCF_963924665.1 Micromys minutus
TTCAGTTATGCATAATGGAAATTCCAGTCATCAAGAAAATTACAAAATATTATAACATAATTTCTTTCACCAACTTTTTTTAATCTTACAATAGATAAATACCACCAGTTTCTCATTTTTTACACCAAACCACACAGGATTGATAAATTTGGTTGGACTACTATTTGCATTGTTAAATTCAATTTTCTCTTTATATAACTTGGTAAAATTACATTTCTTCTGGATTCCAAAAGTACCTAAAAAACCCTTGCAAATTTTACCATTTTAATATACTATGGAATATCATACAAAGTAAGGTATTTCAGAGTCATGTGTAACCAAGTTATTGTCAATCCAAAAATTTTTGCACATCAGTATAAAGATATAACTTAGGAACAATACTCTTCTCACTACTGTATAAAACTATGAAGAATATTGGTATTAGGTCTTTTTTGAAAGTCTAATGGAATTCTGCACTAAACCAATCTGGTTCTGGGCTTTTTGTTTGTTGGAAGACCTCTGATGACTACTTCTATTTCTTTAGGGGTTATGAGACTGTTTAGGTGGTTTATCTGATCCTGATTTAACTTTGGTAGTTGGTATTTGTCGAGAAAGTTGTCCATTTTCTCTAGATTTTCCAGTTTTGTTGAGTATAGGCTTTTGTAGTAGGATCTGGTGATTTCTTGAATTTCTCCAGTGCCTGTTGTTATGTCTCCACTTTCATTTCTAACTTTGTTAATTTGGATACTCTCTCTGTGCCCTCTAGGTAGTCTGGCTAAGGGTTCATCAATCTTGTTGATTTTCTCAAAGAACCAGCTCCTGGTTTTGTTGATTCTTTGTATAGTTCTTTTTGTTTCTATTTGGTTGATTTCAGCTGTGAGTTTGACTATTTCCTGCATCTACTCCTCTTGACTGTATTTGCTTCTTTTTGTTCTAGAGCTTTCAGCTGTGCTGTCAAGCTGTTAGTGTATACTGTTAGTGTATAGTGTATTTCTTTCTGGAGGCGCTCAGAGCTTTTTCCTCTTTGTGCTACTTGCATTGTGTCCCATGTTTGGTTATGCTTTTCCTTCATTTTCATTAAATTCTAAAAAGTCTTCAATTTCTTTATCTCTTCCTTGATCACATTATCATTGAATAGAGCATTGTTCAGCTTCCATATGCATGTGGGCTTTCTATTGTTTTTGCTGTTATTGAAGACCAGCCTTAGTCCATGTGATCTGATAAGATGGGATTATCTCTCTTCTTGTATCTATTGAGGCCTGTTTTGTAACCAATTACATGGTCAGTTTTGGAGAAGGTAACATGAGGTGCTGAGAAAAAGGTACATTCTTTTTGTTTTAGGATGAAATGCTCTATAGATGTCTGTTAAGTACCTTTATTTCACAACCTCTGTTAGTTTCACTATGTCTCTGTTTAGTTTCTGTTTTCATGTCGGTCCATTAATGAGAGTGGTGTGTTGATGTCTCCCACTACTACTGTGTGAGGTTCAATGTGTGCTTTGAGCTTTATTACAGTTTCTTTAACGAATGTGGGTGCCCTTGCATTTGGAGCAGAGTGTTCAGAATTGAGAGTTTATCTTGGTAGATTTTTCCTTTGATGAGTGTGAAGTGACCTTTCTTATCTTTTTTGATAACTTTTGGTTGAAAGTTGATTTTATTTGACATAAGAATGGCTATTCCAGCATCTTACTTGGGACCATTTTCTTGGAGCCTTTTTTCCCCCAGCCTTTTAAACTCTAAGGTAGTGTCTTTGTCACTGAGGTGCATTGTCTGTATGCATCAAAGTGCTGGATCCTGTTTAGGTATTCAGTCTGATAGTCTATGTCTCTTTATTGGGGAATCGAGACCTTTGATGTTGAGAAAAATTAGGGACCAATGATTGTTGTTTCCTGTTATTTTTGTTGTTTGAAGTGAAATTATGTTTGTGTGGCTATTTTATCTTGGGTTTGTTGAAAGATTATTTTCTTGCTTTTTCTAGGGTGTAGTTTTCCTCCTGTGGTATTAAAGTCCATTTTCCATCTATTTTTTGTAGATCTTGACTTATCTATAGATATTGTATAAATTTGGTTTTGTCATGGAATATCTTGGTTTCCTTATCTATGGTAATTGAGACTTTTGCTGGGCATAGTAGCCTAGGCTAGCTCTTTTGTTTTCTTGGGGTCTTAATGACATCTGCCCAGATCTTCTGGCTTTGAGAGTCTCTGTTGAGAAGTCTGGTGTAATTGTGATAGTTGGCCTTTATATATTACTTGATCTTTTTCTCTTACCGTTTTTAATAGTCTTTTTTTTTGTACACTTGATGTTCCAGAAGAAGTTTCTTTTTTTGATTCATTCTTTATTTTCATCACGTAATGTTTATTATATAGAAAATTCCTACAAAACAGAAATGGCAGCATTGGCAACAAAAAGACCAGCCATCAAGGTATTTTATAAATCTAGACAAAATACCAAATGATGATTGTCAGACACTGACTACTGATCATGGATTGTGTTTTCTCTTCCTTTTTAAAAGCAAACATAATATAGTTGTTACCTCCAAAATCCCCATAAATAGTGTTGTTGTGAACAATATTTTGAGGTTTTGTTGAACAGAGAGAAAGGCTACACCGAGACACTCTAGGGTGAGTCTTATAGCAGAAACACTGTTTGCAGGATCTTCTTAAGCACACTCTATTTTCATTGATTTGGAAGATGCTTGCCCATTATATGCTGACAAAAACGCCGACTGTGGTGCTAGACAAAACATGGGTCCTTGTCTAGAAACTGTAAATCAGAATGTACACTTTGTCCAGACTGCTAACTCTCAAACATGCAAGTATGAACAGTGTTCTACATTGTACAGTCCATCTGAACTTTATTTTAACCTGTATTAGATCAAATACATGAGTAGGTGCAGTTGCGTTTAGCTCAACTATTTAGGTGGACATTTTGGTTTAAAAAAAAGTAGTCTCTATACTTTCTGAAGCTTTTTTCTTTTCCTTTTCCTTTCCCTTTCCCTTTTCCTTTTCCTTCTTCTTTTAATTCATTCTATTTAGAGTTCTTTAGGTTTCTTTAATGTTTATGGGCATCTCTTTCTTTAGGTTAGGAAAGTTTTGTTGAAAATATTTACTGGCCCCTTTAGTCTGGAATCTTTGCTCTTTTCTATACCTATTATCCTTAGGTTTGCTCTTCTCATTGCATCCAGAACTTCCTGGATGTTTTGGTTTAAGAGCTTTTTGCATTTTTGCATTTTCTTTGACTCTTGTGTCAGTGTTTTCTGTGGTGTCTTCTGCACCTGAGATTCTTTTTTTAATCTCTTGTATTTTGTTGCTGATGCTTGCATCTATGACTCTTTGATCTCTTTTCCTGGTTTTCTTTCTCCAAATTTTCTCCCTTTGTGATTTCTTTATTGTTTTGGTTTTCATTTTTAGATCCTGGATGGTTTTGTCCAATTCTTTTACCTGCCTGCTTGTGTTTTCTTGTATTTCTTAAGTGATTTTTGTGTTTCCTCTTTAGGGCTTCTACCTTTTTACCTGTGTTCTTCTGTATTTCTTTATGTCATTCCTAAAGTCCTCTATCATCATCATGAGATGTGATTTAAAATCTGAATCTTGCTTTTCTGGTGTGATGGAGGTATCTAGAACTTGCTGCATTGGGAGAATTGGGTTTTGATGAGGCCAAGTAGCCTTGGAATCAGTTGCTTGTTTTCTTGTGCTTTCCTCTGGAAATCGGGTTATCTGTAGGCAGGAACCTAGAGGTAAGAGCTGATGCAGATGCCATAGGGGAGTGCTGCTTCCTGGTATGTTCCTCTTGAATTGCTCAGCTTACCTTTTTATAGAACCCAGGACCACCAGCCCAAGGGTGGTATCACCCACAATAGGCTGTCTCCCACGCATTGATACTTAACTGAGAAAAATACCTTAGAGCTGGATTTCATTGGCATTTCCACAACTGCTGCTCCTTCTTTGATGTCTCTAGCTTGTGTCAAGTAGACACAAAATCAGCCAGTGAACCTTCTATAGAAATTATTTGAGGCTAATGATTTTCATGCGCCAATAGATAACCTACTTCATAGAGTGACAGAGACCTAGGTTCAAGGCAGAGAATTTCCTTTTAAACAGAGAATTTGATAAATGGTTTCTATAATATGCCACACTCCTTCCAACCCAAAGTCTGCTGCAAATATGTGGTAAAGGTACAGGAAGCGGTCAGCCTTAGCAGATTATTTTTTATTAGTCTCTAGTACTTCCATTTCATAATAGTGGTATGAAAGCCAAGCAAAATGGTTTTTAGTTGATTTATACTGTACTTGTGAATGCCTTTCCTTTTTGGCCTGGGTCTTTACAATAGCCACCCAAGGTATGGTCTGTGATAACCACCGAGAAACATGGTTAGAAGGCTATCATACTAAGTAATTTCATTTTTAAAATTCTGCTTAGTGGCTTTGAAGGAGATGGCCCTAATTTCAAACACTCCCTTTTGGAGTGAAGCAAAATTCAGCATCTTAAGATGAAGGTCTAATTTCAAGAACCTTCTGATCACTGAATATTCTGTAGTTGCTGCTAATTTAAGGATTAGGGGGCCAATGATTTTTTTTTATTCTTCTATTATAGGTCAGAATGTGATACTGACAAAGGTACATTTGAAAGACTTTGCTAAGATATTTGTGTTTGTCTACTGTGAGTTTTGGCAGCTAAATACTGGACTCTACTTGGGTTAGTGAGGAGGATGGCCTGGATGATGGGTTCCTTTCAATGAGGGCAACATGACTTAGAGCTAGTGTTACTGTCACGAAGAAGCACACAGTGTCCCTGGCCTCAAGCTGCACTCAAGCCTCTGGTCAGCCGTTTCCTGCATACTTGTTCAAAATTGAAGGTTGGGGCAGACATCTATTAATAGAAGTCAACTCAAAGTTGTTTCTCGTGTCCATTGTGTGGAATTTCACCTATGAAATTATCTTACCACTAATTATCCCCTCTAGTAGGGAAAAGTGGAGAAAAATGAGATGGAAACTAAATATGTATTTCAGAAGCGTGGTACATTGAATAATTTCAGCTTTTCCTCCCTATTTCTTAGAAGGTTGTTAGTTGTGAGTGAACTTCTGATATTATCATGAAAATAAACAAGGCCCCTTTATGGGAGAACTCTTTAATATGCAAATATTACATCTATAGATCACAGTACATTAAATAACATGAATTTTATATGTAAAATAATTATTTTTAATTTAAAAATATTTATCCATTTAAAAATAATCTTGTCTATGGGTATCTTCCAGCATTCATGTAGTACCTGTAGAGGACAGGGGGAGTCATTTGGCGTCTTGGAGCTGCAATTACAGTTGTTAGCCACCATTTGGGTGTCAGGACTGGAACCCTGTCCTTCTGGAATCAGAGCTCCTTACTGCTTGCTGAGCCATCTTTGATATACACAGCTCATCATTTGCACTTCTTCTAAATGCATCGTGTGTTTGTTTCCAAAGGCAGTGCAGTATTGTAGAAAGAAATGGCTTTGCTGAGGGAACCTCAGATTTGGATGCTCATTCCTTTACTGGGTCATTGCTTGGCCAGTGCTCATCTCTTTAGTAATAGAAAGTCAGTAATGTTAGCTTTCTAATGATGCTGTAAAGGTTACATTTTACATTCTTAGCATCAGAACTGGAATGTATAACTTTTTCAATCAATAAGGTTGCTTTTCCTCTTGAGGTTTTTATAAGTTCTGTAAAGTGGATTGATCTGTGTACAACCTTTTCATTGTCGTTGTCTTGAATACTGGAGTGTTTGCAACTTGAAGATGGAAAAGCAGCCACTCCAACATTACTGTTGGAGACAATGCATAACAGAGGCAGTGAAGATGTTGGTTAGAATGGAAATTACCTCTTCAATGATTGAGAGGACTCTGTTGACTCTTCTTAAAGCAAACAAACAAATACCCCATGGTTAAACCTCTGGTAAGATGAAGTCTCCTGCTCACATGTATTCTGTCAGCTTTCTAAAGGTGTTTTGTACAAAACATTTTTAAAAAAAATTTATTTATTAATTATATATAAGTACACTGTAACTGTCTTCAGACACACCAGAGGTGGGCACCAGATCTCATTACAGATGGTTGTGAGGCACCATGTGGTTGCTGGGATTTGAACTCAGGTCTGGAAGAGCAGTCAGTGCTCTTAACCACTGAGCCGTCTTTCCAGCCCCAGAAACACTGGTATTACTGTCCCTATCTATTCCATTTTAAAATGCACGTCCACAAGCTTCTAAGCAAAAGTCATTCAACCTAAGAGTTCAAGCCATCCTCAATTTTTCTTTATCTTTTTTATTGATATATTTCCATTGAGAGTTTGGGAGGTCAGAAGTTCCATTTTTTCAATTCTCTCCGCTTAATTATTTATGTCTACCTTCCCACTTTGGGGCTTGTCAATGAAAGTAGAAAAGGCAGAGGGATGGAATACTTTGACCTGGACTCTGAATCTTTATTTTTCTGTGTTCTCTCTTTTCATCATTTTTAAAAATTATTGCTTAGATAAATGCTTCATACAAAGCCATGCTAGCTTTAAAGCAAGCACTTAAATTGATGTTTTGGTTTTCAGTAGAGAAAAGTGAACTTCATGTGGGTTGTCTTGGAATAAGATGTACTTTGAAAATTTGGAATTCTGTGATGTTTTTTCTTCCCTTCCTACCTTTTTGTAGCAACTATCAGAGTTGGCACATGGTGCATGTGTCTTGTTTAATTCACCTTAAGAAGAAGTAGAATCTGTAGACAAATGAGCTTTTAGTTTATAAGACCACTGACATTGGCAATTTAGGATATGAAATTGTTCCTTTGAAATAGAACTATGTTGGTACTACACAAACTAATTAGTTCTGTGCTTTGGGAAGTCTTTATGAAAGCCTCTGAAATGTCTTTTTTTGTTGTTGTTTGAGACAGGGTCTCACTACTTGCTCTGGCTATCTTGGAATCCACTATGTAGTCCAGGCTGGCCCTCTAACTCATAAAGATAGGGCTGCCTCTGCTTCCTGAGGGCTAGGATTAAAGGCCTGACCACCAGAACCATCCATGAAACTTCTCGATAGCTGGCCTTTCTGAGGAGTGTTGCTGAGGTGACAGTGTATATAGGCAGAATCTGTTTTTGATAATTTAGATTCCCATGATGGTCTTTCAAATTGGAGATGTGATACTTTTCCACTAGTTGAATCCAATTTACTTTCAGTATTTTGCTTCAGTAGTTGTTTTTCACCCTCCAAATTGTTCATTTTTTTTTCAGGAGAAAATGAATTAGATGCACTTTGCGAATGTAGCCTAGCAAGAGCCAGGGGCAATCTGCATGCTCATAACTAAACTATGATTATTCCAGAATTTAGTCTTGGACCCAGAGCAAAGAAAAAATGAAATTTTCATAGTAAATAAAAATAGGAACTAAAAGACACACCATTTGGTCTTAAATATGTTTCTAGAATTGCTTTATGACTCTGACTCATGAATATATGAGTTTAGTTTTGTTATCAAGAAAATTATTGTATTCCTTAGTTTTTAATTGTCTTTTTCTTGGTACTTTATATTAAGGTTTAAGTTAAATGATTATTAAGTTTCAAACTTGTAAGCAGTCCGGGAGCATCACGAGTAATGATGTTAGAAACAAGGATGAACATAAATGTCAGAGTGTGCTTAACCTGGAAATGAGGTACAGGGATAGACTCAGGATGACGCAAGTCAGAAGGTCTGAAGTTTGAGCTGTCTCTGCTTAGAGCATGGGTGAGAGCCAAAATGATAAATCATGTAGACAAGCACATGAATCTGGAGCCCCACAAAAACTTCGATGGTTGAGGTGAACATGGTCTTGCCAATGACTCATGTGCTTCTGTTGAAGACATAAATCCCTGTCACATTTGGCCACTGATGGGGAAAAATGGTAAATATATTGAATCTATGCTGAGAAGGCAAATTTATCTTTATATTATAAAAATCAAAGCAGCATTGTCTTTCATTTATGGTTTTTTGTGTGCCATCAAATCAGAACAGAAACTGATATACAATGTCACATAGAGTGAACCATTACTTAAATGGATACTTGTCTTGGTTATGATCACTAGCATCGTAAAAAGACTGTATTAAGTAACTTCAGTGTTTTGTTTTATATAGGGGTATAAATTATAAATCTAACATATCTATAACCATGGAAGAAAGGATTATTCTTGAATTTTCCCCCTGTATCTAGGGGAGATATCAGAGGATGTGGGTTTAATTTTTATGAACGAAACATGAACATGAAGGAGGACTTTCACGGGACAAGACGATTAACGAGGTGCATGTTGGGTATGCCCACGAGAAGCAACACGGTCAATCGAACTGCTGAACCTCGGCTTTTAGTCTGACATTCCTAGTGCATTTCTTATTTCTCTCAAGCATCCAAGCTTAAAATTCAAAATTCATCCTTGGTTTCTGTCCTTCGCTGGCCTTTTGTGACCAGTAAGATTCTAAGCCTGGTCGCTTCTCTACCGATGTATATCTCGCATCTACTTTCTCTATATGCCTATTGCTACCCAAGTTTCCCCACACTTCCTACTCTGCATTAACTCATTTTCAACATATCAGAGTCATTACAATTCTCAATAATTTCTAATACCTCCTTTTATTACTTTTTAGCATTTCCATAAATCTTTTAAAAGTTTTTTTAACATTGAGCTTAATATTTTGAACAGTTATAGTGTTCAACTGCATTTATAACTTTGTTTGAAACTTTATCTATTTGTTTAATTCCAGGGAATATAACATATAATTTATGATAACATTTGGTCCTTTTGTGATCCAGATATTATGAGACTCTGGGCTGTGTACCACAACTTATCTATATGAGTAAATATGGATTTTATTATGTTCATGGAGACCGTATAATTTATTGTTCTAACTAAGGATAGTGAAAGTATATTTATAATTAATTTTAATTATAGGTGGACATAGTATAAATTGAAACTGTTCTGGGCAAAGCTGGGAAGTAGAATCATCTTCCTTACCTCCCTCCCTGCTATCATCACAGAGCCTCCTATTACCTAAAAATAGAAGTAGCGTTTTGTTTGTTTTGTTAGTTTGGTATGCAGGAAATTCATATTAACTTTTGGACTCTCTTTGAGGAGTATCCCTTTCCATTCTTTGAACGAAACATTTGTATACTCAGTATCTCTGATTATGTTGTTTCCTTTCCCTAAAGTTATCCTGCATACTTCTCTTATTTAATTCCCTTACAACATTTTGTCTTTTCTTTTCTTTTTTTTTAACTTACAGTGTAGTGCTGGAAGTCACTATGTAGCCCAGGCTGACCTCTAGCTCGCAGAGATCCTCCTGCTTCTACTTTCCAAGTGCTGGGATTAATGGTGTGTGCCACCACGACCAGTTCTGTCACAACTCCTCATACAGAATTTATCCTTTATATTTTTGACCAAGCTTCTTTGATTTATATTAATAAATTTCAAGTACATATGTACATCTTACATATATCAGACATTGTTTTGCTTCCTTCACATCTTTTCAGTTAATCATCTGCTCTCTTTAAAGATCCTTGAAGGCATCATTGTACTACTGGGCTTATACCATTTTCTTCTTGAAACTCTGGAGGTCTGTTTGTTTGTTTGTTTGTTTTTTTTAACTACCCTCTCACTACTTAGAGAAGAGGAGCACTCAGAGTGACAGGACAAATATAAGAGGGAGTGATCATGATATTGGAGGAACTTGGAGAATAGAGATCCCAAATGCAAACTCCGTGAATGCTTCAGTAGAAATTAGAAGAAACCTTGGCTAAATCAGGATGCCCTGGAACTGGAGGAGCAGGGTTCAGTATGATTGGGACAGATTATGAGAGAATCCAGGAGAAGTGTCAGGGATAGAATTCTGAGTTTCCTTGGGTTCTGGGAAGTTGTTACTCAAAGTAGCACAGAGTGCAGCAGGTCTGGTATCATCTGGGAACTCATAGGCAGTGTTGGTCCAACTCCCTCTCTGCACTGTCAAGATCTCTAGGTGATTTGTCTGTGAAGTGACAACCTAGAAGGTTGGCTTTCCTTTGGCTCTCTGAGTTAAATATTCATGAGCGGCATTCAAATATCTGCCAATAAATGTGAGCTGATTAAATAAGAATCGGAGAATCCACTTTTATTTCTCCCTTGGTTTCTTAGCATTTCAAGTGACAGTGTAGATCTTGAGTAGATTTTCACAAAGGTTAGAGGGCATGGAGGATATTTGAGAACAATGTGTGTCAGGATAATATTTTTCAGATAAAAATGTGTCTTAATAGAAGTTGGGTGGAGAATAAATGAAGTAATCTAATTATGGGTGAACCAAAGTGTTCAAGAGTTTGCTCATGTTATTAGATCTAAACTTTTTTTTTTTTTTGACATAGAATCTATTCTTCTCAGTTTTTAGAGCCTCAGGACAGAAAAATAGTTGGCCATCTGGTTTTACTAAACACTTTCTCACGTATGAGGACAAGATGTATTACTTGGATCTACGAGAAGGTGCACTGCTGGAAGATTTTAGGACAGTTTCTTTACACAAACTATCTCTCAGGGATGAACAACGTGGCTGGTACCAAAGATTAAAAAAAATTCTTGCATGGACTACTTCTTCCTTTTCCTTGACATGCTTCATCTATCTTTAGAATGAAATATCTGTCTATCTATCTATCTATCTATCTATCTATCTATCTATCTATCTATCTATCCATGTACAAAATGCATGTCACAGTTTGAAGTATACACAGCTTCTCACTAACCCTTCTCTTAGTAGAATAAAAATATTCCACTTCCATCTTTCTGTTAGGTGACTTCTGCCATATTTTTTCTTGCTATATTCATTGTTAAATTAGAGAAGGTAGTTGCTCAATAAGAATGTTAGTAAATACCAACTATTAAATATTAAATTTTGTTTTGAAAGAGAGTGACAATAAATTTCTGATAATAATATTGTTTCACTGAATAAAAGAAACCCAAAATGATAGAAATTTACAGAATTCATTGTTTTATATTAAAAGTATTGTTTCTATAGTGATAACAATCAAAAGACCTTTGGCATTGCTGATTCTGCATCTGAAATATATACCTCTCCTCTAAATCTTACTAGTTTCTAGTAGATATTATACTTCCTCTAATGATTTTGTATAATTTTCCAGAAGGTGCTTTGATTATAGTTAATATCTATGCAAGAATAGGTCAAATCATTCAATTCTAATTAGTAGGTTAGATTGAAACAGATGCCTGTTGGCATATGTATCTATCCAGTTACAGGCAAAATTACTCAGCAAACAATAGATTGTGTTTTTGTGTTCAGTTCAATTGTTTGTTTAAATACTAATTTATTCCTGAGATAGCATCATACATGCATCTGCCAAGATATTAGCCAGTTACTGAATGTCAATAACAAGATATTTACACTGAAGAGAAAGAGAAGTAGGAGATGAAAGAAAATCATGTCCTCACATTCACTAGGGTCAGACTAGATGTAGCAACAGAAGATTTATTACTTCCACGACTCCATATATATGTGTATGCTTTTCTTTAAAAGATTTATTGCTAGGAATTATAAAATTGGTAACAGGTAAACAAAATATTTGTGCCTTGAAATTTATGTAAGATGTGCATGCAGGCATCACTCATCCGATAATCTCTACACCCACCACTGGTACCACCCTACCCTTTTAAGCTTCTCATATGCTGAACAGTATTCAAGGATTTTTGAGATCTTTGTTGCACAATGCTCATGGGCTCTTCATATTCTTTCTTGAGTTAGTCTTGGGCTGTGTGGGGTAATAATCACTGACTCATGAATCTCTTGTTTGTCCCTCATAGTTCTGTATGAAGACAGCATGATCGTCTTCAACATCCTTTACATCCATACTACAAAATTCTGAATAATAATTCAATATAATTAATTATTATTCACACATCAAGCAAAAATAGGCAACATTTGTAGTTGACCTTAATCTTTGAAAAGAAAGTTGGCAATTTGAGAGATAAAGAGCTGCTCTGCTTTGCTTTCTGCTGTCTTGATAAACATTACAATCAAATCCAACTTGGGCAGGAAAAAATTATTTCAGTCTATAGTTTATAGTCTACTATCATGAGAAACTAAGGCAGGAACCTAGAAACAGAAAGTGAACAGAGACCATACAGTAAGGCTATTTACTGACTTCCTCAGCTACTTTTGTTACATAGTTCAGGCCCATCTCCCAAAATGTGGTGTTGCTTACAGTGGACTGAACCCTCCCAGGTAAATTAATAATCAAGAAAATGCCTCACAAATATTCCCATAGACTAATATGATGGATAGAATTCCTTAGCTGAGGTTCCTCTTCCCAGGTGACTGTAGACTGTGTCATGCTGACGAATATTAATCACCATAGAGGCTAATGAACTAATATTCACATGCAATTGAGGAGTAAGTCAACATCACCAGTAAACATACCCAACACTAAATGAGTTAATTATATTAGAGAAGAGCAGAGGGAGAAGATTCGTGTTGTGTCCATACAAATGGTTGCTAATGAGCCAGATCATTATCAGAATACCCCATCCTTACAGTAGGAACTACATAATTAGCACATCTGACAATAAAATTAAGAACAAATGGTTCCTCAACTTGATCACCCAGAGGTGACATCTAGACACCTGGACTAACCAATAAATAAGTATCTTTTCTTCTTGTTATGTTAAGTCTTCACTAAAATTTTATAGGGGCCCATGAATTTTAAAACTTACTTTAAGTCAAACTATTGATAACAAAGATGGTCCTCCAAAGATTGTTTTTTTAAAATTTTTTATTGGATATTTTATGTATTTACATTTCAAATGTTATCTCCTCTACCAGTTTCCCCACTGGAACCCCCCTATCTCATTCCCCTATGCCCGATCCCCCATCCACTGACCTACTCTCACCTTACTGCCTTGGTATTCCCCTACACTGGGGAATTGAGCTTTGAGAGGACCAAGGGCATCTCCTCCTATTGATGTCTGACAATGTCATCCTCTGCTACATATGCTGCTGGAGCCATGGGTTCCTCCATGTGAACTCTGGTTGGTGGTTTAGTCCCTGGGAGCTCTGGAGCATCTGGTTGGTTGATATTGTTCTTTTTCCTGTGGGGTTTCAAACCCCTTCAGCTCCTTCAGTCCTTTCTCTAACTCTCCCATTGGTGTCCCTGTGCTCAGTCCAACGGTTGGCTGTGAGCATTCGCCCTTGTATTTGTCAAACTCTGGCAGAGCCTGGTTTAACTACCCCAGAGGAATTGGACTCCCAGGTAAAAATATACTTTTAGTTTGCAATATCAGATACTGTCAGCATGTGTATAATTATATTTGATTGATTAAATGATTTATTAATTAACTATTTATTATGCTTCTGAGCTCATGTGCTACACAAGCAATTTATCATGGAGTTATCACCCTTATCCTCTTTTATAATTTGAAACAAGATCTCTGTAAGTTACTCAGACTGACTTTAGCCCTTGATATAGGTCACACAAAGTACCTTGAACTCATAATCCTCCTTCGTCAGCCTCTCAAGTGACAACAGGCCTAGTGGATAACTAATTTTAAATTTTAAGGGGAAAATAAACAAAGCAAAACTGAGAAATTTCTAAACTAAGAGGTTTCTAAAGCTCCTCAGCACTTTTCAATCAGACTTGGGAATTGAACTCGGTCAGAATTGCAAGCTGAACTCTTAAGTGGGGTGGAGCCTTAACTCTGCTAACTGTGAGATCCTCAGCAAGTCTGTTAGTATAGTGTTAATTTTCCCCATTTGTAATGTATCCCTATCTACACATAGAATAAGATAATTTTGGGAGTAACTATCAGTGTTACAGATATATTAACATTTTAGTTCTGGTTTGATATTCTTATATATTATTGAATAGGGAAGGCCATTGCACCAAGGTTGAGTATTTAAGATATTGCTATGATTAATCAATAACATTGTTAATATTTAACAACAGAAAGGTGTTTAACACAATTGAAGACAGAACTTAGCTGTATTCACTGTCAGGAAGTTCAATACTGCCATTGCGCTTCCTTGAGCTTTTTGTTCAGCATTAATTCACGATTCTGGAATTCTCAATTCAGCTCAAGCCTTAAAATCAGACTGTACGCAATTAGTAGTAAATCTTGTTTGAAACCCAACAAAATTAATTTGAACATTAAAAAATCCAGATGATGATTTAGTGAAACAAGACACTCACTATAGTCTTATACATGGTTCACTATATGAAATAAGACCTCTTATATTACCAGCAGTGATTCAGAGTTTCAAAATAAGGAACAACCCAAAGATGGGCAAAAACTCCATCAAATATTATTCTAAAAAGAAATCCATGATATCAAAAAAACATTGGAGTTGGCTCATATTCTGTGAAAACATGAGAATGAATTAGCTCTCTATTGCTGCTGTGAGTTTCCATGAACTTACTTGAAATATACAAAGATATTATTCTACAGATCTCTACTTTGGAAGTTTGATATGAGCCCCACTGTGTTAAAGAACAAGATGTTAGAAAGGTGCTATGTCTTTTGGAAGCCTCTCACTAACTTTGTGTGCCATTATGAGCTTTGAGAAGCTGTCCATTTTCCACACTGGGTTTCCAAATTCCTTGTGATCTTCTGGGAAGTAGAGGTATAACTCTCTGATCATCCTTCAAGAACTGTTATGTTCTATAATCTACCTGGTGATTGTATTGTATCAACATGGGTGCTTAAAGACAATAACCCTGGTTTTGTGTTTTACATGTGCATGTGTGTTGTGTGCATGTGTGTTTGTATGTGTGTAGGGAGTATGAACATGTATGCATGTTGAGGCCAGAGGTTGATGTTACATAGTTTCTTCTACTGCTCTCTACTTTATATGTTGAGGTGGGTCTTTCAATCGAACTCACAACTTGATAGTTGGACTAGTCAAGCTAGCCAGCCTGCTTCAGAGACCTTCTCATCTGACCACAGTTATAGGCAGGTTGCTACATTGGGGTCAGAATTTACCTGAAAGTTTGAAATCTGAACTCCCGTCTTGTTCTTGAGTGAGAAAATCCTTATCTACTGAGCCATATTTCAGTTTTTCCTTAATTGCCCGTGTGTGTGTGTGTGTGTGTGTGTGTTTGTGGTTTGTTTGTAATTCAAAGGGTCTCTTCCTGAACATGGCATCCAGAGTGTTTCCGTGATCTCAGGTCCTCATGATTGCGCAGTGTAGTAATGCTGTGAAGAGACACTGTGACCAAGGCAACTCTTATAAATTAAAGCATTTAACTGGGGAGTTGCTTACAATTTTCAGAGGTTTAGTCCATTGTCATCGTGGTATAGAACATGGTGCCAGGTAGGTAGTCATGGCACTGGAGGAGATCAGAGGACTGTAGGCAGCAAGCAGAGAGAAAAAGACACTGGGCCTGGGTTGACCATTTGAACCCCCAGAGCTCATCCCTCAGTGAAAAACTTCCTCCAACCAGACCACACACCCATCAACAAGGTCACAGCTCCTAATCCCTATCAAGTAGCAGGATTCTACTTTACACACTAAAGACCAAGTATTCAAACATACTGGTACATGTGCTGAGTCCTATTTAAATCAACACATAGAGCAAGTGAGTGTTTTTAATCACTTAGCCACCAGCCATAATTTCCCCATTTTAACAGAAAATTTAATTTCTTTTACTTACGGTGTATAAAACAATTAGTTAAGACATTTGCTCTTTGCTCATCCTCTCATGTTTTCCTTCTTCATCCCCCACTTACTTCTTATTTCCCCCCTTCAACTTCTCTTTGAGTCTTGTGACTCTTGTGTATGAGCATGACATGCAGTGTTCTTCTCCTCCGGTTTCTTCTCTCTTTTTCTTCTTCACGCTGACTCTACCTTTATAGTTCTCCTTTCTATTTCATGTCTTATGTGTATAATTAAAAAAGGTGTATGTTCTTTGCATATGAGAAAACATGTGATATCTGTCATTCTGAGTCAGGCCTTTATGCTTGGTGTGATAGTCTCCAGGTCAAGCCGCATGTGGTGCAATCCCTTCTTTCACTGGGATAAAACTCCACTGTGTCCATGCAAAGCATTTTCTTTGATCTATTGGTGGTATTCAGGTTGATTTTATATTTTGATTATTATGACTAGTGAACAAAAAAGGTAGATGGGCATTTATCTTTGTGATGTGCTTAGATTTTTAGGGTGTGTATACCTGGGAAATTATAGCTGGATAATACGGTAGGTAAATTTTTAGTAACCTTACTTTTATCTTTGTGGTTAAATTGGTTAAATCCCCTTTGCCATGTAATAGAACATATCTCAATGTTCTAGGAGTTAAGATGTAGACATCTTTGGTAGATGTGCAAGCTTGTGATTAATACAGGGATAATGAAATAAAATTGTTAAAAAACATCTGGAAATGAACCCTTATGGAGTGTGACTGATTCTCTGGACGGTCGTGTGACTACTGGGCGGACATTCCAAAGTCCTACCACACAAAATGTGGTCCATTAGTCAGAGCATGAGTATTGCCTAGTTACTTGTCCGAAATGCCCTTTTGGGCCCTAACACACTGACACTGATAGGAAGCTTGATAGGATAATGTTGAGATTCATATGTATCCTCAAGGTAAGGAGAAATGCTCTATTTTTGTCAAAACCAGGGACAGGCTATTCATGTTTGCAATAGTTCTAGAACACTGTTTTTTTTTTTTTCATGTAATTGTGAAAAAATCACCTGAAAACTCAAAAAAAGTTGAAAGCTCCAGCTTTATGTGCTTTAAGGGTATCCCCCAAGGTAAGAACCTTTCTGCTCTTACCACAAACCTGTGTTATTTCTTTCCTCATTTTTTTTTACTGGATATTCTCTGTATTTGTATTTCAAATGTTATCCCCTTTTCCCCCACTCCCCTCCCCCAGCCTCCCCACTTGCTTCTATGAAGGTGTTCCCTCTCCCAACCACTCACTCAGTGTCTTGGCATTCCCCTACACTGGGAAATGCATCTTTACTGTACCAAAGGCCTCTTCTCTATTTGATGTCAGACAATTGCTCTGCTACATATGCAACTGGAGCTATGGGTCTCTCCATTGGGACTCATTTGTTGGTTATTTAGTCCCTGGAAGTTCTGGCGTGTTTGTTTGGTTGATAATGTTGTTCTTCCCATGGGGTTGCAGATCCTTTCAGCTCCTTCAGTCCTTTCTCTACCTCTTTCATTAGGGTCCCTGTATTCAGTCTGATGGCTAGTTGCTAGCATCCTCAACTGTATTTGTATGACTCTGGAAGAGTCTCTGAGGAGGCATCCATATCTGGCTCCTGCCATTGAGCACTTCTTGGTATCAACAATAGTGCTTGGTTTGGTGGCTGAATATGGGGTGGATCCCAAGGTGAAGCAACCTCTGAATGATCTTTTCTTCAATCTCTGCTCCTCTATTTGTCTCTGTATTTCCTCCCATGAGTGTTTTCTTCTCCCTTCTAAGAAGGACTGAGACATCCATTTTCCTTCTTTTTGAGCTTCATAAAATCTTTGGATTGCATCTTGATTATTCAGAGCCTCGAGGGTAGTATCTGCTTATCAGTGACTGCATACTCTGTGTGTTCTTTTGTGACTGGGTTACCTCAATTAGGATGATAGCTTGCAAGCCTGTGTTTTCATCTAAAATTAATGGGTTCATGTTTCTATTAAAAAAAACAATATTTTTTACTAGTTTGAAAGTAGGGAAAGATGGTAGATGAAAAGTGGTGAGCTATAGATTTCATTGTTAAACTCCTCAAAGACAGAAAGAAAGAACATTGACACAAAAGATCTGAAAATCAGCTTAATCTTTAGGAAACACATGAATTGGGTAATGAGTTGTGATACCTGAGAGAAATTTTGGAGAATTGTGACATCGCAAGGTTTCAATGTAAATTCACTGAGAATAAGACATCATGTATTTTATGTCTTTAAAAAAAGATTTATTTATCTATTTCATGCATGTGGGTAAACTGTCACTGTCTTCAGACACACCAGAAGAGGGCATCAGATGTCCATTACAAATTGTTGTGAGCCAGCATGTGGTTGCTGGGCTCCTGGAAGAACAGTCAGTGCTCTTAACTGTGGAGCCATCTCTCCAGCTGATTTTATATCCTTTTTTTTTTTTTTTTTTTTTTTTTTGTGGTGGGGTCATTAATATGGTAAATCAACAAAGCTTGTGCAGTACAATTGTCTTACGTAGGGTTTCCATTGCTGAGAAGAGACACTATGACCAAGACAGCTTTTATAAGGGACAACATTTAACGGGGTTGGCTTACAGTTTTATATGTTCAGTCCATTATCATCATGGCAGGTAGCATCCAGGCAAACAGAGTGCTAGAGAAATAGCTGAAAGTTCTGCATCTTGATCTGAAGGCAATCAGGAGAAGAATGGAATCTGAAGGAAGTTAGAAGGAGGCTCTCTTTGTCTACCCCCACAGTGACATACTTCTTCCATTAAGACCACACCTTCTAATAATGCCATTACCAGGACCAAGCATATTAAAATCACAACAGTTCTTAAGAAAATCACTTGGTATATTTGGTGAAGCCCTTTGTACAATGTGTGAATGAATTTACAAAATGTAAGTTGAATGACAGCTGTGAACAATTCCACCTAGATTTGATGATGGTATTTGAGGTGTTAATCTGGAAATTTTGGGGAGTAGAAAGGTCAAAGGTGTGCACTGAAACTAATAGAAGAGAAAGTGGGTAAGAGCCTTGAATACATTGGCATTGGAGAAAATTTCCTGAACAGAACAACAATGGCTTATGCTCTAAGTTCAAGAATTGACAAATGGGACCTCATAAAATTGTAAAGCTTCTGTAAGGCAAAGGACACTGTTATTAGTACAAAATGACAACCAACAGATTGGGAAAAGATTTTTTTACCAATTCTACATCTGATAGAGGGGCAATATATACAATATATACAAAGAACTCAAAAAGATAGACTCCAGAGAATCAAGTAATACTATTAAAAATGGGTTACAGAGCTAAACAAAAAATTCTCAACAGAGGAATACTGAATGGCTGAGAAGAACCTAAGGAAATGTTCAACATTCTTAGTCATCAGGTAAATGCAAATCAAAACAACCCTGAATTTCTACCTCACACCAGTCAGAATGGCTGAGATCAAAAACACAGGTGACAGCAGATGCTGGCAAGGATGTGGAGAAAGGAACTTCTCCATTATTGGTGAGATTGCAAGCTGGTACAACTACTCTGGAAATCACTCTGGAGGTTCCTCAGAAAGTTGGACACAGTACTACCTGAGGACCCAGCTATATCACTCCGGGGCATATACCCACAAAAAAGTTCCAACAGCTGGAAAGCCCCAGAAAATTCTGAATACCCAAGAAACAATTCACAAACTTTAGGAAGCACAAAAAGAGGGAAGGACAAAATGTTGAAGCCTCAGTCCTTTTTAGAAGGGAGAACAAAACGTAACACTCACAGAAAGAGTTACAGGACCAAGTGGAAGAGCTGGGATTGAAGAGGGAATCTTTCAGGGGCTACCTCACCCAATGTGCAGCCACCAGGCCCAAACACTATTGCTGATTCTGGGAGGTGCTTGCTGGCAGGAACCAGATAGGGGGTGCCTCCTCAGGGGTTCTGCCAGAATCATGCAGATGAGCAGACTTGCAGCTAATCATCAGACTGAGTAAGGGAACCCTGGTAAGAGTGCTGTGGTGGGGGGGGGGATGAATGAAGGAGATGAAGGGGGTTGCTGGTCTCATGGGAAGAACAATGTTGTCGACCAAGCAAATCCTCCACAGCTCCCATGGACTAGTACACCAACCATCGAGCAGGCATTGAGAGGCCCATGGCTCCAGTTGCAAATGTAGAGAAGAATAGCAGTGTTTGGAATCAATGTGAGAAAAGATCTTTGGTCCAGTGAGGGAATGTTTTCCCAGTGTAGGGGAAGCCAAGGCACTGAGGTGGAGAGGGTGATTAGTGAACTAGTGCACCCTCCTAAAGACAAGTAGAGGGAGAGGGTGGAGGGGAGCGAGACAGGCAAAGAGGATAACATTTCAAATGTAAATACAGAGAGTATCTAATAAAAAATTATAAAAAAGAAAAGCATAACTACATATGTTTTTGTTTTGTTATATGTAGATCCTAACCTCAATTATTTAGTTTTATGTGTTTAACTTGAAGGTGGAAAAAAAATTAACATGATTTACATACTCAAACCAAAAACAACAACAAGAACAACAACAAAAAACCCCAAAACACCAAAGAATATGAAGCACCTCCCATGTATAGCAGCTTGGCTTTCCCTAACGAGTGGAGCAGAGGCTGTCTTTGACTCTGTTGCCTGCCATTGGATCCCCTTTCCCTAGCTGGACTGCCTCAGAGAAATAAGATGTACTTAGTCTTGCTGCAGTTTGATGTCTTTTGGTGGGCTGGTACCCAAGTGGGGCTTTTCCTTCTCTTAGAAGGTAAGGGGGTAATGGGGAGAGGGATTTGTAAGAGTGGGACTAGAAGAAGAGGGGTGAGAGGGCTGTGACTGGGATGTAAATTTAATTAATTAACTAATTAATGAATTAAAAAATGGCAACAAAGTATTAGAAATTAATCTAACTAAAGATGCCAAGTAGAAATGGTAAAATATTATTGGAAAATGCAAGTGAAGACTAAATAGAAATCTAAACCCCAAAATTAATCTATTAAATTATTCAGTTACTCACTGGCTCACAGAAGGTCAGTTTATTAAAGCTAACAAATTCAATTTTCTAATGTATAAGACTGAGGAAAGACCCAACAATATTAAATGTAATAGCAAAGAGAAATAAAAAGGATTGAAGGCAAAACAAACGCAATACTGAAGACAAGTAACATTGTCCCACTGATCTTGGCTAACTATGAAGTGAAAGCAATTGAGAAAAAATGATATGAGCACGAGGGTGGGAGGGGATGGAGCAAAGCTCAGAAGCCGAGCTCCACAGGTGTGAGGACTTGGTACATGTGGGAGATGAGTTGTCATGTTTCTATCTTCAGGATCAGAAGCATTTAAAGATTATAAACTGATCATGTTAAAATTTAACATCAAAACACATTATTAAAGAAGACAGAAAGAAAGGAGGTGAGAGAAGGAAGGAGGAGAGAGAAGGTAGGACAGGATATTTGACTCGTATATAACCAAAAAAATTAATAGCCAAGATACATTAAATAAATATAGTCAAGGAAAACAAATCCAAACAGCATAAAATGGGCAAAGGATAAAAGTAAGTTCTAGAAAAGGAAAAGAAAATGTCAAATAAACCTATGAAGACAGGCTATCTAACACAGAAACTGATAACAATCAAGGTAAATAAAATACAGTTTCATACCCCTCAAATTGCTGGCCAAAGTTTGCGTATCTGACAACTTAGAGCAACAGGAGATTGTGTGTATTCCTGCAAGAAGAGAATTGTGTAGCTGCCTCCCAAAGCAACTCATTTTCAGCTGCTAGAATGGACTAGGTCCTCCCTTTGACCCAACAATTCCACTCCAAATTGGACAGAGAGACATGCAAACCACATCATCATGAGATGTGCACAAGAAAGAGAAGCCATCGTGACATTTTTAAGAGTGACAATTTTCTCATTTATAAAGCCTGGGTAACTTATTGGAAACAAATGAATTGTGACATACACTACCTAAATACACCAGGTGTAGCAGTGTTAGTGGTTTTAATAAACTATTGAAATAAACCTCTGAGTCTCTACTATACTGATTCTCAGTAACTACTATACTACATGTAAGACTTCACGTTTTCTTATACATGCTTTTTTTTCCCCCCACAGCTGCTGACCTCGTTTAATGACTAGTTGTCTGGGTCCAGAACAAGTCAGTTTGCCATAGAATACAAAGACAGCCAGGCCTGCTGGGATCTGGGTGAGACTTGTACATCTTCTGAGGTCATGTTTATATTAAACTATGTGTCCAAGGGTGAGCTGGGCAATTATCCCAGCCTACATTTTCCTCAGTGAGGTCTGCCAAAGTTCTTAAATTATTTTGATCTACCAAATCAAAAGATAATAAATAAAGTTGGTTGGCATTTTAATTTTGCCCCTTAACAGGACTTCTAATCGTAAGGTTCCACTGTAAATAAATAGAAAAGAGATGGGATAACAAAGAAAGGAAGGGAAGAAAACAAGGAGGGTGAAAAAGGAAACAGAAACGGAAATAGGAGATTCCAGATACTTCTTATGAGAAAAACTTCAGATAACTAACATACAGAAATGCTCTGGCAACTTACTCATTATTTAGCAGCATAGCTAAAACAAAACAGCACAACACAACACAAAACACAGGGTCTCAGTATCTAGTCCTGGCTGGTCAAGAACTCACTATGTAGACCAAGCTAGCCTTGTACCCACAGAGATATGCTTGCCTCTGCCTCTCAAATCCTGGAATTAAAGGTATGCACCCCATGCCTATTCAACATGTAGATGTTAGCAAATGTCCTTTACCTTCACCTGTAATAACTTTATAACCTCTTTTCTCTGAGCTAACACATATAGCCAAAACTCATCCTGTAAGCAAATTAATATTGAGTCTGAAGAGGGGCTAGCACAGTAATGTTGCATATTTACCTGAAAACGTACTGACATTTTTAGATGGCACTATGAATAGGTACAGTTTGCTCACCAATATTCCCAATGAGTCTATACTTTCTGTTGTACGTATGTTACTCTAGATATTCAATATGCAAAAATTGAATATGCATATTGAGAGAAGACTTTAGGCCACTACCAAACAGCTCACTTGCCAGTAGAGAAAAACGTGGCCCTGCAAGCATTGTCCAACCCACCTTCATTGGCTTTATGTTATCACTCATAGAGAAAATTAGCTTGATTAGTTGAGCAGACAGGCTGTATAATCTTATTAAGAAGATATATTTATAAACCTATAAAAGAATTAAGTGCTGACAAAAAATATTCATATAGTGTTATGCCAAAATGCCTTTAAAAATCTGTATATGTATCCCTCTTTTTTTAAAATAAAACTTTATTTTAAGAGAGAAAGAAGATATATTTATTACATAGATATACTTAAAACATTTATAAGGCTTTACAATATGACAGGTAAATAGTTACCTACTAAGTTACAAACCATTATTTGATTTCTGCTTTACTATGAAGTTAGCAATGTAGTTCCCATTCTGATACATACATTCACACGCACACATTCATATATACACACATGCACACACCCATGCATCCACAGAAGATAAATATATGAATGTAGAATTCAGTTAATTAGGATCAAAACTTTTTCAAGCTTCAACTAAAGCAGCATCTGGTCCTCAGCCCATGTGCCCAAGCTTTGAATAATCAATTAATAAAAACAAACCATTTTCCTAGTAAGCTCATTTTTGATGATTTTTCTATTTATCTTTATTGATTCCTACACCCAACATCACAAAAGTATTCTAATAACAATCATAGTTATTTCCTTAACTTAAATACTTTATAGGAATTATTAGGTAAACAAAATAGCATAATAGACAGCAATATGGTTTGATTATATTATTATTTTATATGTGCACAAAAATCTGATAGAAACCTAGTTCATGATTTCTGGCATAAATGCAAACACATGAAAGACAAAAGTGACTTCAAGGTAGGTCTTAAACCTATCCACCCGTGAGTTCTACCAAACTTTTCATTTTTGTTTCTTCTTTGGAGATAAAGTTCCCTGAAACATTTTGTTGTGATGTTTTTCATATATCAACAAAGAACAGGAATTTGTTTGTTTGTTTGTTTTGTTGTAATAACATGTCTTAGTTTAGGTTTTACTTCTGTGAACAGACACCATGACCAACACAACTCTTACAAAGTACATTTAATTGAGGCTGGCTTTTTGGTTCAGAGTTTCAGTCCATTATCATCATGTCACGAAGCATAGCAGCATCCAGGCAGGCATGGCACTGGAGTAGAGGAGAGTTCTACATCTTCATCTAAAGAAAGCTAAGAGCAGACTGTCCTCAGGCAGCTAGGAGGAGAGTTTCAAAATATCCCCATAGTGACATACTGCCTTCACAAGGCCACACCTCCTCCAACAAGACCATATTTCCTAATAGTGTCATGCCCTGAGCCAATCATAGTCAAACCACTACATTCAATTCCATGGGCCCCAGAGGCTTATTCAAACACAGGAGTCTATGGTGGGGGGGGGCATACCTAGGAATAGAATAATGCAAAATATGTTTAGTCCAGTTTCAAAAGTCTCGTAGCCTAAAATGGTCTCAAAAAATGTTAAAAGTCCAAGATTTAAAGTCTCTCCAGAGATTCATGAAATCTCTAAACTCTAATCACCTATAAAGTCAAAATTAAAAAGCAAATGATATATCTGAAACATCACAGGATACATGTTATCATTTCAACATGTCATGGAAAGGAAATGCTGGACCAAAGCAAAACAGAAAGCTAGCAGGCAAACTCTGGATTCTGGGATGAAAGGCATGTACTGTCTCGATGTGAAACTTTTCTCTACTTGAAACTTGCTCTGTACCAGGCTGGCCTTGCATTCAGAGATGTGCTTGCCTCTGTCTCCTGGGATTAAGGGGTTGTACTGTCATGCCTGGACCTAAGGTTTTCAGGGCCACTATTCCTCAAACTCCAGATCAAAAGCCTATGCCCTCACTTTCTGGATTGAGGCTCATTCCAGATTAAAAGTCCAAATGAAAGAAATAACCAGATATTAGTAACACGCAGCTGTTGTATTAACCCCTCCAACCTGAATAAGCCCTTTCAATAAAAGCACAACGCAATTAATATGAATAAAAACTGCACAGCTACATTGGACAGATCTACCACTACAGTACTCTGTTGCACAGCTATGAGATCCTTTATAATCTATGGTTTCTCCAGGCCAGTGTTTCAGCTCCATCTTTCTTCCACCACCTCCTTCTCCTCCAGAGACCCTTTCCTTCACCTCTCTCCAACCCTCTAGCTCAACCTTTCCCTCCTCTCTCCAATCACCAGCTCTCACCTTTATTTTACAAATTAAAATGGGAAGAAGGTTCTAATGAAGTCACCTGAGTACTTGACTAGGCAGCCCTTCTTAAAGAAGTGGAATTAGCATCAAAATACAAACAGCTGCAGGACAATCCACAACACACAGCTATAACTATTAACTGTTTAACAGCAAATGCATAAACAACAACCTTAGCTGGATGGGATTTTGCCCCAAAGTTTCCAATCTCTTAATCTTATTATTTCTTTGAACACAGAATTCAGCTCCATTCTACCTCTTGGTGTCCCTTTGCTCTTTGAACCATACATTTTGTACTCTTCCTCTCAAAGCTGGACCCTTTTCATCAGAAGACTCTTCATAAGAGCGAACTTTAGTAACCACACAATAGAATTTATACTAGACCTTTCTGAGACTTCCTTTGTCAAAGCAATTTATCTAAATCTCTTCACCTTAGTCTCAGGCAGACTCTTTGTACAATGGCAAAAATAGCCACATTCTTCACTAAAATAACATGAGAACAGTCTCTAGACCACATACTAAAAGTTTTCATTTTTGAAACTTTTTGTCCAGCAGGTCTACATAGCTCAGACCACTCTCAGCAGCAGTGCTTTCCATATTCCTACTAGGATGGCCCATTAAGGTCCACTTAAAGCATTCCACTGCTTTCCAAACCCAAAGTCCCCAAACCCACATTCTTCCAAACAAAAACACAGTCAGGGATATCACAACAATATCCTACTACTGATAGCAAGTTCTGTCTTAGTTTGGGTTTTAATGCTACAAACAGACACCAATAAGAAAACAGTGCCTTCCAAACACAATGGGACTAACAAACACAAGGAACTACAGAGTCTGAGACCAAACAAAATTCCAGCACTGAGAAGTCCACACAGTTCTACCACTAACGAAGAAGCTATTTGCAGCTGGTACTTGCAGAAAGGCAAAAATAGGTTTTCCCCAGTAAAGTGTCACTGGGTAAATCAACCATATTCCAGGGCAACTCTATGACCAAAATAGTTGTGGCAAACACAAAATTGACTCCATGGGTAGTTTGTTTTGGTTTGATTTTGGTTTTAGTTTTGGGAGGAGGGAGGCAGTGTGTCCACGTACCTGTTGTGCTTTTTGTTTTGTTTTTGGTGTTTTACACTTGATCGTTGTCTTAATAAAGCCCTTTACTGAGAAATTTTTCTTTTAAAACTGTGGCGGTTTAAATAGGTATGGTCCCCATAGAGTCATGTGTTTGAATGCTTGTGTGTAGGAAGTGACACTGTTAGGAAGGGTGGCCTTGTTGAAGTAGGCATGGCCCTCTTAAAGGAAGTGTGTCACGGTGTAGGAGGGCTTTGATGTCTCTCATATGCTCAAGCTATGCCCAGTAGAACACAGTCCCACTCTGCTGCCTATGAATCAATGTTCCTTCTCCAGCACCATGTCTGCCTGCGTGATGCGATGCATCCTGCTATGATGATAAAGGACAAAACCTCTGGAACTGTAAGCCAGCCCCAACGAAATGTTGTCCTTTGTAAGAGATGCCTTGGACATGGTGCTTCCTCAGAGAAATAGAAACCCAAACTGAAACAGGTACTTCTCCAAGGAAACAAATCCACTGGTAAGAAAAATGAAGACTTAAGTGACTTAGGAGTCTTGCACTTGGTCACATATTTAGTAACCCAGACATCAGCAGCACCTAGTCGATCTCTTCCTGAAGTTAGTCTCCCTAAACTTCTATTAAACTATGCCTGAGAAATTCTGCATCAATTTTTCCAAGAATACTTGGTTAAAGATAGGCCAATGGTCCCTTCAAAGGCTGTCTAAATTAAAAAGAAATATATTTTCAAGCAAACCCCTAACATTCTTCTTTGCCACATAAAGGTTTCAGAATCAGTGACCTGTTAGAAGATTGTTCTGTTTTTCTGTCAGCAACCACAAGATATGGCTCACTGATAATAAAGCATTTGGGAAGCTGAAATTGAGTAGGTGTACCATGAGGAAAATGTACTGGTATTGGTACAAGGCTTTTGACTCTTCTGGGAAAGAATCTGTATATGTTGAATTGTGATAGGTATTTTCATATAAAAGTTGTATAAATATTGACATCATTCATCATAATGAGAACCTCACTCATTAACCCCCTATGTAGTAAGGTCATGGTACAAAATGACCTTTCTTACCTGGAGATCTCTTAGGAGAATGATAAAAGAGTATCTTAAAATATAATTTAAAATGGCATCATCTGAAAGAATGAGGTTTTGAGAACAAAGACTCTTAATTGAGATGCCCTGTTTTAGGCAATGAAAAGTTCACTTAAAACTAACAACTTCTAGGGTCTTCTCACAGTATGGGACTCTTTATCTGTAATCGTATGAGTTTTTAAAATGCTTACAATGAATCAATTTCCAAAACAATTATTTCCTACAGGTACATTAACTATGTGTGCAGATAAAGTCACAGCAGACCGGCAACAGCACTTTGCTTAAAAAGCAGAGGTTTCTTGGTGATGTTGTTGCATAAATAACTGGAATCTGAGCACTCCGGAGGCAGAGGCTGGCAGATCTCTGATTTCGAGGCCATCCTGGTCTACACTACAGAGTGAATTCCAGGACAGCCAGAGCTCCAGAGAGAAATCCTGTCTCGAAAAAGAATGGTAGAAGGAGGGGCCATGAGAGGTAACATCGGCTATTTCCTTCTTAGTATGTGGTGGAGGAAAGCAGAAGGCACAGGATGGAATTGTTCATGCAAGGGAGGAGGGGCTGTGCCACTCTCTCCTTGAACCTTCATCCCAGGGGACAATAGGAAGCACTAAACCCATTTCAAGGTGATCGTAGATTTTTCTAAATTAACAGTTCTAGAAAAATTGAACAAAACAAGTTCAAAAAGTCCCATCTGCATTTCCTTGTTCAGGATCTCTCTGGCTAGGTTTTGATAAGGGTAAGAGACTGGGAAATGCACACATTCAGTTCCAGCATGGTTTTTCTGTCTTTTTTAGGACAAAGCTACAAAGGAGTAAGAAAACAAAAAGCAGGAGCCATTTGTAGGATGATGGTCTTTAAGAATGAAGCAGTTTGCTTTTAACTTGATAACTCAGTGACAGCATAGGTTTCCCTGGCCCCCTCTTTTAGGAAAAATAACAACCTGGTCATTGGGCAGCCAAATAATGAACACACCTTCCAATAAGTTCCTTTCTGGAGATGTGCTTCTGATCTATAAATTTCCACTTCTTGCCTGTGTACAGGAAGATCAAACACTGTGCTCTTCTACCTTGCAAAGTATAACTTTAGAAAAAATCACCACAAAATCACTCTAATAAACAAGCATATGTATCTTTCCAAACCCAAAGTGCGATTACACTTGAAACTGAGATTATTTGATTTTTTAAATTCACACCTAATAGTCTACAAGAACAATACAACCCAGTAAAGTATTCTGACAGTTTACACATTATTAAATATTTTGAATGCCCATGTTTATCCAAAGTCCACCTAACCATGAATTTGATATTCACACCACATGGGTTTGGTGGCTGCATATGAGATGCATCCACAGGTAAGGCAGTCTCTGGATGATCTTTACTCCAATCCCTGCTCATCTATTTGTCCATTTATTTCTTACCATAAGTGTTTTGTTTCCCCTTCTAAGAAGGATTGAAGCATTCACATTTCGTACATTAAACCATCCTTTCATTTCTGAAATGAAGCCTACTTGATAAGCGACTGATTGTTTTGATATGTTCTTGGATGCAGTTTGCAAAGATTTTATTGAGGATTTTTGAATCAATGTTCATGAGGGAAATTGGTCTAAATTTCTCTTTTTTTATAGGGTCTTTGTGTGGTTTAGGAATGAGCATAATTGTGGCTTTGAAGAATGAGTTGGGTAGTGTTCCATCTGATTCTATTTTGAGGAATAGTTTGGAGAGTATTGGTATTATGTCGTCAATAAATGTCTGATAAAATTCTGTACTAAACCCATCTGGACTTGGGCTCTTTTTGGTTGGGAGGCTTTTGATGACTGCCTCTATTTCTTTAGGTGTTATGGGATTATTTAGATAGTTTACCTGGTCCTGATTTAACTTTAGTATCTTGTATCTGTCTAGGAATTCATCCATTTTCTCCAGATTTTCCAGCTTTGTTGAGTATAGGCTTTTGTAGTAGGATCTGATGATTTTTTGAATTTCCTCAGTTTCAGTTGTTATTTCTCCACTTTCCTTTCTGATTTTGTTAAATTGGATACTCTTTCTTTGCCCTCTAGTTAGTCTGGCTAAGGGTTTATCAATCTTGTTAATTTTCTCAAAGAACCAGCTCTTGGTTTTGTTGATTATTTCAATGGTTCTTTTTGTTTCTATTTGGTCTATTTCTGCCCTAAGTTTGATTATTTCTTGCTGTCTACTCCTCTTGGGTGTATCTGCTTCCTTTTGTTCTAGAGCTTTCAGCTGAGCTGTCAAGTTGCTGATATATGCTCTCTCCAGTTTCTTTTTGGAAACACTCAGAGCTATGAGTTTTCCTCTCAGTACTGCTTTCATTGCATCCCATATGTTTGGGTATGTTGTGTTTTTGTTTTCATTGAATTCTAGAATTTATTTATTTCTTCTTTGACCCTGCTATCGTTTAACAGAGCATTGTTTAGTTTCCATGTGTATGTGGGCTTTTTGTTGTCTTTGTTGTTATTAAAGACCAGCCTTAGACCATGGTGATATGAAAGGATGCATGGGAGTATTTCAATCTTCTTATATCTATTGAGGCT
The DNA here is from genome assembly GCF_963924665.1 of Micromys minutus. Taxonomy (NCBI): domain Eukaryota; kingdom Metazoa; phylum Chordata; class Mammalia; order Rodentia; family Muridae; genus Micromys; species Micromys minutus. The sequence continues at coordinate 26,331,934 of NC_137960.1, forward strand.
CGTTTTGTGTCCAATTATGTGGTCAGTTTTCGAGAAGGTGCCGTGAGGTGCTGAGAAGAAGGTGTATTCTTTTGTTTTAGGATGATACGTTCTATAGATATCTATTATTTCTAGTTGGTTCATAACCTCTGCTAGTTTTACAGTGTCCTTGTCCATTTTTTTGTTTCCATGATCTGTCCATTGGTGAGAGTGGGGTATTGAGGTCTCCCACTATTATTGTGTGGGGCACAATGTATTTTTTGAGCTTTAGTAAGGTTTGTTTTATGAATATGGGTGCTCTTGTATTTGGAGCATATATGTTAAGGATTGAGAGTTCCTCCTGACAGATTTCCCTTTTAATGAGTAAAATGTGTCCTTCCTTATCCTCTTTGACAACTTTTGGTTGAAAATCCACTTTATTCAATATTATAATGGCTACTCCAGCTTGTTTCGTGGGGCTGTTTGCTTGGAAGTTTTTACCCAACCTTTTACTCTGAGATAGTGTCTGTCTTGGTCTCTGAGATGAGTTTTTTGTATGCAGCAAAATGCTGGGTTTTGTTTATGTATCCAGTTTGATAGCCTATGTCTTTTTATTTTTGAATAAGTCCATTTATGTTAACCGATACTAAAAAATAGTAGTTGCTGTTTCCTGCTACTTTTGCTATTAGTGGTTGAATTGTACCTGTGTGTCTTTCTTCTTTTGGTTTTCTTGCTTAGGCATTTTCTTGTTTTTATATAGGATGTAGTTTCCCTCCTTGTGTTGGGTTTTCCACCTATAAGTCATGGTAGTGCTGTGTTTGTGTTCAGATATAGTGTAAATTTAGTTTTGTCTTGGAATATCTTAGTCTCTCCATCTATGCTGATTGAGAGTTTTGCTGGGTATAGCATACTGGGCTGACACTAGTGTTCTCTTAGGGTCTCCATGATATCTGTCCAGGATCTTCTAGCTTTCACTGTCTCTGTTGAGAAGTTAGGTGTGATTCTGATTGGTCTGCCTTTATATGCTACATGACCTTTTTCCCTTACTGCTTTTAGTATTCTTTCTTTGCTTTGGATACTTGGCGTTTTGACTATTATGTGTCTGGAAGAATTTCTTTTCTGGTCCAACCTATTTGGAGTTCTGTAGGCTTCTTTTATGCTCATGGTTATCTCATCCTTAAGGGTAGGAAAGTTTTCTTCTATAATTTTGTTGAAGATATTTTCTGTGCCTATTAGTTAAAATTCTTGGCCCTCTTTTATTTCTATTATTGTTAGGTTTGGTCTTCTCATTGTGTCCTGGATCTCCTGCACATTTTGGGTTAGGAGCTTTTTGGGTTTTGCATCTTCTCTGACTGCTTTGTCTATGTTTTCAATGTTGTCTTCGGCCCCCAAGATTCTCTCTTCCATCTCTTGTAGTTTATTGGAAATGCTTACATCTGTGACTCCTGATTTCATTTTTAGGTTTTCTACCTCTAGGGTTGTCTCTTTTAGTGTTTTCTTTATTGTTTCCATTTCCGTTTTAAATTCCTTCTTCCATTCCTTCATCTCTTTGGTTCTGTTTTCCTCTAGTTCTTTGAGCGTTTTTCTTGTTTCCTCTTTAAAAGAGTCTAATTCTTTATGCTTTTCCTCCCATTCTTGTTTAAGGATCTCTATCATCATCTTGAGGTATGATTTCAGGTCTGTGTCTTCTTTCTCTGGAGTGTTTGTCATTCTGCTATTTACTGTGATGGGAGAGCTGGGTACTGGTGTTGACAGGTTGTCTTGGTTTCCCTGGGGCAAGTTCTTTTCCTTTCCTCTTGCTATCTTGTTGTCAGTCTTGTGTCCCTGGATCACCGCTAGATCACCGCTAGATCACTGCTGGCTCACCGCTGGCTCACTGCTGGCTCTGTGCTGTTCCTGGTGATGGATGGTCTGAGTGCACGTTTTGCACTCAGTGTCTTCCAGCTGGGAATAGCCAGATGCTGGGTTACTGGTTCCCTGAACCAAGCTGGGGTGGGGAGGAGGAACCGGGGGACTGCACTTTTTTTGCGCGCTCGGCAGAGATCTCTTTGCAGAGATCTCTCTGCACCCCGGCTAGTCGGAACACCTCTTCACCAGTCCTGTGTCTTTTGATCACTGCTGGATCACCGCTGTCTCACCGCTGTTCCAGTCTTGTGTCCCTGGATCACCGCTGGCTCATCACTGGTCACTGCTGGCTTACCGCTGTTCCTGGTGGAGGATACCTAGTACATTTTTACATCCATATTATGTTAACAACAACTGAGAGACAAATACCCAATATATGGAAAGTATATTCTGATACATTTGAATAATCTATATTCAACCCTTGCCCAAAACTCAAACCAAATACAACAACATATTGGAAATCATATAAGAGAAACATTCTAATTAGGACAAAGGAACAAAATCACCATTGCATATGATATGATCTGAAATATTTAGACTCAAAACAATGCACCAAGAAAGATCTTAGAACTAATGAATGAAGCAAAGTTGCTGGATACAAAGTTCACATACAAGAATTACTAATACTACTGTGAGTCAATAGCAAAGGACCTGAAATAGGAAAAGACTTGCAATCCCATTTATAGGACTGAAGACGTTATCTAGAAACACATTTAATGAAGGGTATGAAACAGTTCTAAACTAAAAACTATAAACCATCAGTGAAATAGGCAGAGGTCAACATGATGAGTTGGAGAGAGATTTCATGTTTTTGGACTGAACAGAAATAAATATTGTTAAAGTGTTCATAAACACCCAAGCTGATTATAATTTAATTTCCACAAAATACCAATGATGTTATATACAGAATTAGAAAAAAAAAACCCTAAAATTTGTGTGGAATTCCAACCCAACTGCACAATATCTAAATTCATGCCAATGATTTAAAAAGGCTAAATCTTGGTTTCAAATGCTGTCAAAGCATAGTACAAGCTATTATCATCACAATGGCATGGTGTTGTTATAAATACAGACAGCCAAATCCAACACTTTGGCCCTGTAGAAACAAATATATATTCACCATATAAAATACATTCAGTATGTTCCAGTGTCCATCAAATTCCATATTCTAACAAAGCATTAAATCAGAATTCAAAATCTCATAGTGTAAGTCAGTAAAGATGATGTTTATGTTTTTTCTATTCTACCAACCAATCCCTGATACTGAATAAACACGCATCTGTTCATATAGTATGATGACATAAGTGAACTGGATGGTAGCGATGAACCTCATTTTTAAAAATGGAGATCTAAAAAAAAGGAAAAGAACTATTGGTTTAAGTTTTGAAATAAAACCGAGAAGATCCCCCAGGGTGTCGAAGCCTAGGAATGTTTCCCTGTTGGTCTTAGCTCTTCTCTGGGCTTCTGGCTGCATATTTTTGGAACCCATTCTCATCATTTCCTGCCAATAGTATTTTGTGAGTTCAATAGCTTTTCATCTTAACATGAATCCATGTTGCTACTATTTCTGCAGTATTGGCTATATTAGAAACCATAGCACAAAGATATAAGCCCTTAGGCAGATCCAAGCTCACATACTATACTGAGACAACCTTTATATATTTCACTCCTAAAATAACGGAAGCTCATCACTTTAAACTCTCCAAAGCTTGTCCTTTTCATTGCAAAGATTTTTGAAGCACACTTTTAATGTCTTGTGATTTAACATCCTGGCTTAATTTTCCCCACAATATTTGAACAGAAAGTTGACAATTGCCACACTCCACCTGTTTACCCTGCCACATTTTCAGAGGCAAGAGTAACGTTAACAGCTTCAACCACCACTGTTATAAACCGAGAGTTTTCTAAATCATCAAATTCTGGCTCTTTTTGGGTTTAGAAATTCTACCACATTTTCTTGAAATGTCAAGTTGAAAACAGACAGCATTTTCAACAGCTTGCTTGGGAATATAAGACAAGTAGTTTCTTATTTACAAATTCTTCTTTCTATAAAAATTCAGCGTCAGTTTTTGATTTCTCCTATTAGAGGATAATTAAACTCTTCTCAGTTTTCAGTAATATGTTCCTGATGTTATTTTGGTTTTCCTGAAGTGTGTGCTTAACATCAATAGTTCAACTGACAATCTTTAGGCAGCTTGTATTTATTTATCAGATTCTGTAGATTTCTCAAACAGATTTGAGCCTTACCTGCTGCATAACTTGGTATATGCTAACATTTTATGTATTTGCTCTGTATGGCACTCCTGGGACCAAAGTCTGCATTAGTTTTCTATTGCCTTGTAACAAATACCACACACAGAATAGCTTTAGACAGCATACATTAATTTTTGAAGAATAAAAGTCTGGGTAGCTTGGGTTAATACTTACGGTTTTCTAAGCTGAAATGAAGAGGTTATCTAGATGAGCTAGTTTGGAGGAGGAGAAAACTGTTTTTAAGCAACTTCTTGCTGTTGGTAGAATTAGTTGCTTGTAGTTATAGAACTGGGGTTCCAGTTTCCTCTCTTCTTTTTATGCACAGTCTATTTTCTGTTCCCACAGGATGTTTATAGTCACTCCCATTTATCCCTTTATATTTAAAATGGCAACTTAGGGAAGAAATTCTTTCAGGCTCGAATCTGTTGCACTAAAGGCTTCCCAGCCTTTCTCTTCTGCTTGAAAAGGGCTTGTATGATTCTATTTTCTCTTTTGAAATAATTTGTGTACTCTAGATCAAGTGATTAAGGTCTTTAAAATAGTAGCTATTTTATCTGCAAAGTTCTTCAAAATAGTAGCTAGTGTACAAGAAAAGATTAGAAGTGTGTGTGTGTGTGTGTGTGTGTGTGTGTTTTGTGGTACATCTTGGTTTTATCTTACTATCTCTATTACTAGAGAATTTAAGTAAATCAGTTTGGAACGAATTAAGATATGCAATCATTTTCATTGAGTACAGCATCTTCATTTTTTTAAGTATAACCCTAATGCACACTTCTCTGTGAATATAAAATTAACATCCTAAAATCTCTTAATGTTTACCAACTCAGTATAGATTTTGTTGAATTTTTTACTTGTTCTTAATGATTTCAAAATTCTGACCAAATTATCAATATTTATAATCCACAATCACGATTCTTTCTCTATTTGCCCATAATCTATAATATTTGCAGACTACATCACTCCTACTTTTTGAATTATTATGCTGAACCTTCCCACTGGTCTCATCATTCTCCTCCAAGAACAGCAATATGCACAACTTAAAGTTTGAAAAATGCACCGGATGTTTTCTTTGTGGGTGTTTAGACTCTACTTAATACTCTTAAAGAGAAGTGTCGATGGCCAAATAGAAAAATTAATATCAGAGTCTCTAGCTTCTCTGCTCATTTTTGTACGCTGATCTTGAGAAATTCCCTGATAATATCAGAGGATGAGATACTTGTGTGTCCTTTAGTTCTTGTTAATTACTATATTTTTTCTGACAAATTTCTTGAACCTACTATGTTTGAGGTAGTGAATATTGTAAGTGAATAATCTGCTTTGTTGTTTCTCTTTGAAATTAGTGTCTTTCAGGAAAGACAGACATTGAAAAGAGAGTTATAATGAAGTGTCATTATTCCTGGAGTGGAAATGACTGAAAATATTAGAAAGGACAGAGTGAACACCATATTGGTGTATAAGTTACAGAACTCTGGTAAAGGTAAAGGATCATAGAGTAATTCAAGTGTGCAGGAAGGACAGGTTGTTCCAAAAGGGAAAGTCTTCATTTTATATTTATAAATAGCTATCATGATACTGGAACGTCTCTGCTTAGAATATGGCTATACTGTATGTTCTAAACTCAAGCTGTAACATTCAAAATTATTCCTAATATCATGGTCACATGATTAAATTATGATAAATATTTGCTATACCATGAAAAATACAATCACTAGACAATATATTTCTATGCATTAGTATTATAAAACTAAACAAACAAACAAAACTTAACAAAAACTAGAAAAAGATAAACAACCAACATGCTTTCTTTTAAATATATTTTTTAAAAGTTCTTTTTTTCTTTATCTTCTGTCCTTGTCTCGGAGAACATCATAAGCCTTTATACATTTTAGAACTTGTTACTTTATAAATATAGAATGAAGAGTTTAAAAAAGTTATTTTCTATCTGAAGGTAAAAATATACAGTTTACTCAAAATATTCACCATTAGTAATTATTCCTCTTGTGCTGACTAGACTCATGAACACTTTGTGGAGTGTGTTAGGTAGTCAGGGTTATGGCTTTTAATTATGAAAGACTTTATTTCCAGAGGATTGTTTGGCATACAATCTCATGGATATAACTTTTTAAATGTAAAAGTATGATGAGAGATGCTTTGGATGACTGAGTACCTGTAGAAGAAGAAGAAAAGGACAGAAGATGGAAAAGCAAAGTGAATTCACCAGGAATGACCTTGGGGTGTTTTGACGATATGTATACAGCATGAAAGCAGTCTAGCACAGTGTTTCTGAAGATTTAGTGTTAGAACGGTTCCTCTGGGCTTCTTTAACAGTGCAGATTCTGGTTTGGTGTCACTGAAGGTGGCTTGAGATGGGGTCACTTTAACAAATAGCCCCAGGCTTTTGTCATAGGGAGTCAGGGTGGGAAATTTGGTTCTAAAAACTGCCTCAGATTAGAAACACCTGAAGAACTTGGACAGAGCCTACAGAGTCTCTATTTTATAAACTAAAATGCAGGGAAAACCAAAAGACAAACCAAACCAACCCACAACAGCAGCAGCAACAACCAGCCAAACAAACAAAAACCCTAGCCATGTTGAATAAACTCCCAACTCACTAATTACCTCCTGAGTGTTTGCAGAGAATTGAAATATTACATATCCAGAACCAAAACTATCTTGGGTTACCTTTGGTCCCCTTAATAGCTATTTGTTGACTGCCTTTGTACGTAACCTAATATTCTTTTTACGAGCAGATAAAACTGTTATAATGTGTCTCAGAAGACCATAATGTCTACTAGCTGCGTCATCAGACTGCATCTCTGGAACCTACAGTAGTAATTTCCTTGTTTTGTGGTAGTCTACCTATCTGATGTACCCACTAATGTGTTCAGTAAATGCACTGATTTATAACTTTCCTTGTATCAGTGACCACAAAATGTAAGTGTGACCACTTCCACTATGGAACACAGTAATTTTGGGGCAATCTGAATCCACATTCTAGGGCTGCAGTCACCCATATTTTGCCTAGAATAAACTATATCATATTTCCCTTTGAGTAAGAGCTGGGTATTGCATCAATACTCTGAACATTTATAATAAGGCCTTGATGTTGAAAATCAAGTGTCTGTGTGTTTTAACTTCCTCCCTTTCTGAGGGTACATTAATACGCTGCTATACATGGGAAGCCACTGTTCGAAGGTTGTAGTTTACACCCATTGGCAGGAGCTGGTGAATTCTCTCCAATGGTACTTTAGAATCACCCAGAAACTAAAAACTCAAATTACTACATTACAATGGAGTGCAGCTGAGAAAACAAGACATGTACCACATTATTAAAAAACAAAACAAAACCAAACAAAAGCCGAACCACACATAAGATATGTTTGGCTTCATAGATTCTCAGAAATGTTATTGTTTCTGTCCTTGCATAATTTTTTTTATTGAGTTTCCGTATAAGTCCATCTTGGGAATAGTGGTTGAAACAAGAAAAATAAGCCCCTAAGAGTCTCCCTGCGTGAGCCTGCATGATGGGAAAGCTCCTGTCATCTTCCCAGTGGCTTATCTGTCCGTCTGGGGATAGTGGGATTTCAGAAAATACAGCTTGGATGATGGTGCCAATTTAATGTTGGTTCACTGCATAGAAAATGAGTTTCTATACATCATAGACCTTTGGATACATAATAAACCTGCACATATGTATAGAGAGTGCCAATTGTAATTTTAATGTATCAGCAATCAGATTTGCTTTCCTTTGTTTAAGCTAACTCCATTGGTCATTGCTTTTTTTTTTTTTTTTTTGTTTTTTTTTTTAACAGAAAGGATTTTAAAATCAGACTGCCTGAATTAAACAGAAGTAGTTTATTTAAGAGATAGTGGGGAAAGAGGACCAAGGGTCAAGAACTAAATGTAAGGCTAAAAGTCTAGGAACCATGACTGATTCACACTGTTAAATTTGTCTGAAGGGAATTTGCAGTTGCCAATAGATGCTGACATTTTCCCAGCCACAACTTTTTACCTGGAACACAATATTGCAGCCACTTGATATTTTGGAAGCTGGGTATTTGCTACCTCCTAAGGCTCCAAAGGAAAAGGGTGCTGAGTTTGAGGAATGCTCCTAACTATTGAGATAGCGTCCACCTTCTCAATGTAGTTCTTAAATGGCAGGCAACTCTTCAAGCACCCGAAATATGACCAAATGATGATGAGGGGGCAGAAGAAAAATGTATTGCCAATCCACTCCCTCTCACTATCTTCCATTTGCAACGCAAGTTAGTATAAACAACACAAATTTAATGTCCCTACAATACGAATTTGTCCATTTTCTAGTGCATATTCAACATATAAGCAAGGGGCTGACAAATTAGAATGGGCTTACACTTTGTTAGGGAATGTTGAACATGAGTTATTTTAGTATAGCTTGCAAAAGATAATGGATTGATGCCTGTATAGAACATAAGACTTTACCATGAAAATTGTGTAGGGTTCAAAATAAGAGAAGAAACATACTGTTTTAAAGATCATTTGCATAAGTCCAATCAGGTTTGGAGAAATTACTGCTACTGCATGAAGGAAGCTGACAATGGGCCAACCACTAAGTTATCCTACCTGAGGATACCCTGCTTCAAGATTTGACATTCTGTTTGTCTGACTCTTTGCTTGCTCATTTGGCCTTTAAAAAATCCCCTCCTAAGATGCAGAGATTTTTTTTTTTTGTTTTCATATCCCATTTTTCTCAATTGTTGTGCCCGTTTATTCCTATTTATTCCTCCTACTTAATGTATACATGCAGAACCTCTTCATGGTCCCTTCTTGGGCTTATCATCTTTTGTACCAGCCCAGCCAAAACTGTCTTTGGTGACCACTGCATGTTAAATCCTAGAATTCTGTTGGTAGTGATGTTCAAGTGGCTACAAATAAACATTTCTAAAATGTAAAAAGAAATTGCTGCTATGGGAAACACACTATATTTATGCTTTACTGTATCTAGTAAATGTTCAATGAACTCTTCGAGGACAAATTTCTATCATTTACTTTTTATATTTTTCAGTATATTTAGTAAATAAACACGCATGTGCTAATAGTAAGATTCTAAGTAGTTTTTGTTAATTGCATTGCTTTGAAAACTGTGTAGTCAGGGTATCCTTAAGTTACCTAACAAAATGTAAAACCAATGTTATAAAATAATGTACACAGTTATTATTATCAATCATCATTAGTAACTGGTGAAGCATTTACTGTTATGTTCATCAAGAGATTAAGATTTGCTAACTCAGGATTCAGTTGGGACAAGAAGTTAAAAGAAATTTAAAAACAGCATTCATAGTTTTCTATGAGGTGGAATCTCAGGGTTGTTTTGGTTTGCATTTCCCTGATAGCTAAGGATGTTGAGCACTTCCTTAGATGCTTCTCAGCCATTCAATATTCCTCAATTGAGAACGTTTTGTTTAGCTCTGTACCCCATTTTTAGTAAGGTTGTTTGATTCTCTGGTGTCTAACTTCTTGAGTTCTTTGTATACCTTGATATTAGGCCTCTATCAGATGTGGGGTTGGTAAAGATCTTTCCCCAATCTGTTGGCTGCCGTTTTGTTTCCTTGACAGTGTCCTTAGCCTTACAGAAACTTTGCAATCTCATTAAGTCCCATTTGTCGATATTTGACCTTAGAGTACAAGCCATTGTTGTTCTGTTCAGGAAATTTTCTCCTGTGCCTATGTGTTCTAAGGTTTTCTCGGCTTTCTCTTCTAATAGTTTCAGTGTACCTGGTTTAATGTGGATATCTTTGATCCACTTGCACTTGAGCTTTGTACAAGGAGATAAGAAAGAGTCTATTTTCATTCTTCTGCATGCTGAGTGCCAGTTGGACCAAAACCATTTGTTGAATAGGCTATCCTTTTTCCATTGAATGTTATAGCTCCTCTGTCAAAAATCAAGTGACCATATATGTGAGGGCTCATTTCTGGATCTTCTATTCTATTCCTTTGATCCAAGTGCCTATCTCTGTAGCAGTACCATGCAGTCTTCAGCACAATTGCCTTGTAATATAGCTTGAGGTCAAGGATGGTGATTCCTGCAGACATTTTCTTGTTGTTGAGGATGTATTTCACTATTCTAGGTTTTTTGTTATTCCAGATGAAATTGCACATTGCTCTTTCCAAATCTATGAAGAATTGGGTTGGAATTTTGATGGGGATTTCATTGAATCTGTAGATTGCTTTTGGTAAGATGGCCATTTTTACAATGTTGATCCTTTCAATCCATGATCATGGGAGATCTTTCCATTTTCTGAGATCTTCCTCGATTTCCTTCTTTAGAGGTTTGAAGTTCTTGTCACTTCTTTAGAAGTTTGAAGGTCCTTCACTTGCTTAGAGTCACATCAAGGTATTTCATATTGTTTGTGACTATTGTGAAGGGTATCCTTTCCCTAATTTCTTTCTCCGCATGTTTGTCCTTTGAGTATAGGAAGGCTACTGATTTGTTTGAGTTAGTTTTATATCCAGTCACATTGCTGAACTTGTTTATCAGCTGTAGGAGTTCTCTGTTGGAAGTTGTGGGGTCGCTTAAGTACACTATCATGTCATCTGCAAATAGTGATGTTTTTACTTTTTCCTTTCCAATTTGTATCCCTTTGATTTTCTTTTGCTGTCTAATTGCTCCGGCCAGGACTTCCAGTACTATGTTGAATAGGTAGGGGGAGAGTGGGCAGCCTTGTCTAGTCCCTGAAATTAGTGGGATTGCTTCAAGTTTCTCATTGTTAAGTTTGATGTTAACTATTGGTTTGCTATTATATTGCTTTTAATATGTTTGGGTATGGGCCTTGGATTCCTGTTCTTTCCAAGACTTTCAACATGAAGTGGTGTTGAATTTTGTCAAATGCTTTCTCAGCATCTAGTGAGATGACCATGTCCTTTTTATCCTTGAGTTTGTTTATATGGTGGATTATGTTGATGGATTTCTGTATATTAAACCATCTCTGCATCCCAGGGATGAAGTCTACTTGACCATGGTGAATGATCAGTTTAATGTGTTCTTGGATTTGGTTTGTAAGGATTTGAATGAGTATTTTTGCATCAGTGTTCATAAGTGAGACTTGGTCTGAAGTTCTCTTTCCTTGTAGGGTCTTTGTGTGGTTTAGGAACAAGGGTTATTGTGGCCTCAAAAAATGAATTAGGTAGTGTTCCATCTGACTCTATTTTTTGGAATAGTTTGGAGAGTATTGGTATTAGGTCATCAATAAATGTCTGCTAGAATTCTGCACTGAACCTATCTGGACTTGGGCTTTTTTTAGTTGGGAGGCTTTTGATGACTGTTTCTATTTCTTTAGGTGTTTTGGGATTATTTAGATGGTTTACCTGGTCCTGGTTTAACTTTAGTATCTTGTATCTGTTTAGGAATTCATCCATTTCCTCCAGATTTTCCAGCTTTGTTGAGTATAGGCTTTTGTAGTAGGATCTGATGATTTTTTGAATTTCCTCAGTGTCAGTTGTTATGTCTCCACATTTATTTCTGATTTTGTTAATTTGGATACTCTTTCTTTGCCCTCTGGTTAGTCTGACTAATGGTTTATCAATCTTGTTAATTTTCTCAAAGAATCAGCTCTTGGTTTTGTTGATATTTTGATTGGTTCTTTTTGTTTCTATTTGGTTAATCTTTGGTCTGAGTTTGATTATTTCTTGCTGTCTACTCCTCTTTGGTGTATCTGCTTCCTTTTGTTCTAGAGCTTTCAACTGTGCTGTCACGTTGCTAGTGTATGCTCACTCCAGTTTTTTTTTTTTTTTTTTTTTTTTGAAAACACTCAGACTTATGAGTTTTCCTCTCAGTACTGCTTTCATTGCATCCCATAGGTTTGGGTATGTTGTGTTTTCATTTTCATTAAATTCTAGGAAATCTTTTATTTCTTTCTTTATTTTTTCTTTGACCATGCTATTGTTTAATAAAGCATTGTTTGGTTTCCATGTGTATATGGGTTTTTGGTTGTCTTTGTTGTAATTAAAGACCAGCCTCAGTCCATGGTGATCTGATAGGATGCATGGGAGTATTTCAATCTTCTTATATCTATTGAGGCTTGTTTTTTACCTGATTATATGGTCAATTTTGGAGAAGGTGCCATGAGGTGCTGAGAAGAAGTTGTATTCTTTTGTTTAAGGATGAAATGTTCTTTAGATGTCTATTAATTCCAATTGGTTCATAACCTCTGCCAGTTTCACTGAATCCTTGTTCGCTTTCTGTTTCCATCATCTGTCCATTGATGAGAGTCGGGTGTTGAAATCTCCCACTAATATTGTGTGAGGTAAAATGTATTTTTTGAGCTTTAGTAGGGTTTCTTTTATGAATATGGGTGCTCTTGTATTTGGAGCATATATGTTAAGGATTGAGAGTTCCTCCTGACAGATTTCCCCTGTAATGAGTAAAAAGTGTCCTTCCTTATATTCCTTGACAACTTTTGGTTGAAAATCTACTTTATTCAATATTAGAATGGCTACTCCATCTTGTTTCGTGGGGCTGTTTGCTGGAAGTTTTTACCCAACCTTTTACTCTGAGATAGTTTCTGTCTTTGTCTCTGAGATGAGTTTTTTGTATGCAGCAAAATGCTGGGTTTTGTTTATGTATCCAGTTTGATAGTCTATGTCTTTTTATTTGGGAATTGAGTCCATTTATGTTAACAGATATTAAAAAATAATGGTTGCTGTTTCCTGCTATTTTTGCTTTTAGAGGTCAAATTGTGCCTGTGTGTCTTTCTTCTTTTGGTTTTCTTGCTTAGGTATTTTCTTGTTTTTACTAGGATGTAGTTTCCTTCCTTGTGTTGGGTTTTCCACCTATAATTCATTGTAGTGCTGTGTTTGTGTTCAGATATAGTGTAAATTTAGTTTTGTCCTGGAATATCTTTGTCTCTCCATCTATGCTGATTGAGAGTTTTGCTGGGTATAGCATCCTGGGCTGACACTCGTGTTCTCTTAGGGTCTGCATAATGTCTGTCCAGGATCTTCTAGCTTTCATGGCCTATGTTGAGATACAGGTGTGATTCTGATTGGTCTGCCTTTATATGTTACATGATCTTTTTCCCTTACTGCTTTTGGTATTCTTTCTTTGCTTTGGATACTTGACGTTTTGACTATTATGTGTCAGGAAGAATTTCTTTTCTGGTCCACTATATTTGGATTTCTGTAGGCTTCTTTTATGCTCATGGTCATCTCATTCTTAAGGGTAGAGAAGTTTTCTTCTATAATTTTCTTGAAGATATTTTCTGTGCCTATTAGTTGAGATTCTTGGCCCTCTTTTATTTCTATTATCCTTAGGTCTGGTCTTCTCATTGTGTCCTGGATGCCCTGGAAATTTTGGCTTAGGAGCTTTTTGCTTTTGCATTTTCTCTGACTGTTTTGTCTATATTTTTTATGTTATCTTTGGCCCCAGAGATTCTCTCTTTTATCTTTTGAGTCTGTTGGAAATGCTTGCATCTGTGACTCCTGATTTTCTTTTTATGTTTTCTACTTCCGGGTGTCTTTTTCTTTATTGTTTCCATTTCCATTTTCAATTCCTTCTTCAAATCCTTCATCTCTTTGGTTCTGTTTTCCTCTAGTTCTTTGATTTCTTTGAGTGTTTTTCATGTTTCCCCTTTACAAGCTTCTATTTCTTTATGGTTTTCCTCCTGTTCTTGTTTAAGTGAGTTATTCATGCTCTTCTCTAATATCTCCATCATCATCTTGAGGTATGATTTCAGTTCTGAGTCTTCTTTTATTGGAGTGTTTGGCATTCCGCTGCTTGCTGTGATGGGAGAGCTGGGTTTTGATGGTGCCAGATTGTCCTTGTTTCCATTGTGTAAGTTCTTTCACTTTCTTCTCGCCATTTTTTTTGTCTGTGATTATACGTGGTCTTGTTGTCAGTGATTGGTTCCTGTCTGTCATGTGTACCTGGCTTGTGTCTCAGGATCTCTGCTGTTTTAGGTGGCAAAAGGCTTGAGAGTTTGTTCTGCTCTCAAGGGTCTTCCGGGTGGACACTGAGTCCTTATTGCAAAGTTCCTGCTCCCCTTGACCAACTGGAGGGCCGTACCTACTGCGGTCTAGGCCTAGCCCTTTCTGTGCCCTGGCTACCCATGGCAGTCTCACTAGATCTGTGTCCCTGGATCTCTGCTGTTCCAGGTGGCAAATGGCTTGAGCATTTGGTCTGCCTGCAAGGGCCTTCCGGGTGGACACTGAGTCCCTACAGCAGAGTTCCTTCTCCCCTGGACCAATTGGAGGGCTGTACCCACTACGTGCTAGGCCTAGCCCTCTCTGGGTCCTGGCTACTCACATTGCAGTCTTGCCAGGCCTGTGTTCCTGGATCTCAGCTGTTCCAGGTTGAAAATGACCTAGGGATATCTTTTCTTATGTGTTTGTTCATATTCACAAAGACTTATACAAAAGAGGTAGTTTTTTCTATTGCAAAAATATTTTATTTTAAAATATCAATAATTATAAACACATATCTGCATATAAGTCTTTTAAACTGCAAATTTTTCTATTATAAAGGTATACTAAAGCATAATGGTTCTTTCTTTCTTTTTTGTATTTATTTGGGATTTATTGGAATGGCTTACAAATTGTGGTTCAGCCAGTCCAACAATGACTGTCAACCAGTGAAAGATCCAAGAATCCATAGTTGTTCAGTTCACAAGGCAGGAAATTTCAGCTGGTCTTCAGTAAATGCTGAAACCCTCAAAAAGTAGGCTCTGAAGCCAGTGGAGGAATGGCTTGCCATCAAGAGTTAGAGCAAGCAGGCAAAGGAGAGCTTCCTTCTTCTACGTCATTTATGTAAGCGTCCAGCAGAAGGTGTGGCCCAGGTTAAAGGTGGATCTTTCCATCTCAAGAGTTGGAATTACAAATGTTCTTCTCATGTCAAACGATTAAGAGGTAAATCCCTCACAGGTATGTGTACCCAGCCACTTGGGTTTTGGTCCATTTCAGAAGTAGTGAAGTTGACAACTGAACATGGCCATCACAATTTCCCCTCCTGTGAACTCAACACAAGTAATGTTTTTTATGACATGTTTAAATTTCCAAATGAAGACAATAACCATGCCACAATTATGCCTACCATAGTATGAATATCTCATGTACAATTAAGTAGAAATACATTTAACCACCTCATAACTATGCCTAACATACCATTTATAAAAGTGCAGACATGTTATAAATTTTAGAATAGGTGTCAATGTCCTTTAAGGAACCTTCTTTTGTTATCTCAAAACTTAAATATAACCACTTAATTGGTGTTACATTGCATAATAAAGAAAACACAAATATCTGTACAAACACATCCTTACCAAAATATAATAGAAACAACACTCACCAATTATAATCCTTGTTTCTGTAATTGGTCATATGGCCTTAGCTGGAATATATAACTACATTCCTCTACTACCTGCATTTATTTTTTTAAACAACTTTATTTTACAAAACAAAGATAAATATACAGATCTTAAGCATTTTTTTGCATAAAATAATACAATACATTTTTGTCAGTACCTTTTTTTAGATTTTAAAATAATTTTTACATAAAACTGTATGAATATATTTTTTAGTCAGTACTTGATATTTTTAAAGGTTTGATAGTATGCATTGAAAACCTAATAGTTACAATGAGCATAAAGTACATGTAAAACAAAATGTAACATGGAAATAGTCAAAGTTTTCTTGTTGTATAAAGATTTTTTTTGTTTTGTTTTATTTTGTTTTCTTTATTTCTTGGACTTCATACAGTCTGTGAGTTATTTCTGGGGCAGTGCAAGCCTCTGGGGTTAGCATCCACTATCAGTGACTGCATATTATGTCTGTTCTTTTGTGACTGGGTTATCTCACTCAGAATGATATTCTCTAGATGCAGCCATTTTCTTAAGAATTTGGTCAAGTCATTGTTTCTGGTGGCTGAGTAGTATTCCATTGTGTAAATGTACCACAATTTTTGTATCCATTCATCTTCTGAAGGACATCTGGGTTCTTTCCAGCTGCTGGCTATTATGAATAGAGCTGCAATGAACATTGTGGTGCATATATCTTTGTTGTGTATTAAAGTGTCTCTGGGGTATATGCCCAGAAGTGGAATAGCTGGGTCTTCAGGTAGTATTATGTCCAATTTTCTGAGGTATTGCCAGACTGATTTCCAGAGTGGTTGTATTAGTTTGCAACCCCACCAACAGTGGAGAAGGGTTCCTCTTTCTCCGCAACCTCGCCAGCATCTGTTGTCATCTGAGTTTTGGATCTTGGCCAATCTGACTGGTGTGAAGTGGAATCTCAGGGTTGTTTTGATTTGCATTTCCCTGATGGCTAAGGATGTCGAGCACTTCCTCAGATATTTCTCAGCCATTCGATATTCCTCAACTGAGAACATTTTGTTTAGCTCTGTACCCCATTTTTAATAGGGTTATTTGATTCTCTGGTGTCTAGCTTTTTGAGTTCTTTGTATACCTGAGATATTAGGCCTCTATCTGATGTGGAGTTGGTAAAAATCTTTTCCCATTCTCTTGGCTGCCGTTTTGTTTTCTTGACAATGTCCTTAGCATTACAGAAACTTTGCAATTTCATTAAGTCCCATTTGTTAATCTTTGACCTTAGAGCTTGAGCCATTGGTGTTTTGTTCAGAGAAATTTCTCCTGTGCCTATATGTTCTAAAGTTTTCCCTACTTTCTCATCTAATAGTTTCAGTGTATCTGGTTTAATGTGGAAATCTTTGATCCACTTACACTTGAGCTTCGTACAAGGAGATAAGAAAGGGTCTATTTTCATTCTTTTGCATGCTGAGTGCCAGTTGGACCAGCACCATTTGTTGAATAGGCTGTCCTTTTTCCATTGAATGTTTGCGGCTCCTTTTTCAAAAATCAGGTGACCATATATGTGAGGGATCATTTCTGGATCTTCTATTCTATTCCATTGATCCACATGCCTATTTCTGTACCAGTACCATGCAGTTTTCAGCACAATTGCCTTGTAGTATAGCTTGAGGTCAGGGATAGTGATTCCCGCAGATGTTTTCTTGTTGTTGAGGATTACTACCTGCATTTAATAATAAATATTATCCTGCATTTCCTCTGTCTTCAGCAAGCACCTACCTCAGCAGGTCTTGGATCTTTACTGTTTTATTTATTTTAGTTGTCATTTTCATATTTATTTTTAGTTTTATTTATTGTACATATTTCTATAATTTTCTTGATGAACTTATGCTGTAAAATTTCTTGTACGTAAATGATGACATGTAGCCTGTTTATAACCCTGCTTCTTGATTCTTAATTTTAACTAAGGATTTATATTACCTATTTCTTTGAAGGTCATATACTAAACATTCATGATGTTGTGCTCTGAAGTCAGTGACAAATCACCTGTTTCTGGGGAAACTTAATTTATGGTCGGATGTCTTAGTTATCATTTGTGGGCTGATATTCCTTACAAGGGTTTTGAGGTAAAGAGTTTCCCTTTAACTTGATCCCCTTAAAATCTGCTTTCCCAATCTCTATTATTGAAAAAGGTAACAAAACTTAGAGCTACCTCAAAGGTTTACATGGTGTTTGTACACAAGGTTAGGTCAGACCTGCTGTGCCTGCTCTGAACTAGGACTTTTGTTCTCTTCCTTCCTTCCTTCCTTCCTTCCTTCCTTCCTTCCTTCCTTTCTTTCTTTCTTTCTTTCTTTCTTTCTTTCTTTCTTTCTTTCTTTCTTTCTGTCTGTCCGTCTTCCTTCCTTCCTTCCTTCCTTCCTTCCTTCCTTCCTTCCTTCCTTCCTTCCTTTCTTCCTTCCTTCCTTCCTTCCTTCTTCCCTTTCTTCCTCTTTTCCTTCCTTTCTTTTTAAAAAATATTTTATGTGTGTATACTCTTGCTATCTTCAGATACACCAGATGAGGGCATTGGATCCCATGATAGGTGGTTGTGAGCCACCTGCTGCTTGGGATTGAATTCAGGACCTCCAGAAGATCAGTCAGTGCTCTTAACCACTGAACCATCTCTCCAGCCCAGGATTTTTCTTTTTCATTTATATGTAATTAAATAACAATGTTGGTCTCTGAGTCTTTGGCAAACAATACTACCATGTTCTGTTTGAGATTTTTTTATATTTATGTGATACACATACTGAGAAGTCTCCTTCAGGGAAAATAAATAAAGTATGGATTTTATTTTGAGAGGGATATAGATAAATTTGTTTACCTTGCTTCTTTCTTTTACATATGATATACTACATTCCAGTGAGACCCAAAGGTTGTCAAAGGTCATAAAATTGTTAGAACCAGCATGTAAGTTGTGGCTCTAAACATGATAGTTGTTACAATTTAGCAACAACTGGGTTACTTACTTTTCATGTTATTGTACATTTTGTAGTGTAAAGACTTTTCTTTTAAGTTATGTTTGTCTTGGAATTTGGAGAACAACAAAAAAATGTGGTTTCATTACATATTTTATTACAAGCTTATTATTTTTTGTTTCCATGTTAAACTTTGGCAATGAAGCTAATAATACTAAAATCATAACTCCTTAGGGATAAAAGTGTCACTGGAATAACAAATGTCCAGATGATGACTGCACAGCTGGGAGCAATTCTCCTTGCAAGGCATGCTCATTTTGAGTGAGTGCAACTACTTCACTCAGTGTTGGTAAAGAGCCACTATCACTTGTTCTGTTAAATGTGTTATGTCATAAAGGTTTCTGTTGGGCAATAGTATCTCCCAGTTAAGCAGAGGAAAGAACTTTGTGGTTTTAAGATGGATTTTAGAATCAACAGTCGATGAGAAGTCCAAAGAATACTCAATAGGAGCTGAAGTGCCTGGTCCTACTTGTCATTGATTTTCAGTGTTTTATGTCACTATGTTAAATTATGGCTCCTCTAGTTACACTTTTCCCTTACATTTTGTTCACAAGTAGAAATGAACAAGTTGTTCTCTTTATACAGATATGAAATTTAAGTATTCACTGATGACCCATTCTTAGCTCAGCACTTAATTCTATTTACTGAATAGCTAATATTGCATTTGCTCACTATCTATTGGACCTAGTGCTTCATTCATCACTAAATTCATTGGTTGACATTCAAAATGTTTTATATTACATCAAAATCAATGAGTGCCAAAGAATAAAGCTAATACTTTTAGATAGTCGAAATATTACAACATTAAAGATAAAGGAAAACCAATACGAACTATTTATTTACTTACTTATTTATTACCCTGATCCCAATTCCTACCTCCCCACTTTTCCACCCCACTTCACACCTTTTTTTCCGTTTCTCTTCAGTAAAGGTTAGGCCTCCCATGAATATCAACTAGCTAGGGCATATGATATTGCAGTAAAACTAGGCACCACCTCTCCTCTTAAGGTTAGATGAAACAACACAATATAGAGAAGGAGTCCCAAAGGCAAGCAACAGAGTTAGAGACAGCCCTTGCTCCCACTGTTAAGTGTCCCACGAGAAGACCAAGCTACACAATTGTAACATCCATGCAGAAACCCTAGCCCAATCCCACATGAATTTAAAAAGCTTCAGAAATAAGCATAGAACATTTAAATATCATTTCAACATATTTTTTTCCTTTTGATACATGATTTTCCTACATAGTCCTGGCTTTTCTAGAGCTCACTTATAAGTGGATACTAGTCCAAAAAGCTTGGAATAACCAAGAAACCATCCACAGAACGTATGAAGCTCAAAGAGAAGGGAGGCCAGAAAGTGGATGCCTCAGTCTTTCTTAGAAGGAAGAACAAAACGTTTATGGGAGGAAATAAAGAGACAAATAGGGAAGCAGGATTGCAGATGAGATCATTCAGAGACTGCCTCACCTGGGGATCCAGCCCATATGCAGCCACTAAACACAAGCACTATTGCTGATGCCAAGAAGTGCTTCCTGGCAAGAACTTGATATGGATGCCTCCTCAGAGGTTCTGCCAGAGCCATATTGATATAGAGGAGGATGCTTGCAGCTAACCATCAGACTGAACATGAGGTCCCCAAGGAAGCAGCTAGAGAAAGGACAGAAGGAGCTGAAAGGGTCTGAAGCCCCACAGGAAGAACAAAATTATCAACTCTCCAAACTCACCACAACTACCAGAGACTGAAACACCAACCAACAAGTTAACATGGAAAGACCCATGACCTGAGGTGCAGATGCCACAGAGGATAGAATTTTCTCACATCAATGGGAAGAGAGGTCTTTGGTCCATCGAAGGCTTTTTCCCAGTGTAGGAGAATGCCAAGTTGCTGAGGTGGGAGAGTGTGGTTGGGAGAGGGAGCACCTTCATAGAGGCAATGGGAGGGGGAGGGGGATGGGATTTTGGGAAAGGGATAGCATATGAAATGTTAATGCAGAGAATTTCCAATAAAATTTTTTTGGGAAAAGGAAAAATTTACAATAAAACCCCAATAAGTTAACCAACACATATACACAGGTTTTCTTTAACTGGTTTAATTGTCTTAAAGTCTTGCATGCTTTACCATATCAATTCTAATTTGGGTGAATATGTGCCAGAAACACATTAGAACACATTGCTAGTCACAGACACTTCAATATATTCATATAGATACATTTGCATATCATAGCTCTTAACTTTCTATGAAATGACTTGTACTTTGAGTTAAAGCCACATTTACTATTGAAAGAAATTTATATTGGAATCTAGGTGACTTTCAGTCTTTTTTTTTTTTAGGGTTCCCTCAGCTCTCTAGAGATATTCCAGTGTTCCAAGGCTCACTTAGGAATGCCAGTGTAGTTGGCAGGGTCTTGTCTTTCATCATTGTTCTAACAAAGGCATCTGTTCTCCCAGAAAGATGATTCTTTTAGGACTGGTTATTCTTTGCCACACATCGAGATGGAGGATCATTTAAAGGCCACCACTCTGCCCAGGCAAGTATAAAGTTCTTTCTTTATCTTGCTTATAAATATGTTTCCTTTCCCCTAACAAATGTCAAACTTCACTTTCCTTGTCTTTCCATCTCTTCTTCTCTCCTTCCTTCCTTTCTTCATTCCTTTTTTCATTTCCCACTTTCTTCTTCTCTTTCCTTTCTATTGGTTGTTGGAAGGAGATTGAATGCTTTGTCTACATAATTGGTGTTGAGTTGAAGGCAGTAGTAATAGAGGAAATCTGGGATGGAGTGTTGGTTAATTATTTCCATCTTTCTTTTCTCAGTTTCTGCATCTTAACCAGTTCTACTAAGGTCGGCAGTACCTTGGACCAGCTCTGAGGTTAAAGAAGAGGTTAAAACTCTAAGGTTATATAAGCAGGAGCATGATCAAATTCCTAGGTGTTAAAGACAGAAAACGAATGGATGGAGGCAGAAAGGAAGTTTTCAGCTCACAGAACAGGAATGGAAAAGGAGTTCCCATTTAAGTTGAATTTAGAGCTTGAGAATGTGAATGAATCCAATGGTTTCTGTATTGAAATGTGTATACAGGTACAGTTTGTAGACTCCTAGTAAAACATGGATTCCAATTTTCTATTGATACCATTTGAAGTGTGAATGTCACTAATGAAATCTGATATGTGGTGACTGAGTAAGCACCAAATGATTAGGGTTTCAGATGTTCTGCTTTCTTTAGTGTTGATAAAGATCATGTAAGGTTCTGTCGGGAGCATCCCAAGTCAAACTCATGTACTAGGGTTATAGGTCTGACTATCATATGCCCATCCAGCTATATCTCCATGAGGTACTATTAATAAATAATACACCAAGATATTGAGCATTTAAATCCCCAAGTCATCATTTGAGGGTATTTCCAAATGAATATCAGAAGTTGATAACTTTATGTATAAAGCCAGTGACCTTGGGAACTTTATTTGATATTGTAGTATAGGCCACATCATTTAGACTAATATAATTTAGAAAGGAAGATAAGTGTTATTGTTTTGATTACCATTCTAGGACATGCATTGTATCTAAAAACTGTCCATTACAAAACTGATTTTCTCTAAAAGTGATATATCTTGGTGGATTTGTTTTAAAATTATAAATCATGTCCTTTATGACAAGCTCCTGACTGGGAAACTAAATGCTAAATTGTTAGGTATGTCTTACCATGAAAAATGACTTGGGATGAAAATAAAGTGCAGTAGAATTATGTAGTAGTAAAGAAACATGATGCCATTAGAAAAAGTAAAAGGTTCATTAATAACATTTTTTTTGGCATGTCTGTGCCATAAATAGAGGTTTCTCAAGGTTTGGAGGTGACTCAGATAGAAGAGCCTTCTTGTAAGTAAAACTTGATATAAATCTTTGCTGGTTCCCTGCAGGTCCATACCCACTGTAGAGAGGTCCTGTCTGAAAAAAGTGTTTGTTTTTATTTGTTGTGTCTGTTGCCTGTATCTGAAGAGTGATAATTTTGGAGACCTCAGTGCATTTTGTCTTGTTTTGTTTTGGTTTCTATAGAGGCTCTAGATCCTTCAATCAATTTATGAGACAAGAATTATTATAGGAATTAGTGATTTAGTTTTCTGAAGAATAATATAGATGGGCTGGAGAAATCATGTGGTTCTTAGGAACACATAATATTCTTACTTAGGACCCAAGTCTTTCCTCAACACTTATGTTGGGTGGTTCGCAATTGTCTATAACTCCAGATCCAGGGCATCCAATATATTAATTAGCTTCTATGGACTCTTCATTCACATACCAGTATCCATAAATAGTCCCACGCACATACACCTCACCAGAACTACTACCACTACCACCATAATGAATTTAGACTGTGTCTTTTTTCATCCTTTCTTCTTCCTCCTTCTCCTTCCCCCTTTTACCATTCCTTTCTTACCTCTCATTCTTTCTACTTTATTCTCCAATTCTAGAATATTTTATTTACTTTTAATAATCAGTTGAATTGACAATTCTACATATCACCTTAAATATTTGGCATATGTTCTTTATTATCTTTGCAAATCCATTAAAAATTTTTCATTTACATGTGAAAAACTTAGAAGTAATTGAAGACTCCTTCCCAGCGTGTCACTAATATTTTATTAGTAATAAATTTGCTTTTGTATATTTTGCTCTTTTCTTATACATCACATATTATAGCTTATTATGATATTTACAAATATCACAGAAAATACACCATTAAGATTCATTCTTTACAAGTCTCTTGGGTATGCTTTCAAAAAATATTGTGATTAGAACTGTGGGCTTCCATGAGAAATAGTAGGAATCTAAGAAATGACATAAGTGACATACATAGAATTATATAGTATAATTATATAGTATAGTATTAGAATTTAAGACTTTTAAGTTTGAGAGAGCTCTACCTGTCACCACTGTGCTCTCCCCCTGTCTTCTCTTCTTGATTTCTTCCCTCTCTCTCTTTGCTTTTTGCCTTTTCCTTCTTCTTTCTCTTCCATCCCTCCTGTCATCCTTTCTGGTTTAGATAAATAAAAATAGTTTTGCCTATAGTGTTATTCTGAGTGTCAATATAATACTGGACTTTAACATCATTGAATAGCCACAGTCTTCACTGGTCTGTTACCTTTCACAAGTTGAGCTATGGCTGTGAACTCAGTAGAGATAGGAAAGATAGTTCATTCCTTTTGGTTACTAGGCAGTTTGTTTAGAGATATTTTGGTTGTGTTTGTTCCAAAACAGATTGGGGCTACCTTTATGATTTCTGTGTGATGGACCATTGGTAGTTCAATACCCTACAGAGTTCTGGAGTCTTGTCAATTTCAGTTTGATGGAGTTAGTTTCTATGCTAACTACAAGTTGAGGCACTGTGAATGCATTTTAAATTCTATGGACTAGAAGCTAAATCAACCATTGTATATCGTCCATTACACTTAATGTTATTTAAAAACTCATTAGATAATGATTTATATAACTTTTCTTTATGAATCTGTGTCAGGAAATTTTAGAACAAACTGCTGTGTTCTAAAATATAGAGACAATTATTTTTAGGAGAAAACACATTCTCATCAACGAGAAATATTTATGGTAAGAAAGGCAGGAAGTTTTTAAAAGAACAATAAACATCTATGTTTGCTCATTAAATGTTGGAGAAGTCATTCTTTATGATTATTACCTTAACTGTGAAATAACTAATGAAAAAGCATAAAAACATGACTCTATATTGTTGATGGTCATGACATCCTGCTCTATAGAATTTCTTTAAAGTAGATTGTTAAAATACATTTTTATTAGATAGTTTATGTATTTACATCGGTTATCCTCTTTCCTAGTTTACCCACAGAACTCTCTATCAGTTCCCTCTCCCCAGCTTCTATGAGGAAACTCCCCCCCTCCCCACTCCCATTTCACAGCTCTGGCATTCCCCTTCACTGGGAAATCAAGCCTTCTCAGGATCAAGAGACTGTCCTCCTATTGATGACAAGGCCATTCTCTGCTACATATGCTGCTGGAGTCAAGGGTCCTTCTGTGTGTGCCCAATGGTTATTGTTTTAGTCCATGTGAGTTAGGGGGTCTGTTTGGTTGATAATGTTGTTTTTCCTATGAAGGAGCAAACCCTTTCAGCTCCTTCATTTCTTCTTATATCTCCTCCATTGGGGTCCCAGCGCTAAGTCCAATGGCTTACTGTGAGCATCTGCCTCTGTATTTGTCAGGCTCTGGCAGAGCGTCTCAAGCTCCTGTCATCAAGTACTTCTTGACACCCACCATAGCATCTGGGTTTGGTGTCTGTATATGGGATGGATTCCCAGGTGAGATAATCTCTAGATGGCCTTTCCTTCAGTCTCTGCTCTACTGTTTGTCCCTTTATTTCTTTTAGACAGGAACCATTCTGGGTTAAAAATTTGGAGGTGAGTGGGTTGCCTTCTCTTTGAACTGGGGGCCTTGCCTAGCCTCTGGATATGGTCATTACAGGTCCTTTCTCCTCCTTTTTTGGGTATTTCAGCTAATCTCATCTCCATTGGATCCTGGGAGCCTCTTGCTTTTCTGGCTTCTGGGACTTTTTGGTGACTACTTCCAATTCCCTACCCCCATTTGCTACTCACTTCTGTGCAAATTCCTGACCCTCCCTCTGTATATCATTCTGGTATCCTCCAATACCTGATCCTACCCACCCCCAGTTTTTCTTTCTCCCCTCTTATTTTCCTTCCAAGTTCCTCCCACAGTCTAACTACCATATTTTTATCCCCCTTCTAAGAAAGAATGAAGCATCCACATTCTGGTCTTCCTTCATCTTGAGCTTCTATGAGCTTCTATGGTCTATGAATGGTATCTTGGGTATTCCAAGCTTTTGGGCTAATATACACTTATTAGTGAGTGCATACTATGCATGTTCTTTTTTGACTGGGTTGCCTCTTTCAGGATATTTTCTAGTTCTATCTATTTGCCTATGTGTCTCATGAAGTTTATGTTCTTAATAGCTGGGTAGTACTTCATTGTATAAATGTACCACATTTTCTGTATCCATTCGTTTGTTGAAGGACATCTAGTTTTTTTCCATCTCCTAGCTATTATAAATAAGACTGCTATGAACATAGTGGAGCATGTGTCCTTGTTATATGTTGGAACATCTTTTTGGTATATGCCCAGGAGTGGTATAGCTGGGTCCTCAGGTATGTCTAATTTTCTGAAAAACAGCCAGACTTATTTCCAGAGTGGTTGCATCAGCTTGCAATCCAACTAGCATTGGAGGAATGTTCCTCTTTCTCCACACCCTTTTTACCATCTGCTGTCACCTGAGGTTTTGATCATAGCCATTGTGACTGATACAAAATGGAATCTCAGGGTTGTTTTGTTTTGCATTTCCCTTATGACTAAGGACGTTGAACATTTCTTTAGGTGCTTCTCAGCCATTCGAGTTTTCTCAGTTGATAATTCTTTGTTTAGATCTGTACTATACTCTACTATTTAATAATAGGGCTATTTGGTTCTCTGGAGCCTAACTTTTTGAATTCTTTGTGTATATTGCATATTAGCCCTCTGTCGGATATAGGATTGGTAAAGAACTTTCCCAAATCTGTTGGTTGCCATCTTGTCTTATTTACAGTGTCCTTTGCCTTACAAAGGCTCTGTAATTTTTCTTTTTCACACACACACACACACACACACACACCCCAGACATGCATATCCCTATATATGTTTCTCAGTTACGTACCCATTAGTGGAAATGTTGGAAGAAGTTTATAATGTTTTGCTTTAAACTAGCCCAGCAGCAAGCCCAAACAATCATCTGAGGTTCCATTTCTTTTTGGAGCTGGAGCACAGGCATTGAAAGAAATCTGACAAGAGGAATAAGCAAGGAAGAACAGACTATAATCCAGAGATGCTGCAATCTGGGCTCACACTGCAGACAGACTCCATCAGAAAATTTCTCTCTCAATGTCTTCAAGTCACCTTGACAAGGCTGGAAAGACCCAAGGACATTTCTTTATCTCTATTTTGAGCATATACCTTTAAAAAATTTTTTTTTTAAGATTCCTTGTGGTTAAATTCTAAGTATCTTGGTTTCACAGTCCTCAAGAGCAAGTAAGAAAAATAAAGCCACATACAATAGATCCATTCTTCTAGATCTAAACTACTGAGTCTCTGTAATAGCCATCTTATCTCAATGTGATTCCATTCAGCCCAATAATAGTAAAGGAAATAGATATTTGTCTGGGTCTGGACTTATAGGAAAGCAGAGTCTGAGCCAAAGGCTTAATTCCAGGTGATTATTTTGCTAATAAGACTGAAGAACGCGGGTTTAACAAGCAGAGGGAGTAAGAAAAGAAAGCACTGACATGGTAGTAAATGTCTTTCATCAAGCTCTCTAAAACCTAACCCTGATTTGTGATTTTTTTCTTCTTTTTCTCCTTTTTAATAGATACTCTGTATTTATATTTGAGATGTTATCACTTTACTCCATCCCATTCTTATTCCCCTTCTCCATCCATTTGCTTTCATAAAGGTGCACTTCCTCCTGATCCCCCTCTCCATCCCATTGCCTTGGCATTCCCCTACATTGGGAAAACATGCCCTCTCTCGATCAAAAGCCTCTTCTCATATTGATGCCAGACACTGCTATCTTCAGCTACATATGCAGCTGGATCAATAGGTCTCTCAAAGTGCACACAGAGGTTGGTGCTTTACTCCATGGAAGTTTTGGAGGGTTTGTTTGGTTGATAATGTTGTTATCTTCCCATGAGGCTGCAACCCATTTCATCTCCTTAGGTCCTTTCTTTAGTAACCTCATTGGGATTCCCGAGTTCAGACTGATGGTTAGCTGCAAGCATGCTCAGCTGTATCTAAGAGACTCTATCCTGGTCCCTGAGGGGACATCTCTGTCTGGATCCTGCCAGTAAGAACTTCTTGGCATGAGCTCTAGTACTTGGATTTAGTGACTGCTTATATGGTGGTTCCCAAGGTGAGGCGGCGGCTGAGTGATCTTTTCTTCAATCCCTGTTCCTCTATTTGACCTTGCATTTCCTCCTATGAGAGTTTTGTTCTCTTTTCTAAGAAGGACTGAGGCATCCCCATTTTGGCTTTCCTTTTTTTTTTTTTTTTTTTAAGCTTCACAATGTCTGGGAATTGTTTCTTGGGTATTAAGTATTCAGAGCTTTTTGGGGATAGTATCATTGAGTGCATACCATGTGTGTTCTTTTGTGTCTGGGTTACCTCACTCAGGTTGATCATCTCTAGCTCCAACCATTTGCCTACAAATTTCATGAAGCCATTGTTTCTAATAGCTGGATAGTACTCCATTGTGTAAATGTACCACACTTTCTGTATTCATTCATCTGTTGATGGACATGTGGGTTATTTTCAGTTCTGGCTATTATAAATAAGACTGCTATGAACATGGCGGAGCATGTGTCCTTATTATATGTTGAAGCATCTTTGGGTTATATGCCCAGAAGTAGAATAACTGGGTCTTCAGGTAGTACTATGTCCAGTTTTCTGAGGAACACCCAGACTGATTTCCAGAGTGGTTGTACCAGCTTACAACCCCAGCAACAGTGGAGGAGTGTTCCTCTTTCTCCACATCCTCACCAGCATCTGCTGTCACATGATGTTTTTATCTTAGCCATTCTAACTGGTGTTATCTGAGGTGGAATCTCAGAGTTGTTTTGATTTGCTTTTCCCTGATGATTAGGAATGTTGAGCATTTCTTTAGGTGATTCTCAGCTATTTGATATTCTTCAGCTGAGAATTTTTTGTTTAGCTGTGTACCCCATTTTTTAATCGGATTGTTTGATTCTCTATAGTCTAGCTTCCTGAGTTCTTTGTATATATTGGATACTAGCACTCAATTAGATGTAGAATTTATAAAGATCCGTTCCAAATCTGTTGGCTGCCATTTTGTCTTTTTGACAGTGTCCTTAGCCTTATAGAAACTTTGCACTTTCATGAGGTCCCATTTGTCGACTCTTGATCTTAGAGCATAAGCCATTGGTATTCTCTTCAGAAAAATTTTCCCTGTGGCTATGTGTTCTAAGTGCTTTCCCACTTTCTCTTCTAATAGTCTCAGTGTACATGGTTTTATGTAGATATCTTTGATCCACTTGGACTTGAACTTTTTACAAGGAGATAGGAAATGATCAATTTGCATTCTTCTGCATGCTGACTGCCAGTTGAACCAACACCTTTTGTTGAAGAGGCTGTCCTTTTTCCATTGAATGTTTCTAGGTTCTTTGTCAAAGATCAAATGACCATAGGCATGTGGGTTCATTTCTGAGTCCTCAATTTTGTTCCATTGATCTTCCTGACTATCTCTGTACCAATACCGTGCAGTTTTTTTTTTTTTTTTTTTTTTTTTTAAATCACAATTGCTTTGTAATATAGCTTGAGATCAGGGATGGTGATTCCCTCAGAAGTGTTTTTAATTTTGAGAATAGATTTCACTATTCTAGGTTTTTTTTGTTATTCCAGATTAATTTGCAAATTGCTTTTTTTAACTCTATGAAGAATTGGTTGTAATTTAATGGGGATTGCATTGAATCTGTAGATTGCTTTTGGCAAGATGGCCATTTTTACAATGTTGATCTTCCCAATCCATGAGAATATGGGATCTTTCAATCTTCTGAGATCGTCTTCAATTTCCTTCTTTAGGGTCTTGAAGTTCTTGTCATACAGATCCTTCACTTGCTTGGTTTGGGTCACCCCGAGGTATTTTATATTGTTTATGACTATTATGAAGTGTGTTGATTCCCCAATTTCTTTCTCAGCTTGTTTATCTGTTGAGTAGAGGCTACTGATTTGTTTGAGTTAATTTTATAGCTAGCCACGTTATTGAGGTTATTAGTTGTAAAAGTTCTCTGGTGGAATTTTGAGGTAACTTAAGTATACTATTATGTGATCTGCAAATAGTGATATTTTTACTTCTGCCTTCCTTCTTTGTATCCCTTTGATTTCCTTTTGTTGTCTAATTGCTCTGGCTAGGACTTCCAGTACTATATTTAATAGGTAGGGGCAGAGTTGATTTCAACTCTGAGTTTGATTATTTCATGTTGTTTACTCCTCTTGGGTGGATTTGCTTCATTTTGTTCTAGAGCTTTCATATGTACTGTAAAGCTGTTAGTGTATGCTCTCTCCAGTTTCTTTTAGGAGACACTCAGAGTTATAAATTTTTCTCTTATCCTTGCTTTCAAACTCTCCCATAAGTTTGAGCATGTTGGGCCTTCCTTTCCATTAAATTCTAAAAGGTCATTGATTTCTTTTTTATTTTTTTCTTGACCAAACTATCATTGAGTAGAGAACTGCTCAGTTTCCATGTGCATGTGAGCTCTTTGTTATTATTATTATTTTTTGTTATTGAAGACCAACCTTAATCCATGGTGATCTGATAGGATATATTAGACTATTTCAATGTTCTTGTATCTTTTGAGGCCTATTTTGTGACCAGTTATATGATCAATTTTTGAGAAGGTTCATGAGCTGCTGAGAAGAAGGTATTTTCTTTTGTTTTAGGATAAAATGTTCTATGGATATTTGTTAAGTTCATTTGGGTCATAGTTTATGTTAATTTTATTGTTTCTGTGTTTAGTTTTTGTTTCCATGATCTGTTAATTGATGAGTGTATAATGTTAAAGTCTCCCATTAGTATCATGTGAGGTAAAATGTGTGCTTTGAGGTTTAGTAAAGTTTCTTTTATGAATGTAGGTGGCCTTGTATTTGGAGCATAAATGTTCAGTATTGAGAGTTCATATTGGTCAGTTTTTTGTTTGTTGAGTATGAAGTGTCCTTCCTTATTTGTTTTGATAACTTTTGGTTGAAAGTCAAGTTCATGCGGAAAGGCGGCTCGTACAGGCTGAGCAACTGTGACCTGGAACAGATCTTAGGAACTTCTGTTCCCACCCGGAGACGACTTCAGGACGCAGAGCGGAGCCTGGTCCAACCGCCAGCCGGAAAGGCGGCTCGTACAGGCTGAGCAACTGTGACCTGAACAGATCTTAGGAACTTCTATTCCCACCCGGAGACGACTTCAGGATGCAGAGCGGAGCCTGGCCCAACTGCCAGCCGGAAAGGCGAGCCTCTGGGGTTAGCATCCCACTATCAGTGACTGCATATTATGTCTGTTCTTTTGTGACTGGGTTATCTCACTCAGGATGATATTCTCTAGATGCAGCCATTTTCTTAAGAATTTGGTCAAGTCATTGTTTCTGGTGGCTGAGTAGTATTCCATTGTGTAAATGTACTACAATTTTTGTATCCATTTATCTTCTGAAGCACATCTGGGTTCTTTCCAGCTTCTGGATATTATGAATAGAGCTGCTATGAACATTGTGGTGCATATATCTTTGTTGTGTACTAAGGTGTCTCTGGGGTATATGCCCAGAAGTGGAATAGCTGGGTCTTCAGGTAGTATTATGTCCAATTTTCTGAGGTATCGCCAGACTGATTTCCAGAGTGGTTGTATTAGTTTGCAACCCCACCAACAGTGGAGAAGTGTTCCTCTTTCTCTGCAACCTCGCCAGCATCAGTTGTCATCTGAGTTTTGGATCGAATGGCTGAGAAATATCTGAGGAAGTGCTCGACATCCTTAGCCATCAGGGAAATGCAAATCAAAACAACCCTGAGATTCCACCTTGCGATTTCCTTATTGTTTCTATTTCCACTTTTAGATCCTGGATGGTTTTGTTCAATTTCTTTTTCTGTTTGGTGATGTTTTCCTCTAATTTTTTAAAATGATTTTTGTGTTTCTTCTTTAAGGGCCTCTTTTTTGTTTACCTGTGTTTTGTATTTTTTTAAAGGGATTTATTTATGTCTTTCTTAAAGTCCTCAATCATCATCATAAATGTAATTTTAAACTACAATCTTAGTTTTCTGGTGTGTTGGGGTATCCAGGACTTGCTGTGTGGGAGAACTAGGTTCTGATGATGCCAAGTATCCTTAGTTTCCATTGCTTTAGTTCTTATATTTGCCTCTTGCCATCTTGTTACTTCTAGTATTAGTTGGTCTTGCTGCCTCTGACTGTAGCTTGTCTGTCCTTTGGGCCTGTAAGATTGTGATCGTAAGTGTGTCAGCAGTCCTGGGAGAGCATTTCTCTCATGATGGTAATGGGGTGCAGAGAGCTGTGATCTTAGGTGTGTCAACATTCATATGATACTAGTTCTTTCCTGGTGAGATTTGGGTATATAGAGCTGTGGCACAGCCTTGCTTCTGGGACCCAGATGGAGACCAAAGGATCCTGTCCCTGACTGTTCCATGATTCTTGTGACCTTTGTCCTCCTGGAGGGTCCCTCTTTTACCAGATATTGAAGCATAAGTGGTGGTCTCACCTGTGAACTTAGGAGGGACAGCACTCCTGGAAGACCAGCTCTCTCTGGGCAGGACTTGGGTACAGAGGGTAGTGGGACAGCCTTAGCTCCAGGGTGACGTTTGTTTAAACAAATATTAATATCTTCTTCAAAGTAAAATTGACCTTAAGATCTGGAAAATTTCTCATTCTATATTATTTCCATGTAGTTCTGACCACATCATTGTCTTCTGCTTCAGTGATAATTTTATATAACCTAATTCACTATTATGTCATTTTATAGCATTATTGTAATCTGTACCTTTTATTTTTTGTCATAATACCTACCATAACTATGAATTTTATTTTTGATGTTATCGTAAAAATTCATTCTCTAGAACCCCAAGAATTCTGTTATGATATATTTCTATTTAGGAACATCTCCCTGTACTGATACAATAGATAACCTGTAGTAGATGTTTTGAGACCTTATTTAACAAATGGATGGAAATATTTAAAAGAAGGGTATCCTTTAATTTTAAGCCTATTTATTATAAAATTTTGTTAGTATTTTAAACATTTGATTTCTTACAGGAAGGAGGGAATAAGATGAGCCTAAGTAAAAACCTGAAGTCACCTGTGATTGTCTGTATACGCTAGGACCAGTGAGTGCCACTATTGGAAGGTGTGGCCCTGTTGGGATAGGTGTGTTACTGTGGAAATGGGCTTAAAACCCTCACACTAACTTCCTGGAAGTCAGTCTTCCATAGCAGCCTTCAGATGAAGATGTAAAACTCTCAGCTCCTCCAGTACCATGCCTGCCTGTATTCTGTCATGCTTCAGCCTTGATGATACTGGACTGAACCTCTGAACCTGTAAGCCAGACCCATTTAAATGTTGTACTTTATAAGAGTTGTCTTGGTCATAGTATCTCTTCAAAGCAGTAAAATTTTTATTAAGGCATCACCTCCATTTGAAAGTCTCTCTCCCCTTATTTAACTTGAGTATTTGAATGGATAGCATTACCCAGAAGTCGGATAGTCAAAGTTTACAATCCTTATAAGAACACTTGCAGTCAGAAAAAATAGAATAGTTATGGTTAGCATTCTTTCTAGGCTCTGTCCCACGGTTATCTGGCAACCACTAGGATGCTTGCCCCCTCCTCACTCTTTTGCTCTTTTTCTCTCTTCTTCTTTTCTCCCTTCTCTCCCTATTCACCTCTACCTTCTTTCTTCATGTGTTCATTGCCCCCCTTTTGTCTATACTACCTACCCTACCCCTTCAACTCTTCTCCCCGTGCCCTAAGTAAACTCTATTCTATACTATACCCTTCATGTGGCTGGTACCTCAGGGGAAAGGGATGCCTCGGCATGGTCCCACAGAGGCACCCCCATTTCTACACACCATACTGCACCTCTTCCAAATGTATTTATGGCCTCCTCCTTCTCCTCCTTTTCTTCTTCTATAAAACAAGATACTGTTTTATGTAAAAGCACCTTAGCAATCAAGTTTTTTGGGTAGATTTTGCTTTGAGGATGATGATATGGCAAGGTACTTCCCTTCATTAGTCATAGGCTGGGAAGAGTACAATATCATCTAGTGATTCAGTGTAGCTTCTGGAATGGAGTACCTATGCTTAGAGTTTTGCTCACACCATTCACTCACTGTTGTAGCCTGACTAAGACTACTGATCTTAGAATAGAGTTGTTATCTATAGTACAGAGCTAAAGCTATTTCATGTTTAATGATGATTACATTAGCAACTGCATGCCAAACTTCTAGGTAACTGGAATGTATCCCGTGTTAAGATACACCAGCTCATTCCAGTATTGTTCTGTTTTCTTAATATTTACTTATCATTTGTATTAAGTTCTGGAAATAAGAATTCTATTCTTGCATAGAGATACCTGCAAATTTTTTGCTGATAGTTTTCAATGGTTTCATAAAAATGATGAGCTTCAGGAAGCTTTGTAGTGCAGGGCATGCTGTCGAGATAATGTAACGTCTTTTGCGGTTGGAATGACCTTAGCTACCTATAAATCACCTGCTTTGAGGCATATCCTGTAGCCTTCAATGACTTTGCTTTTTTCACATATGAAATGGAAATAAAAAAATTTTTCACTTTATAAGGTTTTAGTAAGCTTTAACAAATATAGAATTTTATAGACTACAGATTGATTCCAGATATATAAAAAAGTCAACTCATCACTTCTCAGTAGATAGAAAGCACTTTGAAAGACAGACTGCAATGAATATACCTGCCTGTTTGCCGAGAATATAGCAACTGTGCATTAACACATGATAAGTGTCTAATGCACTATTCAGCATGCCTAAGGGAGTCTTCATTGCAAATCTGCAATCATTTATATTTCAATAGTGTTTTCTCTGGTTTGAGCTTATTAAATCTAATACTTATTACCTCATTCAAATATGTTACCTATTTTTGGTGATATAGTTTTAATGAAAGAAAATTTGTATTTCTAAGTGACCATCTAAATGTTAATAGCATACTCACCCCCAAACTTACTGTTTTTTCTTGAAGGTTAGACTAGTGTGAGATTTTAAAAGGCAGCCTGGTTTCTTGTTGAGGTGAGGCTTGTAAAACCAGTGACCCTGAAAGGACAGCATGTGGTAAGAATGGTCAAACATACCGTGGTCAAACTTCTTCAGTCTTTCCTCTCCAGTGGCTGTGCCCTGTGGCGGAGTGGACCTAGGACCCACCTAATCCTACGGACTAGAAAGCAAATCTCAGATGAGTGGCAACTCATGCCCAACTATATATTTTATGTTTAAAGTAAATAATGTACTTTAAAGAAAGATTCAATTTTGAGGGCAATCTTTAAAAAAAACTGCAATCTGTGTTTTTGGGAAGTCTCTTTCAAAGATGAAATAAAAACCATATAATTAGGAGATAGACTTCAATTTCCAGAAATAATCTTTAGTGACTGTTAGATTGGAGAATTTAATTAATGAATGCATAATAATTTAAAATTACAATTTCCTTAATATTGGCTCTTTAGAACAAGCAGTGATTACCAGCTTATGTTCTAAATACCACACAGCTGTTCCTTCACAGTCTGCTTAGGATCCAAGCCAAAAGCGTCTACTGCTAATTCTTGAAAATGTTTTTGCATTCGTATATATGCCTATGCACATCACACATGCAGTTCAAGGATACACTTCCCATTTTGAAAATGAGCCAACACTCAAATTTAATTGGAAGAGGTTAGTATGCAAAATTTGTTTCCCTATAGAAATGTAAAAACTATAGCCAGCCACTTAGATATAATATAATTAATATGCAGTAGAGAATCTGACTATTGTAACAATCCAAACATTGCTAAACAATAGCTAGCTATTTTTGCCTGGGAAGCAGCATATATAGCTTAAAGATTTAGGTTGAATAAAGAATATACACATGCTAGATCCAGGCTTCCCCACACCTATGTAGCAGATGTGTAGCGTGGTCTTCATGTGGGTCCTGAACAACTGGAACAGGGCTGTCCCCAAAGCTGTTACCTGTATATGTTCTTCTAGCTCGACTGCCTTGTCTGGCCTCAGTGGAAGAGGAAACACCTAGCCTCGCAGAGAGTTGAAGTGTTAGGGTGTGGGGATATCCAGACAAGCGTTCCACTTCCTTAGAGGAGAAGGGAAGGGAGGCTGAGGAAAGGGAGGATGAGGGGTGACCAGTGACAGGAAGGTGGCAGTGAGCAGGTAAAGTGAATAAATAAAAATAAATAAATAAATAAATAATATTAAATAAAAAATGATGTTGACTAATTAGCCTGGGAATAACTCTCAATTATGAGATCTTAGACAATTTAGTTGCTCTCATGTGTGTCAGCTTTATTATTTGAAAATGGAGATACATTGTGTATCTAAATATATAGTGTCACTTGAACAGAGAAACACTATGCAAAAAGCTTATCTCAGGTCTTGAACACAATACACCTGCAATCATCACTATTATTGATTCTGTTACTACAATTCAGAAAGATCTCCAGTCTTAGTGTAGTAATTATTTGTATCAATATGAGTTCACCGGGCCACCCATGGTTTTCCTGATGTTCCCTTTCCTTTCCCATTAAAAAAAACTTCTTGGCTGGTGCCCATCTGACCTGGGACCAGGTGTGCACAGAGAAGTGCTCCTGTGCTTCCTGCCTTATTCACTTTAGTAAGGCCTCAGTGGAGGCTGAGAACAACTCTGCTCCTGTATTAACTTTATTCAGTTAATTGACTTGAGAAACTAACCAATTTTTACTTTTTGCCTAGAATGATGTACACATAGGAGAGAAAGCGATCATGTTCCCAAAGTGCCTTGTTTTCTCTGATATAAATATATTTATAAGGACATATGCCGACAGGTTCTTGGTGTTTCCCATATCAAGATTTCTGTGAGTTGATACATACTGGGAATACTGTCTAAAAATAGTTCCTTTTCTCCAGGAGGTTGGGAGGGGGAATCTGAACAGGGGAATGAGGCCACCACCCTCATTGTGCCCTGTCTGCCCTTGTTATACAGGTAGAAGAACACACACACACACAATTTTTTTGAGGCAGGGTTTCAGGTAGACCATGTGGGCCTTGACCTTACTATGTAGCTGAAGATGGCCTTGAACTCCTGACCCTCTGCCTCAGCCATGCCTGGCTTATGACATCCTTTTTTTTTTTTTTTTTGTTTCAAGTCTGGTTTTATTTGCTTCACTGCCAGGCTTATTGTGTGTACCATATTTGTGCTCCAGTAACCTGAAGATTCCATGTAACTCTTATGTATGTGCATGAATACTTTAAATGCCAACATTTTCAATAATTTGATAAAGTCTTTGTAGCCACTCCAAAAAAAAAAAAAAAGTTCTTTATAGGAAGAGTTTATCTAGAGACGGATCAAGTGGATAGATGGGTGGAGGGCTGAAGGGAGTGGCTGCCTGTTCAGTGAACTCACCAGAGGTCTGGTTTTCTTTCACTTTATTGTCCCTGATCCCCTGGGATGATGTCTTCTCCTACACAGACCTTGCCTATATTCCGGATTTCAAAATAGGGAAGGCAGATTCTAGGCAGACTCTTCTCTGGAGACTGGTCCACACGTAGATCAGTAAAATGTAGCCCCATCTCTTAAATTATAGTGTAGAAACATGCATGCAGGCACGCACACACATCTCCAAGTAATCATGTTATTGTTGTCTAAATATGCGGCCATTTTCCAGAAGAAAATTCCAGGACAAGTGGCCTTCCTAAGGTAAAGGGTGGCAGCAGTCAAAAAGAATGTCATATTGGATAAGACACTTCTTTTGACTGGGCCAAGAGAACTGACTGGGTTTATGTATTGAATGCATTTCAAGTAGTCATGTGACCTAACTAGGTCTCAACTTTTTCTAAATCTCTGATTTCTTATCTCAGTGGAAACATCTTCACCACACCATGTCCTAATATTGAACACATACTAAGGCCATGCTGTGTGGAGATACTAATCTTATTTTTATGTGGATCATCTAACTTAAGTTTGTCTACACTTGTCTGATGCAGACAGTATCATCTTCCCTCTGTACACAGGGAGATGAAGACAAGGAAATGAAGACAAGGAATAGTTAAGAAACCTAGGCATTTGAAATGTGATTCTAGATTTTCAAACTCTCGAGCTATTTGAATGTTCCTGTTAAAAGTAATAACTGTTTCATTCCTTTCCTGAACTACAGGTTAGATTCCTGCCTCTGCATCTGCTGGAGCACAGATTTGGTGGTTTAGACACAACCAGAAGCTCTCTTTTCATATAGTCCTGGTGTTTAGAAATCTCAAATACATCTCACTGGAGATTGCCTGGACTGATTTATTTGGAGGATCCAGGCCAGAACCCAATTCCTTATCTTCCTCACTGTCAGAAGCTGTCTGCATTCTTTGCTTGTGGTCCAGCCCCAAATCACGTAACCTCAAACATCACTTGCATCATCTGACTTCTGTCTGCCTGTGTCCTTCCTTCCTCTTTCACTTGTAAGGGTCCAATTCACACGGTTGATTTATTCATGAAGTCTCTTTTGCCATATAAAGTAACATACCCACAAGTTTCAACAACCTTTCTCTATCTGCCACTGTCCCTTTTACTGAAAGATGCCAGTAACATTTTCATTATCTTAGGAACTTCCTCAGGGCTTCCTATTTTTCACATGTTAGCAGTCGAGATTCTGTATTATGTGCTCTCACTTTTAGCTGTCAGAACTTGCAATTTGCTAATTTTAGCATGCCTGAATTAGCACCATCCTGGCAAATCACTTTTTTTCTCTTTAATCTCCTTTCTTCTCTTTTCCTCTTTGAATGTTGATGTTTCTCAGGGACTTTTCAGAACCTTCATTCTCCCCTTTGAACAACACATGCTACTGTGGCATGTGATTTTCTAACAGAATCTATAATAACTGTCCAGGTTTAAATCTGGTTTTGCTGTTGAATTTCAGGGCAGCATTTTAAACATGCCTGCTAAACTACTCCATGATAATTCTGCTGCCTCCTGTAGTGGATCATCTCGTGCTGAGGTGATAGTCTTATTTTCTATGTCTGGGTTAAGTGTTTTTGTTTTTTTATTTTAGTCTTTGCCTTTATGTCTTGGCAGCAGCCTACCCCATTGATTCATGGTCCTCATATTCTCTCTCATTTGTTCTTTAAACTGAATAGTCTCCTTATACTTTATGCCATCTAAGTTCCTCTGTTTACTTCATTCCCACTATAATTTCTAGGTCCGTCTCCTGAGCATACTGATCTATTCCATGAGTTGCTGTCTTCTAGTTCAAAAACCCTTATTTATAAAGTTGCCTACTTTTCCAGTTCCTTCACCATCTTCTTTCAAGATTGCTTTTTCCAACATGCACATATCTACTTTTGCTTCTGGTCTTCTTCATCATCCCTTTTCCCATCTCTGTCCTCCCTACTCATAATTGCTTCATGCCTGGAAGTCTTTTCTCATCCATTAAATATTTATATGAACTCAATTCATTCTTAAAATTCAATTTAGTTTTCTACATCTACCTGGAAGCCTTCAAGTAATCTCTCTGTTTTGAATTATCAGATACTTTCCATTTTTTCTCAACGTAATACCTTGTATTCATTTGTATACTTGTTTAGAAAGGTCACCGAAGACTATTTGGTTCACCATTCAATGTGTTTAAGGAATATTCTTGCAGACATGGATCTGAAAAATTGGATAAGTGTAAAGAATTTTAGACTGGGGAGTAAGAAAGAAATCATAATCTCATGCTTGTGAGGTTATTTTACACAGTATGTTACAGACTATAACATGCATAAAGAAATAAAATAACTATTTTTAATATTTAAATAAGAACAAATGGCATGTTTTTGGCTGGTTATTATGTCCTTACATTGTAGTGAATCCTAACCAAATCAAGCAATAGTTGTTAAGTTCTTCAGCCTCCTTGTTATTTGTAGAAAAGATGAGCACTAATGACAGACAGCCACTTAAAATGTTCAGTAGTCTAATAATATACGAATAATAGAGTGGTATCTAGTATAAAAATCTAGAATTTAGTCAGTTATATGCAATCACTATAATTTCTTTAAAGTATTTTATAATTACTACTATTAATTTTATTAATAATATTTTTAAAGCAATAATAAAACTTTGACTGATTTTAGCCTATTTCCATCTGTGGCTTCCAGCTTATATAGAATTGAGCACTGTGCAAAGCAATTATCTGGAAAAATCATATTGCATGTGAATGCAGCTCACAACTGTTCCTGTTTTTGGGTTTATTCAGCTTTTGCCTGTGAATATTTAATTTACTAAATCACATAAAATTTGTAAAGTCACTACAATATCATGTTTTATATGTTGCTCGTGTTTGAAAATCTTATCTCTTCCTCCTGTGTTTATAATTAGCTGCAGTGTTTAAAACTGTTTCCTTGTTTTGATATTTTATTTTGACTTTACATTAACTAGACTATGTGGATTCTGCAGAAAACGCAGAAATTATTTGTTAGTATTCTAAACATCTGCATAACTTTCTGTAAATATCCAACTAGTTCCCCAAATCCGTCTTGACAGGAGGTTGCTACTGAAGATTTCTCGTTTAGCACTGTGAGCATATTCATGGCATTAGCTGAGAATTTTGTCTTATCTATGCCATGGCTGCTTTAATTAACTTGGATTGTAGCCAAAATACATAAGACCTTTACAGCACCATGGTGCAGGCAGTGGGCAAAGAAACATGGCTATCACGTCATATCTATGTATGTAGTTTTAAAGTTAATATACATGTGCATAGATATTAGTCATTTGCATGAATTTTAGTCATTTGCATGGACTTAACGTCAGCCACAGCCTCTCCAAATACTCTTTGCTTTACAAACATGCACCATGGACTTCTGGGAACACAGAAGGGGATTTGCTGCATGAGCTGCTTCTCTGAGTGCTATGACAACAAAAGCAGCTTCAGGGAAGAGAAACTTATTTTGAGTCTCAGTGAGAAGACAGAGCATAGTAGTAGCTGTGTCCATGGACTCTTCACATCTTGGTGGGTCAGGAAGCAGTGATAGGACCAGACACACAGTCTTCCTATAACCCTCAATGTCTGCTCAACTTTCTAAAGCATCGCCACCAGTGGGCACCAAATATGCAAACAATAAGCCTGTGAGGGACATATCTCATTTAAAAGGCAGCAAATGGTTGAATCTCTGCAAAATTTGACTATAATGACTTTTTTACTTATACTTTTATTAATTGGTATGTCCTTGTGGTAAACATATGGTTGCATCATTCAGTGTTTGCTCAAGTTTTAATTAAAATTTGACTATGCTGAAGAATAAGATATTCAAATGTTTCCTAGTTTTTTCAAATCTCAGAATGTGCAAAAATTCTCATTATATGTTTAGCTATAGAATTAGCACTAGTATTGTTATTGATAGGTAGAAATAAATGCCATATTTTTCCATCAGTGAAAAAAAACCTATTGATGTTTAGAAAATGTATTATTTTCTGAGCATATGCTTTGGACATCAATGTGCTTGAAAGGGAACAGGATGGTACAATGAAGAGAATCATCGACGCAAACACCACACAAATTTCAACACATGATTGTAGTGGTTTGCTGCTACATTAAGGTATTAGTCATATGCAATGAAAACATGCAACTAAGTATCTAACCCCGGCTCTCACATTTGGCCAGACATTGGATTCACCTGGGGATCTTTGTAAAAATGAAACCTCTGCCTGTAAACATCACAATGTCTTGGAGCAAATGTGCTGCACTATGATTTTTAGTACTTTCGAGACGATTGGAGTGCATAATCAGGTTTGTGAGTTACATGGATGAATACCATGTTTATTTATGGCATGTATGTAACATCTGTGTATGCTCACATACATGCATCTAATACATGTATGTACACAGAGACATCTATGTGTATATATGTATATACATATGTGTGCTTATGCACTCAAAAATAATGAGATGTCATTTAATGTTTGCATTTGATAATTCTACTCTGATAATAATGATATTTATTGTCATAAAGCTAATTCAGTGACAAGTGCCGTTGACTCTTCCTAGCTGCTTTAATGTATATTCCCTTGCTTAAGCTTCCCCATACTTACATGGTGTGAATTGTTCTTTCCATTTCAGTGGTAATGGATATGAGCAAAGGGATGGCCAAATCCTTGCTCAATGTCATATTACTGTGAAATGTTAGAGGCACAATTCCTAAGTGGAACTCATGCATGCTTTCCTACACGATCTTCACAGTTTTCTAATTAAATGCTAACAAGTAGGGGAAAACCCCATCAGATAATGGTTGAGACTGCTGTGGAAATGTAGGTGAGGAAATCAGAGAAATCTACTACTGTTGGTGCATTAACTGCTATAGGTTACGAGAGTGCACTCTAGGCTTTAGTGTATTTTTGAAAGGCAAATAAATGTAACTCAGTTCAGGAAATAAAAATCTGACTGTAGGCAGAAATCTCAGAGATGACTTAGCAGTTTTTGATAAACAAGGAGCTTTCTAGCTTTAGGGAGCCTAGCTTGATACATTAAGTTTACTTACCATAACGTTTTTTTGAATTCAGAAAAATGGTTAGATAGTTTGAAGTATGTTCTACAGTTCCTGTAGATGGCAGCAGCTTTCTGTCATTGAGCCTTTGGTCTTGGTGACAAGTACTTTTGATTGGCAATCTGCTGGAAATTGCACACAGGAAGGAAATCTGTGATCTCCGGGAACCGAATGGAGGTATATTTTCTATTTGGCTTTCTAAAAGCAATTTACTGATAATGGTTTTGAAAGACTATGCAGTTTCCTACATTTGAATAAGTATTGAATCATATTTGTCTGGATCTAAAGAAAAAAGTTCAACAAATTCAGGGCATTCTAAGGAAAAGTAGCATTTGTAAGCATTCCCTTATCATTCTTTGACATTGCAAAAGGCAGATGCATGCTCTCTTTTAAATAAAATGACTTACAAGGTTTATATGGAATTCCAAAAGCAATGATCCAATAAATTTACTAACAGTTCCAGTAAATTTGCTTCATGGATCCTGCATCCGATGATTGCCTTCTGCTCTTAGCTTTTTCTGCCTAATATACCATGTAATATGGTTCAAATCGAGAGTTTTATTTGTTAAATCATTCACTGGAGCAGCCGGTGAAATCATTTTCTGTGTGTAAGACAAATCAAAGCTCCTGATGGTTCTGTCCACATAGCTTTTGAAAGCTTTATTAGTGTTATCAAAGGGGGAAAAAAAAGCCATAGTGTTCTTAATGTCCTTTAAATCCATCTAATTAAAACTCTTCAAAATTCCTTATTTTATACCAAATTACATAGGCATATTCAGGTGGATGTAGCTGAGAGACCTTGTGAAGAATATAACTCTTGGACTGAATAATTGGTATCAAGAGGAGATATTTTGATTAGTTATTTCAATACAGCTAGAATAATAACTCTCCAGGTTACAGATCTGGGGACTTTCTCAGCCATATCTGAGTCAAAGACACTGTGAGAAGCATGTTCTGAATCTCACCCTTCATGGAACTTGTACAAGTACCACACAAGACATTTTGCCTAAGCTATGTTATGGAAGCTGTTTTCTGATGTCTTTGAAGGAAAAAAGTGTTAGTGATCAAGAATCTACATAAGTTTTGTGAATTAGAACGCCTTGTGCAAAAGTCGAGAAAAACAGAGACTTCACTATGACTTCACTGTGTCAATAGATTGCAGATGCTCTTTTTCTTCAAACATATTGGAATTGAAGAAGCATCCCACTGTATGGACTGAACATTACTGTGTGTTTCAGGCACCCACAGAACCGTCAGATTAATTACAGGGCAAATCCCTGGAGTGCCTTCCTTTCCTCTTCCTTTTAGGATCAGTTATATGAATAAAGTTAGCTCCCGTGAACATGGGCTCTGGGCTTCTCTTCTCTCATCTGGTCTTACAGACATGAATGTACATTTTGTTTTGTCAACTTTTGAAAAAGGTTTCGAGTTCCAGACTTCAAGTTTTTATGGAAAACATTTTAGTCAGTGCCATCTCTCCAGCCTAAGAGCTAAAGTTTCTATAGGCTGGGACCTACAAGACATTATTATCAATTGTAATTAGCTCTCAGTAACTTATGATTCATTACATGGAATTTTTTTCAGCACATATTTCTGTGTCTACTTTATACAATGTGGTTGTTACTGAAAGAGGCAGTTTGTTTGACCAAAAATATTCAGGTTTTTCAAGAGGAATGAACTTATGCAACTTCTAACAATGATTTCCCAAATAATTTTAAAAACATGAGCATTAATTCTTTAGAATAGCTATAATATTTATATTGAATGACAGATATGAGACTCCAATGTTTCATAACTCTTATATGATCTGTGATTTTTAAAAACTAATTTTCTAATATTTATTCTATTTAAATTAAAATGTGATATACGCATAATGATAAATGAAAGTCCCACGTTTGCATACAGTGAACATAGAATAATTTAAACACCCAAATAGGGAGGAGCTAGAGAAGTTGCCATGTTCTGTGAGCATAAATACGGATAAAACTGCAATAAGCTTTTAAATCACTGGCCAATGTGAGGTGGACACATCCATTTAAACAGAGAAGATGTCTCTGTCTTCAGAAATAAACAAATAAACTAAACCTTTTCTTTATTTAGATTCATGAGACCATCTTATTTTCAAGAAAAACATGGTAGATAAGAGTGAACAGGCAGAAACGCAAGATAGGAGAATATCAGTATGTTCTGCATTTAGTCTAGGTTTGCTCATAATTGTGAAAATATTTCCACGGTGCGGTGACAAAAGATGTCTGCAGGATATTCAAGATCTAAACTGTTTTGCATAAGCGGTTTAGTATTTGCAGATTTTTGTGTTTATGGGATCCCTACTTCGTATAAATACTGAGTAACTACTGTATTTGTTTTTTGAAAATTAATGTCATTTACTACATATTTCTAAGAGCTAGAAAATAATTTGAAATAAAACAAATGTTTGAGGGAATAAATAGGTTTCAGTTAATTTAAGCATTGTAGACCATTTGCACATGTTTCTGTG
The DNA here is from genome assembly GCF_963924665.1 of Micromys minutus. Classification (NCBI taxonomy): domain Eukaryota; kingdom Metazoa; phylum Chordata; class Mammalia; order Rodentia; family Muridae; genus Micromys; species Micromys minutus. Next base: position 26,376,184 of record NC_137960.1, read on the forward strand.
TGAGTTAAAGTTGTTTAACACAAAATCATACCCACAAAACTTCAAGAAAACATATATTAACAAAGAAATGTTATTTTAAGTTTATTTTGGGAATACTTCCCAGAGACCTGTCTAAAAAAAGTTTTTTTAAAGTTCCTTTGATATCACACACACACACACACACACACACACACACACACACAAAGAGGACATACAGATATTAGTTTAACATAGGAAGATTTGAGAATGTTTTGCATATGTTACACACATGTACACACACAGAGGGTATTCAGATGTTGATTTAACATCGATAGATCTGTGAATGTTCTGTGTATTGAGAAATATGGGTTTACTCATATTCATGCCATATTATCTACTGTATTGAGATGGGATGTTACTGATGGTATTGAACGAAGCAGACAGTTTCATTGAAGAGCACAATCGTGAAAAGATTTACTGGATCTTTGAACCCATAGAACATCATTATTAGTATTATGCAAAGGAGAGAGACCATCTGTTCTTTGTCCGTGCTGAAGCCAGAACATTAGGAAACAAACTACAGGATGAGGTATGTAGGTTAGAATAATTGAGAAATCTTGACAGGACTGTTAAAAACTGAAATGAATCAGAAACAAAGGTTGTGAAATCCTTTTAGATTCCTTTTATTCCTTTACTAAATGCTGTGATTTATGTCTGGTGTCTGCTAGTTTCTCCCTAAAGTCGATAGGTTCAAACGTTTTTACATATGATTTCATGAAGATGTATTTTCAAATACTAGTGTCAGAGGGAGACCTGAAAAGCTAACAATCAAATAAGCATTGAGATTTGCTAATCTGTATGGTGCAGTGAACTGAATGCAAAGGGATTTGCAAGCATTTTCTCATTTGAGTAAAGCAACGTGTCAGGCAATGAAGCCTATAAGAATGTGCTGTACAGATTGTGTGTGCAGATGGTGGTGTCACACAGCAAATCACCCATTGCTGGCAACAGATTTTCCACATTTCTTAAACTTCCTGAGAGGGCATGCAGAAGAATCACTCCTTCAGCGGTCCTTCTCTCATGATGAGAAAATCAGAAATGTTGGAATGAGAGTTGACCAAGTCTCTGTGCACACATCAACATCACAGACAGCTTGACCCTTAGGTACCACTTGTTTCTAAGATTCTATGCACACAGTGATCATTATGTGGTGAGCTTAGGTTTACAGTATGATTTTGGGCCTTCAGGAGGTTGAAGACTGTGGCGCTTTCCTCCAAGGGGCTAAGCACATTTGTACAAAAAGAAGTAGAGTGATTGGCTCAGTCATATTCTGGAAGTGGGATCCCATATTGTTAATAGGTCTAGATTTCTGAATTCCCAAATACAAATACCTGTACCCTTCTCAGTATGTTCATCTTTTCTTTGTCTCTCCATCTCTGTCTCTCTGTTCCTCTCCCCTCCTGTACCTCCTCTTTCTCATCAAACTCTTCACGTAGTGCCTTCGTAATGGCTAAATCCTAAGTGTTACCAGAGTTTGTCAGTCTTGACTGATGAAACTTTTTATTGCACTTGTTGTATGTGAGTTTTTTTTAAAGTTGTAAACGTTAGCAACAGGCATAGGCTTTGATATCACAGCCTTGTAAGCTTGCCCAGAATGTCACCAACAGGACATGCCGTAGATGCAGTGTAAATCCAATGAGGGAAAAAAAAATGATTAAAATATTTAAGTTATCAAATAATTTGCTATAATCCTATGAATTGACGAAAATAATGACCTTCCTCCCTTTCCTCCTTCCTTTCTTCTTTTCTTTGTTTCTTCCTTTTCTTTATTTTTCTTTCTTTCTTTTCTTCTTTATTCTTTCTGTCTTCCTTTGGTAAGGTTTCACAATATACCTCCCTCTTTATTAGGTCTTATTGAACCCCTGTGACTATTTCTATCAGTTCACTTCAAAGTCCCTAAAGGAAAGACCACTGAACAAGAAGTCCAGAATGCTGAGTGCTAGTCAGAGCCTTCCACTGAGTCACCAACACAGATCTCAGAACTGAAACACATTTTATTCATGCTTTGAAGTTGTTTCAAACAATTCTTATTTCAAGTGAGACAGTCAAAAACAACACAGAAAAAAAAATCTATAAAGCCAGATATTTCCATGGTTCGGGAACTTACAGAATGCAAATTAAGTTTGCAGTAAACACACATGGGGGCTCTTTATATAGACTCAGCTACTAGAAACATGTTAGTTTTGTTTTGGTAACAGACAGGTAGAACGAACGTGTTCTGTAAGATGCTTCCTTTAGAATAACGGGATCTTCCTTAATGAATTCTAAGTTCTCATACAGATCTCATCATGTTGATGGGATCCCCAAAGATCAAGTGTGACAAATTTGTTTAGAGAATACTCATGCATTCAGCATTTCAATTCTTAGCAATGTAAGTGGAAACTTTAGCAAAGCTTCAAGGAGTTATGGATGAAGCCAATGTAGGCATTTTTTAAAAAAACAACCCCCCATTATTTATAATGTCAATAATACGTTAGAAATATCTCAGCTTCGTGCATTTAATTTTTTAAAGTCTTGGGTGGAGTAAAGATGGATGCAGTATTAATGAGCTGCATTAATTTTGTTTATCTGAATTATGTTTTATAATTTTGCTTTCAAGTAAATTTAATAAAACCTTTTACTTTGAAATAGTATCAATTTGCCAAAAAGTTGTAAAGGTGAAACAGAATCTCTGCATGTTCACTGTTCTCCTCATTACTTTGTTTAACCATGCTCAGTGGGTCTCAAACAAGAAACCAGTGTAGCTATGTAACCTAACTTCATTAACCAAATTTTAGATTTCAATTACTCTTCTACAGTAGGACTCAACCTTGGAACTAAGGCTCTCCTTATGTATAGCACCTTCATCTTCATGTGAAACCATTTCTGATTATCCTCTTCAGGACTGGGTTAGAAATCTCAGTTTCCACTGAGCTGGTTACTTTCTCCTGATAAGACTGTGTCTCAGAGCTAGTGAGAGTGTCGCAGTGGTAATTTCATTTTCGTCATATCATATAGGGAAGAACTCACTGTGAAGGACTTGCCACTATTGCTAAAGAACCAAATTTCAGAAAATTAAACTTGACGGATGTGATTGGACCTTTATTGGCCATTCATAAAGTGAGAAGCATGAAGTTTATAGATTAATAAGACCCCAACAAGCTATATAGTAGTTCAATTTTCTAGGCAGGAAAAGGCAGAGGAAAGCAGTGATGACAAAGAAGTTCCAAAACTGGGATGTGCGCAAAATCCTGTTGGGTAAATGACTAATTTCTTATCACTCCTGACTCTCGAGAGCAAATATTTCTCATGTATCAGAAGGACAAACTTCCGGAACAAACAACTTAGGTTTCTACTTGATGATATAAAATCTTATATTGAGTGATTTTTTTAGTTCTATGTTGTTAATTTTTTCCTTCAACAGAGTTTATATTGTCACCTACGTATGACAGCTGAATACTGTAGTGTTTCTACATTCCTCCAGTATAAAGTTAATTCCCTATATTTTACATTCTATAGAAGTCAACACATACAGTTAATTTTCAACATGTAGCAATGTTTTGACAACTGTCAGTTCAATGCAGCAAAACCAGACATAAGATGTAGTGCTTTTGGCAAGGACCTAACACACAGGCCCTTTGCCACCTGGAACAGCAGAGATCTGGGACACAGGCCTGGTGAGATTGTGCTGTGAGTAAGCAAAGCACAGAGGGCTAGGCAGAGCTCATAGAAAAGGTGCCCCTCTGGCCCACAGTAAGAGCCAGGCCTCTGGCAGAGGGACTTGGGATCTGCCTAGAAAGCCCGGGCTCACAGACTAAACATATAGGCCCACAGTAAAGCACAGGCCCTTATGAGTAGGAACCGGGGTCTGCCTGGGACAGGCATTGCTTGAAGTTCAATTCTACAGGCCCTCTTACACCTGGACCAAGGTGAGCCTGGCACATAGGCCCAGGGAGAGCACACTGGGAGTTCTCAGAGAGCAGAAAGTATTGTGCTACCTGGAAAAGGGTCCATTTTGGCCTAGAGAAAAAGCCAGGTCCCTGTGGGCAGAGGGCTGAGCTTCCAGAACAGCCTCACAAGAGCTCCCACATGTGAGTTCACAAAGACAGAGCTGAGTCACTGCTACCAGAACTCACTGCTTGCCCACTAAAAGCTGAACACTCAAAAGCAATTTTCTTCCTGAGCCCGTGGGCCCTCAGATTGACAGGAGTGACAGGTAAGAGTCACTGACAACAAGACCACTTATAATCACAGATAACAATATGGCAAGAGGAAAACAAAAGAACTTAAGCAATGGAAACCAAGACAACCTGGCAACATCAGAACCCAGCTCTCCCTCCACAGCAAGCAGTGGATTGCCAAACACTCCAGAAAAAGAAGAATCAGACCTGAAATCATACCTCAAGATGATGATGGAGATCTTTGAGAAGAGAGTGAATAACTCCCTTAAATAATCACGGGAGGATATACATAAACAAATAAAAGCTTTTATAGAGGAAACACGATAATCACTCAAAGATATACAGGAAAACACAACCAAACAGATGAAGGAATTGAAAATGGATATAGAAACAATAATAATAAAAAAACACAAAAAGAGACAACCATGGAGATTGAAAGCCTAAAAATAAATCAGGAGTCACAGATGTAAGCATCACCAGCAGACTACAAGAGATGGAAGAGAGAATCTCAGGGGCTGAAGATAGCATAGTAAACATAGACAAAATAGAGAAGATGCAAAAACCAAATATCTCCTAAACCAAAATGTCCAGGAGATCCAGGACACAATGAGAAAACAAAGCCTAAGGATAATAGGAATAGAAGAGGGCAAGGAATATCAACTAAAAGGCACAGTAAATATCTTCAACAAAATTGTAGAAGAAAACATCCCTACCCTCAAGAATGAGATGACCATGAGCACAAAAGAAACCTACAGAACCCCAAACAGATTGGACCAGAAAAGAAACTCTTCCTGACACACAATAATCAAAACAACAAGTGCTCAAAACAAAACAAAAAACAAAACAAAACAAAAAAAAAAACAAAAAAAAAACAAAAAAAAAAAAAACAAAACAAAAAAAAACAAAACAAAACAAAAAAAAAAACCAAAAAAACAAAAAAACAAAATACTAAACGCAGCAAGGGAAAAAGGACATGTAACATATAAAGGTAGACCAATCAGAAATACACCCAACTTCTCAACAGAGACTATGAAAGCTAGAAGATCCTAGACAGACATCATACGGACACTAAGAGAACATAAATGTCAGCCCAGGTTAATATATCCAGCAAAACTCTCAATCACCGTTGATGGAGAGAACAAGATATTCCAGGACAAAACTAAATTTATACAATATCTGAACACAAAAATAGCAGGAAACAGCAACTGCTATTCCTTAATATCTATTAATATAAATAGACTCAATTCCCCAATAAAGAGACATAGACTATCAGACTGGATACATAAGCAGAATTCAGCATTCTGCTGCATACAGGAAACTCATCTCAGAGACAAAGACAGACACTATCTCAGAGTAAAAGGCTGGGAAGAAAACCTTCTAAGCAAATGATCCCAAGAAACAAGCTGGAGTAGCCATTCTAATATCGAATAAAATATATTTTTCAACTGAAAGTTAGCAAAAAAAGACAAGGAAGGACACTTTTTACTTATTACAGGGAAAATTTATCAGGATGACTTTTCAATTTGTAACATATATGCTCCAGATACAAGCACACTCATATTCATAAAAGAAACCCTACTAAAGCTCAAAATATACATTGCACCACTCACAATAATAGTGGGAGACTTCAACATCCCACTCTCTTCAATGTATAGATCATGGAAGCAGAAAATGAACAAAGATGCAGTGAAATTAGCAGAGGTTATGAACCAATTGGAATTAACCGTCATTTACAGAATATTTTATCCTAAAACAAAAGAATACACCTTCTTCTCAGACCCTCACATCGCCTTTTCCAAAACTGACCATATAGTCGGTCACAAAAAAAGCCTCAATAGTTATAAGAAGATTGAAATACTCCCATGCATCTTGTCGGATCACTATGGACTAAGGCTGGTCTTTAATAAAAACAAAGAGAATAAAAGGCCCACATACACATGGAAGCTGAACAATTCTCTATGATAGCATGGTAAAATAAGAAATAAAGAAAGAAATTAAGGATTTTCTAGAATTTAATGAAAATGAAAGCACAACATACCCAAACCTATGGGATGCGAGGAAAGCAGTACTAATAGGGAAACTTGTAGTGCTGAGTGCCTCCAAAAAGAAACTGGAGAGAGCATACAGTAGCAAATTGACAGTACAGTTGAAAGCTCTAGAACAAAAAGAAGCAGATACACCCAAGAGTAGACTGCAAGAAATAATCAAACTCAGAGCAAAGATTAACCAAATAAAAACAAAAAGAATCATTCAAAGGATAAACAAAACCAAGAGCTGGTTCTTTGAGAAAAGTAATAGGATTGATAAACCCTTAGCCAGACTAACTAGAGGGCAAAGAGAGAGTATCCAAATTAACAAAATCAGAAAGGAAGGTGGAGAAATAATGACTGAAACAGGAAATTCAAGAAATCATCAGATCCTACTACTAAAGCCTGTACTCAACAAAGCTGGAAAATCTGGAGGAAATGGATGAATTCCTAGACAGATACCAGATACTAAAGTTAAATCAGGACCAGGTAAACCATCTAAATAATCCCATAACATCTAAAGAATTAGACACAGTCATCAAAAGCCTTCCAATAAAAAATAGAAAGCCCAGGTTCAGATGGGTTTAGTGCAGAATTCTATCAGACATTTATTGATGACCTAATACCAATACTCTTCAAACTATTCCACAAAATAGAGTCAGATGGAACACTGCCCAACTAATCTTGGAAGCCACAATAATCCTCATTCATAAACCACAAACATACCTTACAAGGAAAGAGAACTTCAGACCAATCTCTCTTCTAAGCATTGATGCAAAAATAATCAACAAAATTCTTGCAAACCGAATGCAAGTACACATCAAAACGATCATTCACTATGATCAAGTAGGCTTCATCCCTGGGATGCAGGGATGGTTTAATATATGGAAATCCATCAACGTAATCTACCATATAAACAAACTCAAAGAAAAAAAAACTACATGGTCATCTCACTAGATGCCCAGAAAGCATTTGACAAAATTCAACACCCCTTAATGTTAAAACCCTGGGAAAGAACAGGAATCCAAGGCCCATACTTAATCATAATACAAACAATATACAGCAAACCAATAACCAACATCAAACTAATCAGTGAGACACTTGAAGCAATCCCACTAAAATCAGGGACTTGACAAAGCTGCCCACTTTCCCCCTACCTATTAAACATAGTACTGGAAGTTCTGGCGGGAGCAATTAGACAGCAAAAGGAAATCAAACAGATACAAAGCAGAAAGGAAGAAGTAAAAATATCACTATTTGCAGATGACATGATAGTATACTTAAGTGACCTCAAAACTTCCATCAGAGAACTTTTACAGTTGATAAACAACTTCAACAAAGTGGCCTGATACAAAATTAACTCAAACAAGTCAGTAGCCTTCCTCTACTCAAAGGACAAACATTCAGAGAAAGAAATTAGGGAAAAGATACCCTTCACAATAATCACAAACAATATGAAATCCCTTGGTGTGATCTAACTAAGCAAGTGAAGGACCTGTATGATAAGAACTTCAAATCTCTGAAGAAGAAAATTGAGGAAGATCTCAGAAAATGCAAAAATCTCCCATGCACATGGATTGGAAGGATCAATATTGTCAAAATGGCCATCTTACCCAAAGCAATCTACAGATTCAATGCAATCCCCATCAAAATTTCAACTCAATTCTTCATAGATTTGGAAAGAGCAATTTGCAGATTCATCTGGAAACACACACACACACACAAAACTAGAATATTGAAATCCATCCTCAACAACAAGAAAACATCTACAGGAATCACCATTCCTGACCTCAAGCTATATTACAATGCATTTGTGTTAAAATCTGCATGGTACTGGTACAGAGATAGGCAGACAGATCAATGGAACAGAATAGAAGATTCAGAAATGAACTCTCACACATATGGTCACTTCATCTTTGACATAGGAGCTGAAAACATTCAATGGAAAAATGACAGCCTCTTCAACAAATGGTGTTGGCTCAAATGGCCCTCAGCATGCAGAAAAATTAAAATAGACCCTTTCTTATCTTCTACAAGGCTCAAGCACAAGTGGATCAAAGATCTCCACATTAATCCAGGTACACTGACATGATTAGAAGAGAAAGTGGGTAAAAACTTTGAACACATAGGCACAGGGCAAAATTTTCTGAACAGAACAGCAATGGCTTGTGCTCTAAGACCTAGGATTGACAAATGGGAGTTAATGAGATTGCAAAGTGTCTGTAAGGCTACGGACACTGTCAAGAAAATAAAATGGCAGCCAACAAATTTGTTAATGATCTTTACCAATCTCACATCTGGTAAAGGTCTAATATTCAATATATATAAAGAACTCAAGAAGTTTGACTCCAGAGAATCAAACAATTCGATTAAAAATGGTGTACAGAGCTAAACAAAGAATTCTCAATGAGGAATATCGAATGGCTGAGAATCATCTAAGGAAGTCCTCAACATCTCTAGTTATCAGGGAAATGCAAATCAAAGAACCCTGAGATTCCACCTCACACCAGTCAGAATGGCTAAGATCAAAAATTCAGATGACAGCAGATGCTGGCAAGGACTCGGAGAAAGAGCAACACTCCTCCACTGTTGGTGGAGCTGTAAGCTGCTACAATTACTCTAGAAATCAGCCTGGTGGTTCCTCAGAAAATTGGACATAATCCTACTGGAAGACCCAGTTATTCCACTTCTGGTTATATGCTCCAAAGATGCTCAAATATACATTAAGGACACATTCTCCACCATGTTCGTAGCAGCCTTATTCATAATAGCCAGAAGCTGGAAAGAACCCAGATGTCCTTCAGTAGATGGATGGATACAAAAATTGTGCTATATTTACACAATGGAGTACTACTCAGCTATTAGAAACAATAAGTTTATGAAATTCCAAAGAATATGGATGTATCTAAAGAATATCATCCTGAGTGTGGTAACCTATTCACAAAGGAATAGACATAATATGCAGTCACTGATAATTGGATACTAGCCCCAGAAAGCCCTAAATACCCAAGAAACAAGTCACAGGTCATATGAAGCTCAGAAAAAGAAGGCCAAAAATGGAAACCTCAGTCGGTAGGGGCAAAAAAAAAGTGTATAGCACCCACTCAGAATGGTGTACACCCCTAGACCTTAAATTATTAATAAGAGCTAAGAAGATAGCTTCGTGGCAATTTTTTTGGTATTTAAAAATCATCATTATCTAATCTATACACAGCAAGAAAACTTTGACTATTTCCATGTTATGTTTTGTTTTACATGTGCTTTATGCTTATGATAACTAATAAGATTTCAATGCATACTATTTAACCCAAAAAAATAAAGTACTGACAAAAATATGTTCACATAGTTTTATGCAAAATGCTTTTAAATATCTGTACATCTCTCTCTCTTTCTTTAAAATAAAGTTGTAAGAAAAAAAAAGATCTAGTGCTTTCAGGCTTTTGAAGAAATGTTCTAAATGATGCTGACTGGATTTGTGGATCTCTTGAACTTTGAGTCACATTTTCGTGTTGCAATATGACATTCAGATCATGGATCAGGAACTTTTATCTTCATGTCCATCATTTAAAATGAATATGATCCAAAAACCAGCGATAAAGTGACCTTTCAGAGGCACTGAGCTAGGTGCTAGGGAAGTAAACAAATGTGGCCCACCATCATGCTTGTCTGGTCCAGATACATGGCATATTTTACAGTCTGTTTATAGTAATCTTGAAGAATAGAAAATGGTTTGCCCAATGAATACATTCTTTGGTCTCGGACAGACAAGCTATATTTCCCCACTATTGTTTATTGTGTACAGTTTTCATGTTTTATGGTGTTAATACAGTAACTTTATAAGATGGTTCTTAAGATACAAATTTAATAGTGAAACTGGAGGTTAAGAGCTTGACTATTCTTAGAGTTTTTTTTAAATTGAACAACTTTATTTTAAAAAACAAAAATAAATGTACAGATTTTAAGCATTTTTACATACAAGTATACGAATACATTTTTTGTCAGTACTTGGTTTTCTTAAAGGTTTGATAGTGTGCATTATGATTTTACTAGTTACAATGAGCATAAAGTACATGTAAAACAAAATGTAACCTGGAATTAGTCAAAGTTTTCTTGGTGTGTAAAGATTAAGCATAATGGTTTTTCATTTTCTTTTTTTTTTTCTGGAACTTTATACAGTCTGTGAGTTGATTCTGGGGTGTTCAGAGCTTTCTGGGGTTAGTATCCAATTATTAGTGACTGCATATTATGTCTGTTCTTTTGTCACAGGGTCATCTCACTCAGGATGATATTCTCTAGATGCATCCATTTTCTTAAGAATTTCATAAAGTCATTGTTTCTGATAGCTGAGTATATATAGCTGGCTATTATAAATAGGTCTGTTATGAACATTGTGGTGCATGTGTCTTTGTTGTATGTTGGAGCTTCTCTGGGGTATATGCCCAGAAGTGGAATAACTAGGTCTTCAGGTAGTCCTATGTCCAATTTTCTGAGGAACCGCCAGACTCATTTCCAGAGTGGTTGTACCAGTTTACAACCTCACCAACCGTGGAGAAGTGTTCCTCTTTCTCCACATCCTCACCAGCATCTGCTGTCATCTGAATTTTTGATCTTGGCCAATCTGACTGGTGTGAGATGGAATCTCAGGGTTGTTTTGATTTGCATTTCCCTGATGGCTAATGATGTTGAGCACTTCCTTAGATGCTTCTCAGCCACTCAATATTCCTCAATTGAGAACTTTTTGTTTAGCTCTGTACCCCATTTTCTAATAGGGTTGTTTTATTCTCTGATGTCTAGCTTCTTGAGTTCTTTGTATACCTTGGATATTTGGCCTCTATCTGATATGGGGTTGGTAAAGATTTTTTTCCCAATCTGTTGCCTGCCGTTTTGTTTTCTTGACAGTGTCCTTAGCCTTACAAAAACTTTGTAATCTCATTAAGTCCAAGACACCATAACTACAGCAACTCTTATAAAGAAAAAAAAAAAAAAAACAATTGGAACCAACTTATAGTTTCAGATGTTTAATCTCTTATCATCATGATGACAAGTATGGATGTGTGCATGCAGAAATGGTGCTGGAGAAGGATTTGAGAGCTCTACACCTTGATCTACAGATAGTGGAAGTATACTACCTTACTGGATATGGCTTGAGCATATATGAGACCTCAAAGCTCATTACCACAGTGACACACTGTGACACACTTCATCTAACAAGGCCATACATCCTAATAGTGCCATTCCTTATGGGCCAAGCTTTAAAACACATGAGTCTGTGGGGGCCATTCATATTCAAACCATTCAGTCATACTAGTAAGAGTCTCTTCTGGAATTAGAAAATAATTTCTAGGTCCTAAAGTAAGCAATTTATACAAACACACATGAAATACACAATTTAAAAGTTGTTCATAATCACAAAATGTCTGGAAATGCAGACACATTGTTAACAGTTAAGATGCATAGCTACATCATTGGAACACAGAAGACAGGTGGTCATGATAGTCTGAATTCCAAGTATATCCTGTTATAGTGCCAAAGTTCTCTAGGTAAATAACTGCTCATTACATGGAGAAGGAGCAGCTGAGTTGCTGCTAGAAACAATCTTATTTGAATTTTTTCAGAGTACTCACTTGCAGCTAACTTTTTCTTTAAATTGAAAATCAACATTAAAAACAAGATTAGTTATGAAGGCAATAGGTAGAATGAAATGAAAAAGTTTGTCTTGATTATTATTTGACAAAACTGTTTTAGTTTTTTAGCTCTTATTTTTCAAAGATACTAAAGATGCTATCATCAGTCATCGAGTATGGAAAGGCCATAACTTTCTGGATAACTATAAAATTATTTTCCTAAGAGTTGAGCAAAAGCTATCTGAACATATGCCCAAATATGCAGGTGAAAAGTCTATTCCCCATGTGCATTTGGATAGCATTCTTTCAGCTTGAATACTGGCCAGAACATTTTCTATTGCCTTGGCTTTTCTTTTTCTTTCTTTTTTTTTTTATAGTTTGACATTATTCAATCATAAAACTGCAGTGAAGTTTGACATTCAAAAACTACCTTTTTATATTTTTGGTGTTTTTTTTTTCTAATAGTACATTGCCACCAACTCTTTCTCTCTGTATGCATCTCATTCTCTCTGTCTCTCTCTCTTCTTTTTTCTCTCTCTGTTCTTTTCTATCTCTCTATCTATCTTTTTCTCTTGATTTGCCAATTCTTTTACCATTCTTTTTTCATCAAATATATCAATCATTACTCATGTCCTTCTGTCAAATGAAAGAGATTTAGTTTTAAGGACACGGTTGTTAATTTACTCTTGAAATTGCTCCAAAGATTGCAGTTTGAAATAGAATCCTTAGCAGCAATCTAAATTAATACTGCATTTTCATGCACATTAGTACTTCAGATAAAAATGTTAAAACATTCAAAATATTTTCTTTTGAAATTATATATTTTTACATATACTTATATAAATATTATATATTTAAAATGAAAAAGAACAAGTCAGTCAATTAGTAATATCTACTGAGTAAGAGTCAGTAGTAGATAGTAGAAATATTAGAGATTAAAACCAAGATTTCTGCTCTCATGGAGTATCTATTCTAAATATGGGAACAATATACAGACATACAGAAGTAAAGAACAATGACTAGAAACAATTAAAACAGGAAAGTCTATGGTATATGTACAAAGTGATATGTTCTGTTCTTGTATAATAACAATGAGGTAAATATGAATGTTTTACATGCAGTAATGTGGGAAAAAGTGATAAAAACCTACTTTATTTTATACACATTTTAACATACTGAAGGAAAAGTCAGAAAATTAACTCATGATACACTATATTGGTGTATGCTATATGTTGTTTCATTTAATTTCCCAATATCCATGAGTGTAGCAAGGTTGTAATGCCAGAAATTTGAGGATGATGTCTAGAAAAGTTCAGGTTGAATAGTGAATAACATTGAATTAAGGTAGGAATGTATGGTAGGGTAGCACAGCTGAGGATGCTGGGAAAGTGGTTTATGTTCAAGTCTTGCTCTCCTGACAGGTGTGTCAGTAATAATAATGATACCCACATTATAGCACTGTTGACAAGCACTTGATATTACTATTTTAAAATTGTTGGTGTCATTATATTTAGCATTTGATACAATTGTACTCAAGGGAGGGACTGGCAATGTTCATAAGAATGATCTAGAAGGCATTGTGGCACACGTGAAAATCTAGGATTGAAAAGCATTATTAGGAAAAAATAAAACACAGTGCACTTAGTGATTCCAGGACAGAATTCAAAGCTTTTCCTAAATGTTGATGTAGAATCTAGAAGCTGGTATTTATTTCATAAGCATCATTTATGCTTGGTATTTCCAGAAAACATGGCAAGGTGCTTTTATGATTCTTGTATTGCTTTCCAGCTACCTCAGAACATTAAGGTCCATCCTTCAATTTTATGTGGAAATGAAATCCAGTTCTGCTAAAGGAAGTAGAAATAAAATGAGATTGGATTTCCAAGACTTGCTTTTAAGTTCATCCTCTTGGATATATAAATCTCATAGATTTATTACCTTGATAAAAATCACTTCTGCCTTCTTATCTACAGAGATGAAATGGTAATACCTGTCTGACAGTGTTGTCATGAGAATAGAGTGTCATAAGAGGCTTAAGTGGCCTTTAGAAGCAAAAGGAAATATAAAAAATATTAACTAACTCTTTAGGCAGGTGGCTGTACTGAATTAGGCAGGGATGTAAAAAAAATTTAAATTTGCCAGCCCTTGAGCAAAAAATGACGTATTATGTCTCATGCTTCCTAATATCATTTTCTATGAGGCCTATTTACTTGACAGGCCTGACTCATTTCATTTTAATTCAGGTCAGTTAACTGTAATACAAAGCCCAAACACACTGGTTAAAACAGTTTGTGAAACTGATTTGCTCACATAATTAAAGGCCAAAGGCAGGTGAAGACTGAACCTGTGGGTCATGAAATGCAACTCAGGACTCAACTTCTTCCCATCTCGGGCCTCTGCACTCCTGTGTAGTCCCCACTTCTATGTAGCTCTCCTGTGTTTTCATGGTACCACACAATACTTCATCACTGAGAGCTCAAGCCCAGGTGCCGGACGTTGGTTTGGCGCCTGCCCCCCTGAATAACCCTGAATAACCCTCTCTGCGAACTCCTTATCCTTTGGAAGTCTGGAGTTTCCAATCTGTAAAGGGGAAATTTACAGCCATAATTAAAGTGATTACGTTTTGTCAAACAAATGAGAGAATTCAAGTAACTTATGAAGCACACAGAAGTAAATTTAATCATTTCAAGAATTATTCGTGTATTTTTTTTATGGAAATCTCTTGAATATACACAGGGTAGAAAATTTAAGTGACATGCATGAAAATTTTTAGTACAGTATTCAGGACTATTTCTTTCTTATGTGACCAAATTATCTTGCAGAAACAAGATCATGCCCATTTTGGAGGAGAGACCTCCTTCTATCTGACACTCATTAGAAGTATAGAGAGCCATCATTTCAGGGTGACCTAGTAACTCATATTTGAATGTCCTCTGCAGGATGGCAGCACTTAAAATTCATTATCTGACAGTGGTCTTGAAGAAGCATAAACTAGAACTTGCCCACTTACATTTGGTAATGATATTGAAAGTTTTCACATAAAACACAAAGCTTTGAGTAAAATTACTGGAGGCACGGATAGAGACAAATATTCTGAAAAGAGCAAATGTTTATTCTTCTCATTCCTCTGCATGGCCATTGAAAACCATCCCAACCTGAAACAATCTTGATTTATTATTTTATTCTATTTAAAATATTGTTACAGCGATTCATATATCCACATAAATATTACAACACATGTATTCTGCTCTTAATTTGAGTTTATCTGTAATAAGGAGTTAAACCAAACAAAACACACTGCTGAGCTTATACTTAGCTATGTCTACACTCTTAAAACCATAACACTGATTTGTTTAAACGTTTGTCCTATTGGTGAGCAACTGACATGTTAGTCTGAGTTTGAAATCAGCAATAGTGCATTGTATCATGTTTCTGACTTTTTAAACTTTGTAATTATTTTCTTTATTTTGTAATTTCTATTTATGTTAATCAATTTGCACAAAATGTATCAAGGGCCTCTATAAAAATCTTTAAAAATAAAAAAAAATATTATTGGTCTCATAGAGGTAGGAGAGGAACATCAGTTATTCACATTCCATATAATACTGGCTGTGTTGCTTTTGGTGTCTTACATGGAAGACCATGTCAACTGTTAGTATAGCTTACCAATGGTTTAAGAATATTGTAACAATGCCTATATTTAAATATACAAGATTTAAAATATTTTGAAATGAGCAAAGGAAAAAATTAGGAAGAAAACATAGATGGTCTTTGGCATGATGCTAATGTAAAATGTTGTTGGGAAGGGTATATGAATAGGTTTTCTAATTCTTAACTTTAAACAAATAAGCAAATATCCCCCTCCTCCTCCTCATTATCACCATTAACAACAACCATAATAAGGTCATCCTGTTCAAAACTCTGTATACTATATAAAAAAACCATTGGTTATGAAAAGCATATTTTTTTACACCCAAAGGGAAGAAAGAAATGGTACCATGATGTTCTCATAGTTTGAGTTTTTGACCAGTAAGGACTATACCCTTGAACTATGGACCAAAACAAATCCTTTCTATCTTTACATTGCATTGGTCAGAGGTTTCATCTCAGTAATGAGTAATTAATATAACCCAAGAAGAAAAATGCAGAAGAATCAAGGTTTTATTTTAACTCATGTAATGGAAAACTAAAACCAACAGAGGAGCCTTGGCTTATTTTGATATCACATAAATGATAACAGAGAGGCAGGTAGAGGCACCTCCAGCATGGGACAGCAGTCCTTTCTGAGTCAGGCTCCTTTGTGTGCTAGATATGTGACCCTGGAAAATCACCTCCACTTTTGAGTCTTCGTTCCTTTATGCATAAGCTAGGTGCAGGTGCAAGCACGTTAGTATTATGGGGGCATTGTTAGAACTAAATAAGATAGCTTATATAACATGGCATCAGATTAAGCTCAGGTCACATTACTTTAAGAATTACAGACTAAAGTAAGAGAGAAGCAGTTGAGCTTTCAAAAATAAAAACAAGACAAAACAAAAGGAACACTGAAGCCGCAATGACAAGCTGTACAACCCGGAGTTCCAGGAAGTGGGGCTACGGGGCTAACTACAAAGAGCCACAGGGGAGTTGTGGGCTTAATGGAACTATTAGATATGTCATTTTTGTGGTGATTGTGTAACTCATAAGCTTGGCAGAGTTTACAAGCCTGTAAACTTTTTTGTCTCTGTCTCCATCACTGATTCTTTCTTCTACTAACACCCACGTGTTTGTTTATGTGCCTATGTATGTATGTGTCTGTGTGTGTGTCTGTGCATGTGTGTTTGTGTGTGTATGTGTGTGTGTCTGTGTGTATGTCTATTTGTGTGTGTGTCTTTGTGTGTATGGGTGTCTGTGTGTGTATCTCTCTGTGTGTATTTCTGTGTGTGTCTCTGAATGCATGTGTCTGTGTGTGTTTGAGTGTGTGTGTTTGTGTGTGTGTGTGTGTGTGTGTGTGTGTGTGTGTGTGTGTGTATGTGTGTGTGTGAATGTGTAGGAAACTGATAGAAAGTGGACAGAAGATAGCTCTATGGGTAAAGACATCCCTTCAAGCCTGATGAGCAGAGTTTGATCTCAGGGACCCACATGCTGTACATAGAGAACCAACTCCCACAGGTTGTCTCGTGCCCTCCACATAATATCCTAGCATGTATGCCCATACTTGCAGAGCCAAAGAACAAATAAATGATATGTAATTCAAGCATTTTAGACTGGGGATAGACAGAATTGTAAAAGAAGAGGCCAGGAGCCCCCATGGATTAGTAGGCAAATGCTAACACATAATAAACAGCATTCAGAAGTACATGCTGAATAGTCATACGCTCTGTTCCTGGATGTAGACATAAACAGAGTCCCCTGGAAAGTAGAATGTTAAACTTTTGGTTTCGAAGAAACCTTCTAGGTTGCACAGAGCTAAAAAAGCTTGAAACACATGAGATGGATCAGACTATAAAATCACGTGTGTCCTACCTGCTGATTTGAGTTTAATTCTCAGACTCACAGAGTAGGAGAAAATGGAACCCCCAAATTGTCTTCTGATCTTCACAGATATGCTACAGTGTAGGTGCACACACACACATAAACACACACACACACATACACACACACACTCAAGTGCACATACACATACACATTATAAAGCTAGAAATCTGTAAACATGTGGTGATGGGTGGGAGGGGACAGAGTTAGTTATCTGTCTAGTTGTAGAGTAGTATTTGAAATGTTTCCTGGTTTGCAGTCCTGTTTTTCAACAGTTTTCTTTAATTTCTTTCTTTTTCTTTCTTTCTTTCTTTCTTTCTTTCTTTCTTTCTTTCTTTCTCTCCTCTCCTCTTCTCTCTCTCTCTCTCTCTCTCTCTCTCTCTCTCTCTCTCTCTTACTTTCTCTCTCATTTTTTCCTTTTCTTGTAAAACTGGAAAATACTAACTTTTTAAACAATTGTTCGGTACAGAAATGTGATATTGAAATATCGAACGCTATTCTGAACTATAAACTGAATGGGAATTAGAGAAGCTTGAAGCTGGTGCTGATGCCCTGAGTCATGTGATCATCGGAACAGCTGGGCGTTTGTAGTTTGGTGCAGCTGAGGACTTCTACTGTTTCACTGTATTTGCAGCTTGGGTGTAAAAAGAGGCAGAATTCCTTCTTTTCAGCTCTCGCAACCTCTCATAGTTTAACTGCAGATTTTGTTCCTTTGCTCTTGATTCTCTCATGCAGTTTGGACTAATTCAAGTCTTTTAGTACATCTTTTAAAATAAAATTTTAAATTAAATATTAGCTCAATGAAGGAAAGATGGAAGAAACTACCTGAGCAAGACATATTCTTCCCATGCTTCATCCCTGTGCCAGCACCCTGCAGGCACACCCTAAGGCTCTGTGCCAAGGTGTAGAGCACAAGATAACACAGATTAAGAACTGCTGCAGAGGATCATCTTTAACATTATTTTTCCTTTCAAATGCTCTTGTCTGGCCGATTGAAGGTAAAACAAAAGTCACATTTTTTTTTCTTCTGGAAATGTCTCTTTCTCACACACACTTATTGATGAAATTGGGCATTTTATGTAGTTTAGTCTTTAAAGATTTTATGTTTAGTTTTAAAAATTGTCTATATATGTCTTGTCTGTGTGGGAGTGTATGTATATACATGAATGTTGTTGCCTACTGAGGCCAGAAAAGGGCGTTGGGTCGTCTGATGTTAGAATAACTGTCAATTGTGACCTGCCTGACACAGGAGCTGGGAACAGAGCTTGGGTCTTCTACAAGTGAAATATCTGCTCTTAATCATTGAGCTAGCTCCCAAGTTTTGAACTTTATTTTCAACTAACATCTCATATTATTGATTTATCTTTTGTAGGTTGTCTCTTACTGTGATAAACACCATATCCATAAGCAACTTGAAGAAGGAAGTTTTTTTCTGACCTTCAGATTATAGTCTATCATTGGGAGAAGTCAGGGCAGGAAATTGAGTCAGGAACTGAACATAGCCCAGAGATGTGTGCTGATTACTGGCTTGATCCGCATAGCTTTCTCATTCTTTCTTATTCCTTCCAGGACCCCTACCAACCCATGCCAATCACTAATCAAGAAAATTTATTACAAACTCACCTATAGGCAAATCTTGCTAAGAGATTTTCTCAATTGAGACTCTTTCTTTCCAAAAGACTGTAGCTTGTGTCAAATTGACAAAAATCTAGCCAGCACAATAAAACCCTTGTCAACTTGATACACAAACATCACTATTTAAGCATTTCCTCTCCTGTTAATTACCAAGACCTAATATTAACAACAACATGACAATGATGAACTTTAAAAATTCCATAGTCTTTAAAATTTCAAGCACGTTTAAATTCCAGTCCTTCTACGGTATCAATTTTCTATAAAATATATAAAGTCCCTCAACTGTGGGCTCCTGCAAGATGGAAACCAAATTAATCTCACAGTTAATTTTATATTTCTCTGGCTCTTACAAATGTCATGCACCCTCTTCCACCCTGTTCTCTGAACCTTAGTTAAAGGAATGTTTTGAAGATTTATCCGGGGGACTAGGATACACAACTACGTTCTAGCTGGTTTTGGTTTTCTGTAGTGGTCTTTGTCGCAAAGGCGGGTTTTCTTGGTGAGGGGGTAAGAATACACTTACACTCACCTATGGTTATCAAAAGCCACATCTGTAAAGTCTCATCAACACTACTATCCAAGATTGAGTAAGAATGACACCAATAGACGTGGTAAAGTGAATTTGGAAAGGCTCACAGGACTCGACCCTATACGAAAAATATAGGCAAACAAGGAAGTCGGAGAGCAGCAGAGGTAGTCTTCTCCAGGGAAGAGCATACCAACTGGATAGCTAGTGTCTTTATGGCAGCCCAGAAAACATACATCCAAGTAACACCATGTGGATTAGACAGGTTATATTTAGGAATATGTGTATAGACATACACACATATGCTTACGATAATAATAAATGAAAAAGAGGCCAAGAATTTGAAGAAGAATGGGGAGGGTTGTATGGGGAGGTTACGAGAAGGGGACTGCCGCCAGCCTGCTCCGTTTTGCTGTTTGATGGCTCCGAGCTGTAGTCAGGCGCTCAGCAGCTGGGCGCGGAAGCCCCGCAGCATGGAGAACTCTAGTACCTGAGGCAGGTGGAGCACATTATGTGCTGCTTCCATTGCAGATGATGCTATATCTTTATCAGTGGCCTGTATTGGTTCCATTTAGGGACTGTGTCTTTGACATACAGTGTCAAGCCTCAGCCTCTATCTGTGAGTGCCTTCAAAATCCATACCACCTTGACGACTCTCACACTATCAAGTTTGGCTGCCAGCAGGAGATGTTGGAACAAACTTTTTATAGGATGTTTCTCTGTCCTTCATCACCCGCCTAAGGCATTTTTAAATTGGTTTAATCAAGAGCTTAAAGGCAAATAACTGGTCAGGAAGTGGAAGGCAGGTCTTCTTGGTAGAGAGAAAGGGAGGAGGGGACTCAGCAAGTAGACTGGGTGATGGACGATGTGGTACGAGAAGAAAGGTAGACCTGGTTGTGGCAGGACTAAGGCAGAATTAGGTTAGAGGAGATGGAAGGTGGACCAAAGTTAAAGGTCTACACTTTAAAAACATATAAGACTCTTCATGTTCTTATTCATATAGCTGGGGGATCTGTAGAAATTAGTAACAAAATGTTACTTGGTTGCCCCTGACACTCAGCTTGAAATACTCCCAGATTTATGACCCTCAGTAGTCATGGCTCCTCTTAATCACTGCTTACTTCTTAGCTCTATCTAACCAGCATCCCTCTTTCCAGTAAAGCAAAGCTTTTACTTTCCCCTTTTCTGGTCTATTCTTAATTAGAGTTGGTTCCTCAGCACCAGCTGGTCAGAAACTACAAATTCTTAGTATCACATAAATGGGCCTGATCGGCTCTTTGTGGGACCCTCAAGTGTCCCCAAGAAAGCTCAGAAGCCATGTCTTTATCTTCTGTACTACTGTAAACATTATTTTTCATGATCCCACAACACCTCATCAAACTCAGAACATTTCAATGGGCTTTATATGCCCAAGTTTCAAAATCCTACACAATGCTTCCGGAGCAACATGGTCAGGTTTGTTATAGTAATAACCCCCTAATGGGTCCAATTTCTGTGTTAATTAGGACAGCCATATGTGAGAAACATTATGACCATAAGCAAGTTGGAGGATTTATTTTTCCTTGGAGATAACTTTCTATTATAAAGTCAGAGCAGGGACTCAAGGCAGGAACCTGCAGGCAGGAACTGAAGCAGAGGCCACAGTAAAGTTTGCCTATTGGCTTGTTTCTCATCGCTTAATCCCTTATAGAATAACCTATATAGGAGTGGAACTGCCCTTGATGAACTCAGCCAACCACATCAAAAAATCATGAATCAAGAAACTGCACAACAGACCTGCCTACAGGCTTATAGAGGCATTCTCTCAGTTGATATTTTCTCTTGTGTCAATTTCACAGAAAACCAACTAGCACATGAATTCAATGTGCTACCTCAACATATATAAACAATGCATGCTGAATAAATTAAGGTAATTAACATTTCTCTTTGTTTATTTTCTTGTGTCAGGAGCCTTTGAGCTCTTCTCATTTATATCTTTAAAAATATACAAAATATCCAACATGCTATTGAAAAGTACGGTCAGTCCTCTGCTACAGAGCATCAGAACCTAATTCTTTTAACAATTGTGTTTTGGCATTGTTTTACACAACTTTTGTCTTTTGCCTCCTCCAATTTATTTTTTCTTCTTTTAAAAATTGGATATATTTTATTACATTTCAAATGTTACCCTCTTTCCCAGTTTTGCTTCTATGAAAACAGTTTTGCCCTATCCCAACTCCCTCCTGCTGCTTCTGTGAGGATGCTCCCCCCCCACCCCTTCTTGACTCATTGCCCTGACATTTTAGTACACTGGGGCATTGAGCATTGGCAGAACGAACGGCTCCTCCTTCCATTGATGCCCAGCAAGACCATCTTCTGTTACATATGCAGTTGGAGCCGTGGGTCCATCTATGTGTATTGTTTGGATAGTGGTTTAGTACCTGGGAGCTCTGGTTGGTTGGTACTGTTATTATGGAGTTGCAAACCCCTTCAGATCTTTTAATCCTTTAACTACTCCATTGGGGACCCCTTTCTCAGACCAATGGTGTTAGCATTGACCTCTGTATTTGTCATGATCTGACAGAGTCTCTCAGGAGACAGATACATCAGGCTCCTGTTAGCATGCACTTCTTGGCATCAGCAATATTGTATGGGTTTGGTGGCTGCATATTGGCTAGATCTCTAGGTGGGGCAGTCTCTGGAATTTCATGAAGTTATTGTTTTTAATAACAGAGTACTACTCCATTGTGTAAATGTACCACAATTTCTGTATCCATTCCCCTGTTCAAGGACATCTGGCTTTTTTCCAGCTTCTGGTTATTATAAATAAGGCTGCTATGAACATGGTGGTACATGTGTCCTTGTTAGATATTGGAGCTTCTTTTGGGCATATGTCCAGGAGTGGAATAGCTGGGTCCTCAGCTATGTCCAATTTTCTGAGAAACCGCCCGACTGACTTTCAGAGTGGCTGTGCCAACTTACAACCTCACCAAAAGTGGATAAGTGTTCCTCTTTCTCTGCATTCTCTCCAGCATCTGCTGTCACCTGAGTTTTTTGATCTTAGCCATTCTAACTGGAGTGAGGTGGAATCTCAGGGTTGTTTTGATTTGCTTTTCCCTGATGATTAGGGATGTTGAGCATTTCTTTAGGTGATTCTCAGCCATTCGATGTTCCTCAGCTGAGAATTCTTTGTTTAGCTCTGTACCCCATTTTTTAATAGGATTATTTGATTCTTTATAGTCTAGCTTTCTGATCTCTTTTTATATATTGGATACTAGCCCTCTATCAGATGTAGAATTGGTAAAGATCCTTTCCCAATCTGTAGTTTGCCATTTTGTCTTCTTAACAGTATGCTTAGCCTTACAGAAGCTTTGCAATTTCATGAGGTCCCATTTGTCGATTCTTGATCTTAACGCATAAGGCACTGGTGTTCAGGATTTTTCCCCTGTGCCTATGTGTTCTAAGTTCTAGTTCTTTTTTCTATTTGGTTAATTTCAGTCCTGAGTTTATTTCCTGCTGTCTACTTCTCTTTTGTATTTGCTCCTTTTTCTTGTAGAGCCTTTAGGTGTGCTGTTAGTACATGCTGTCTGAAGATTTTTTTTTTTTTTTTTTTTTTTTTGGAGGTGTTCAGATCTGTGAATTTTCCTCTTAGCACTGCTGTCATTGTGTCCTATAAGTTTTGGTATTTTGTACCTTCATTTTCATTAAATTCTAAAAAAATCTTGATGAGTGAAACGTGTCCCTATTTATCTTTTTTTGATAAGTTTTGTTTGAAAGTCTATTTTATTTGATATTAGAATGGCCACTCCAGCTTGTTTTTTGGGACCATTTGCCGATCAGATTTTGTTTCTGCCTTTTACTCTGAGTGAGTTTCTGTCTTTCTCCGAGGTGTGTTTCCTGTATGCAGCAAAATGTTGTGTCCAGTCTGTTAGTCTATGTTGTTTTATTGGGGAATTGAGTCTATTGATATTGGGAGATATTAGAGACCAATGATTAATGCTTCCTGTTATTTTTGTTGTTGGATTTTGTGATGTTTGCATATGTTTGTCCCAGAAATTATAAGAAGGGGTGGCCTTGTTGGAGGAAGTGTTTAACTCTGGGGGTGGGCTGGAGACACTCCTCTTTTTCTTTTGTGCATTTGGTGTTTTAACTATTATGTGATGGGAGGAATTTCTTTTCTGTACCAATCTATTTGGAGTACTGTAGGCTTTTTATATTTTTATTTAGGTTAGGGAAATTTTCTTCTATAATTTTTTTGAAGAAATTTACTGGCCCTTTAAGTGGAGAATCTTTGCTCTCTTCAATACCTATTATTCTCAGGTTTGATCTTTTCATTGTGTCCTGGATTTCCTGAATGTTTGGAGTTAGGAGCTTTTTTGCATTTTCTTTGAGTGTTGTTTCAATGTTTTCTGTGGTATCATCTGCCCCTAAGATTTTCTCTTCCATCTCTTGTATTCTGTTGGTGATGCTTGCCTGTATAATGCCTAATCTCTTTCCTAGGTATTCTATCTTCAGGGTTCTGTCTTTTTGTGATTTCTTTATTGTTTTTAATTTTCATTTTTAGACACAATCCTGGATGGTTTTGTTCAATTCCTTCACCTGTTTGGTTGTGTTTTCCTGAAATTCTCTAAGGGATTTTTGTGTTTCCTACTTGAGGGCTTCTATATGTTTACCTGTATTCTCCTGTATTTCTTTTAGGGAGTTATATATGACCTTCTTATGTTCTCTAACATCACCATGAATTGTGGTTTTAAATAAGAATCTAGCTTTTCCTATGCGTTGGGGTATTTAGGAAGTTTTGTGGTGGGGAAACTGTGTTATGATGATGCCAAGTGGCCTTGGTTTCTGTTGTTTAGGTTCTTGGACTTGCCTCTCACCATCTGCTTATCTCTGGTGTTAGCTGTTCTTGCTGTCTTTGACAGTGGCTTGGCCCTTTTGTAATCCTGTGTGTCAGAACTACTAGGAAACCTGCTCTCTCTTAGTGGGATTTGGGTACAGAGAGCTGTGGCACAGGGTCAGTTAAGGGTACAGACAGAAACCAGAAGCAGGTCCTGTTCCGGACTGCTCCTCAGTTCCTGTGTTCTGAGGGCTCCAGGCAGGTTCCTCTTTGGACAGAAATTTGAGCAGAGGTGGTGGTGTCACCTGTGCTCTCAGATGTGTCAGCAATCCCAAGAGACAGGCTCTCTCTCAGTGGGGTCTGTGTACAGAGATCTGTGGCAGTGGGTCCATAAAAAATTCAAAAGTAAATGGTTTTTATTCTTTTGAAGAGAGAAGACCAAAGTCACATGTATTATTCTTTCTCAAACACCACAGCTTATGCAATGATAGAAACTATAGTCTTTAGTGAATGGTTAGCATTGATATGAATACTCCTAAAGAAAGAAACAAATGGGCAGAGGAGATGCACAAACAGTTAACAGTGCTTGCTCTTCATCCAGAAGACCTGAATTGTGTTTTCAGCACACATATCAGGCAGCTTACAACCATTTATTATTCTAGCTCCAGAGGCTTTGGTAGCTTTTGCATCTACAGATACCTGCATGCAAGAGCACACACACACCCCTACACATGACTATAAAACTAATAAAAATGATTTATTAAAAAAAGAAATAAAGAGATGAATCTAAGATATAAACTGTCCTTGAAGGGATGTCCCCATGTCTACTGAATTTCATAGTACACTGCACCCTATGAGTTCTTAACAGTGGTTTTCAATGTTCCTAATGCTGCCACCATTTAATATAATTAGTTCCTCATGTTGTGGTAACCCACCACCATAAGATGATTTTCACTGCTATTTCTTAAGTATAATTTTGCTACTGTTATAGATTATAATGTGAATAGTTTTGGCAATAGAGCTTTGCTAATAGCATTGTGTCTTATAGGCTGAGTACCACTGGCAGAATAGATTAAAAGAGGGGCAGATGCCAAAAGAGACACTTATGGGGGAGGGAATTAGAATCCTTTTCTTATAGCATGATAATTATAAATGTAGTGTGCTGAAGTCTCATTGTTGATGTTATCTTGATTTTGAGCCTTTTTGAGTCATGTTCAGGATGAGAGATAGTTTTCCACATTAATTATCTTGGTTCTTGTAATTTGGGGAACAGTGGTTAACCACTGAAGACATTTTTTTTTTGATGAGTATGAAAACATTTTATTG
The DNA here is from genome assembly GCF_963924665.1 of Micromys minutus. Lineage (NCBI taxonomy): Eukaryota > Metazoa > Chordata > Mammalia > Rodentia > Muridae > Micromys > Micromys minutus. Next base: position 26,401,830 of record NC_137960.1, read on the forward strand.
ATGCTTCAGTCCTTCTTAGGAGAACAAAACACTCACGGGAGGAAATATAAGGTTAAATAGAGGAACAGGGATTGAAGAAAAGGTCATTCAGAGGTTGCCTAACGTGGGGATCCACCCCATATGCAGCCACCAAACCCAGTCACTATTGCTGATGCCAAGAAGTGCTTACTGGCAGGGACCAGAGAGAGATGCCTCCTCAGGGCCTCTGCAAGAGTCATACAGATACAGCTGAGTATGCTTGCAGCTAGCCATTGAACTGAATATGGGAACCCCAATGAAGATGCTAAAGAAAGGACAGAAGGAGCTGAAAAGGGTTGTAACCTCGTGGGAAGAACAATATTATTAACCAACCAAACTCTCCACAACTCCCATGGACTAAAACAGCATTGAGCACAAATTGAGAGACCTGTTGCTCCAGTTGCATATGTAGCTGAAGATAGCAGTGTCTGGTAACAATGTGACAAAAGGCCTTTGGTCCAGGGAGGGCACGTTTTCCCAATGTAAGGGAATTCCAAGGCAATGAGGTGGAGAGGGTGATTATGAGCAAGTGAACCTTCCTGAAGACATGTTGACAGGGAGGGGGGATTGGAAAATGGTAGGGGAAGGCCATTGCATTTCAAATGTAAATACAGAGAGTATCTAATAAAAATGAATAAAAAGAGACAGTTTGTTATGCAAAAATATGTATAACAAATGAAGACATAACTTATGTGTGACTGGGTAATTAAAAGTCTAAATAAATAAATACATCTAAAGCATTTGAAACAATGGCTGCCATATGATCACACGGTAAATGTCAATGTCTTTGTGAATGAGTTTACAGGATATTTCACATTAAAAATAAAAATCTTGTGTGAATAAACTTTTATATTCACAAAAATATTCTCTTAAATAATAAACTAAAAATTCTTAAAAAATAAAAATATATAGAAATTTAAACATTAGCTAATTAAACTTTTCTGTTTGTAGACAAAACACATTCATTACCATGCCTCTAATAAAGAATTTGTAAGTTTGTACACCAGTAATTTTTATCCAATGATGCATTTTCTAAATTATTATGTTAATATTTTTAGAATTTCATGTATATTTTTCTTTTTTTAATTGGATATTCTTTGTATTTACAGTACAAATATTATCCTCCTTTCCCCCAATTCCATCCCACTTCCTTCTTCCCTAGCTTCCATGAAGGTGCTTCCTCTCCTAAACACCCTTTCCCACCTCAGTGCTTTGGCATTTCCCTACACTGGGAAAATAAGCCTTCATTGGACTAAAGGCCTCTCTTACCATTGATGCCAGACAATACTATCCTCTGCTACATATACAGGTAGAGCCATTAGTCTCTCCATGTGTACTCACTGGTTGGTGTTTTACTCCCTGGGAGCTCTGGAGGGTTTGTTTGTTTGATAATGTTGTTCTTCCCATGGGGGTGCAAACCCTTTCAGCTCCTTTAGTCCTTTCTCTAGCTCTTTCATTGGGGACATCGTGTTCAGTCCGATGGTTAACTGCAAGCATCCTCAACTGTATCTGCATGACTCTGGTAGAGCCTCTGAGGAGGCATCCAAATCTGGCTTTAGCCAGTAAGCACTTCTTGGCATCAGCAATAGTGACTGGGTTTGGTAGCTGCATATGGGATGGTGAAGCAATATCTGGATGATCTTTTCTCCAATCCCTGTGCCTCTATTTGTCCCTGTATTCTAAGAAGGACTGAGGTATCCACATTTTGCCCACCCCCCCCTTTTTGATTTTCATAAGGTCTGTGGATTGTTTCTTGAGTACTTAAAGCTTTTTGGGTTAGTATCCATTGATCATTGAGTGCATACCATGTGTGTTTGAAGAAATTTAAAGGATTAAAAATAAATATATTGATGTTTATTCTCATCAGACTTATATGATAGAAAATTCTTTCCACTCTGTGTAAACCCACCAATATTAATCTCCGTTCTTTTGGAGATGACAGGAACAAACTCAATCCATCAGGACAAATCTGGCACCAATTCTTGTGTGTAATGAAATTCAGTACTACTTATTTTGGCTTAGAGGCCTAGAAATTTTGTACCAAGTTTGGCAGGAACATGGAGTGCTCCCTAGGTACTTGCTCCAAGCTTCTGACATGGTTCTGATTGTCCAATAGTTAGTAATATGTATTTAGTCTAGAAGAAAAATTACTGGATTGGATAAACAATATATTGAAGGTCCCTTCTAATAGTTAATTTACACGTGGATTTTAATTGCTTTCTGGATTTGATTTAGAAGCAGTGATAAAAAGACATGCTTTTCCCCAGTCACTTAATACTTTCCTCAAATTCCCGAGTAGACTCCTACAGAGACTCCCTGTTGGCAATTGAAGGATCACATCCTGACTCTGCCTATGGGGGATTTGCTTAGAGTTCAGAACATTTTTGCAGCTGGGGTGAACCTATAGCTTGCTGAGGCAAAACAGCATGAAGCAATTGATCACACATCCAAAACTAAGAATTCTAACAGAAAGGGGCAGTTAGGGCTGGAAGTGTCTCCTGGCTTCAAATAAACTGTGTAAAGACAATCACTCGGCTGAGATAGGATGGTCTTTTCAAAAACACATTCTTTCTATTTGGGCCTGATTCTTCCATTGCTTTCTATTAATGAGACGAATGTTGTTTTATTGAGAAAATGGAATGTTGTTTCCAAAGAGCTGCTGTCCTGCTGTGTGTCTCCTAGGTGAAATTATTTTAGTGAATAACGTAGAAAAGACATCTTGCTTCAGAAGCGGCATCTGGGAGTTCTTAGCTTAAAAATCATAACTCCACATGTGAAACAGTAATTCAGCTTTCAATTCATAACTTAAGTTTTACTTCTTACAACCTGTGACTAAAATAAGACATATATGATGTATACTAGGATACTAGGGTGTATTGAAATATATATACATATACATATATATATATATATATATGTATATATATGCACACATAATGTGGAAGGTTGGATTGAGTTAAATCACATATATTATTACAGTAAGTTTTAAGAACCTAACTGAAGTGGATACTTGAGTGTTCTTTGGAAAGTTAGTTGTCTTGGATGATGTTTTTCTGGGGCAAACACATGAAGGAACGCTTTGCTGAAGCAAACACAGGTAAAAGGATGTTCTGTTCAAGTAGACATGTGAAAGGACACATGATGGATTCTTTGCTCATGACATGCAAGTGTTTCTCTGACTTACATTGCGTGGTTGAGCTCCATTTGTAGGGACTTCTTGGAGCAAAACACACCAAAAATACTTCTGGTGGTGTGCTGCAGCTTCTTGCTACTTCAGAGGACTCAGGCTGATTGGCAGAGTGATGTCAGCTGAGAGAGACTTAAATGCTGAGGCAGGACCTGTGGAAGAAACATGATGTTTGTAAGGAGTATATAAAAACTCAAAACAAAAAAAACAAAAACAAAAACAAAAACAAACTTTCATGATTGTCACAGTGAGAAGCATGGGGGCACACAGGCAGACATGATCTGGAGAGGTAGCTGAGAGTTACACATCGGATTGGCAGGCATTACAAAGAGAGTCTGGGCCTGCCTTTTCCCTGAGTGTTTGAAACCCTAAATTAAATGCTTTCCTTTATAAGAAAAAACAACACAAACAAACAAATAACTCCCAACTCCCCTCCCCCAAAAAAACCATCAAGACATAAACCAAAAACCAAACTCCAAACCACCATCACCAAAATTAACTCAAAAGAGTGTCAGGAGCTAGCTTGGCTTGATTACATAGCTAGTTACTTGTTGGTATCACGTTTTAGCTGCTTTGCTAAGAGAGACACAGCTGAGAATTTCTCCTGGTGTTCTGTTGGCCCTAGTCTCTCCTACTGAATCATGCCAAGGTTGGGGCTTGAGTGTCACTGCCAGGTAGTGCCATCACTTATAATTTTTGTTTGCTATCCTGCTTCTACCAATCTGGACTGCTGGGATATCTGTGAAGTGTTTGTGAGTTGCTGCTGATCTGTGAACTAAACTACTGGTTTCCTGACAAGACAAATGAGAATTACTCCAATGATCCTTTCTAAACAGTTCTATTTCCCGAATATCCTTTCTTTTCTACTACCCTAGTGGACTAAAAAGGATTTTAAAGGATTTAAGAATCCTCATTAAAAGTAGGCTTTGAAAAAAAATTAAACTACACCTAATACCATCATCATGTTCTACATAGAGCATTTGACTATTATCACCGTGTTCTATGATAGGACATTTGATAGTCATCATTGTGTTCAATGATAGGACATTTGACAATCATCATTGTGTTCAAAGACAGGACATTTGACAATCATCATTGTGTTCAATGACAGGATATTTTACCACAGTCATCATGTTCTATAATAGACCACTTGACTATCATCATCTTCAGTAGCACAACACTTGAATTTATTTCTCAAGTCTAATTAAAATTTTGTAAAATTTGATCATGATATTTCAGTCTCTCTACTCCATCAGAGTTCCTAATCATCTATGAGAATTCAATCATTTTAGATTCTAATTATACTTAAGAGTTGTGTGGTATTCATGTCTTCAAGATTGGCTTATTTTATGTAACATTTTTCTAACTATTGATCAAAGACAAAGTGATCTCTTCTTCCATCTTCCTTCTTTATCCCCTCTTATTATTATTTTGAGACAATGTCTCTTGCTGCCCAGGCTGACCTTGAATGTACTGTGTAGCAAAAAAGTATGTCAAATCACTGATTCTCCTGTACACCTCTTCAAAGACTTGTCTGAATAAATTTTTTAATATATAACTTTGTGTACACACATACATATACATACAATGTAAGCACACACACAATTTTATTTATCAATTTACTCATTGATTGATATGTGGACTGATTTTATACTGTGGCTATTATGATTCGTGAATAATCCTTTAATGATACAGGCATGCAAACTTCTTTCTAAAATGATTTTGTTTTCTTTTGTTTATAATTTAACTTAAAAATTTAAAGAATATTTTAAAGTTTTTTATTGGATATTCTCTGTATTTACATCTCAAATGTTATACGCTTTTACCCCAATGCTATTGCCCCTCCCTGCCCTTGCTTCCATGATGGTGCTCCCTCTCCCAACCACCCTCTCCACTTCAGCCCCTTGGTATTCCCCTACACTGGGAAAATGCACTTCACTGGACCAAAGGCCTCTGCTCCTATTGATGCAAGACAATGCTATCCTCTGCTACATATGCAACTGGAACCATGGGTCACTTCATGTGTACTCATTGCTTGGTATTTTAATCCCTGCAAGCCTGGAGTGTTTTTTTTTTTTTTTTTGATAATGTTGTTCTTCCAATGTGGTTGCAAACTCTTTCATGTCCTTCAGTATTTATTCTTGTGAGTGTTTTGTTCTCTCTTCTGAAAAGGACTGAGATATTCACATTTTGGTCTTCTTTTTAAGATTCATAAGGTCTATAAATTGTTTCTTGGGTATTCAGGAATGGAAAAGGGAATTTAAAACGGAAATTGACACAATAAAGAAAACACTGAAAGAGATAACCCTAGAGGTAGAACACCTAAAAAAGAAATCAGGAGTCACAGAAGCAAGCATTTCCAATAGATTACAAGAGATGGAAGAGAGAATCTCGGGGGCAGAAGACAACATTGTAAACATAGACAAAACAGCCAGAGAAGATGCAAAAAACAAAAAGCTCCTAATTCAAAATGTCCAGGAAATCCAGGACACAATGACAAGACTGAACCTAAGGATAATAGGAATAGAAGAGGGAGAAGAGTATCAACTAAGAGGCACAGTAAATATCTTCAACAAAATCGTAGAAGAAAACTTCCCTACCCTTAAGAATGAGATGACCACGAGCATAAAAGAAGCCTTCAGAACTCCAAATAGGTTGGACCAGAAAAGAAATACCTCCCGACACATAATAGTCAAAACATCAAGTGCCCAAAGCAAAGAAAATACTAAAAGCAGTAAGGGAAAAAGGTCAGGTAACATATAAAGGCAGGCCAATCAGAATCAAACCCGATTTCTCAACAGAGACTATGAAAGCTAGAAGAGCCTGGAGAGATATCATGTAGACCCTAAGAGAGCACAAGTGCCAGCCCAAGCTGCTATACCCAGCAAAACTATCAATCACCATAGATGGAGAGATGAAGATATTTCAAGACAAATCAAAATTTACACAATATCTGACCACAAACCCAGCACTACAACGAATTATAGGTGGAAAACCCAATACAATGAGGGAAAATACAGCCTAGTAAAAAACAAGAAAACTCCTAAACAAGAAAACTAAAAGAGGAAAAAGACACAGACACAACTCAACCCACAAAAACAATAATGGCAGGAAACAGAAACAACTATTTCTTGATATCTATTAACATAAATGGACTCAACTCCCCAATAAGGAGACATAGGCTATCAGACTGGATACATAAACAAAATCCAGCCTTTTGCTGCATACAGGAAACTCATCTCAGAGACAAAGACAGACACTATCTCAGAGTAAAAGGGTGGGAAAAAATCTTCCAAGCAAACAGCTCCAAGAAGCAAGCTGGAGTGGCTATTCTAATATTGAATAAAGTAAATTTTCAACCAAAAGTTATCAAAAACGATAAGGAAGGACACTTTTTACTCATTACCGGGGAAATCTGTCAGGAGGAACTCTCAATTCTTAACATATATGCTCCAAATAAAAAATCACCCACATTCATAAAAGAAACCCTACTAAAGCTCAAAAAATACATTTCACCCCACACAATGATAGTGGGAGACTTTAATGCCCCACTCTCACCAATGGACAGATCATGGAAACAGAAACTGAACAAGGACACTGCAAAACTAGCAGAGACCTTGAAACAACTAGAATTAATAGATATATACAGAACATATCACCCTAAAGTAAAACAAAGAATTTTTAACTGAAGAATATCGAATGGCCGAGAAGCACCTAAAGAAATGCTCAACATCCCTAGTCATCAGGGAAATGATATTTTTGGTTTGGTTGAACTATGTCATGGATGTGTCATATGATAATTACATACATATGTTAAAATAGTTTTTGTGTATTGGTATTTTGCCTGCATATATGTCTGTGTCACATGCATGCCTAATGCCTATAGAGGTCAAATGAGAATGTGTGGTCCCTCTAACTGGTGTTAGACATGTTGTCAACTGCTGTTTAGGTCCTAGATATGTAACCTAGGTCCTCTGGAAGAGCAGTCAGTACTCTTAACTTTTCCCTGTTTGGATGGCTTCTTACAAAAAACTTCTGCTCAATTCTTCATTCATTGTTTAGTCCAGTTATTTGTTTTTATTTTTGGGTTTAATTTCTCATAAATGTTATATATAACCTTTTCATATATCAGATGTATGGTTGGTGCATACATTTTTTTTAGCCCTACAGTTTTTTTTTTTTTTTTTTTTTTTACCTCATTGGTTGTTTTCTTAGTTATGTAGGCATTTTTGATATTTATCGTGTTTTTCAATTTTCACTTCTGTGCCTGTATTTGAAGATTATAAATATGTTAATACATTATTTCCCAAGGCAAAATCAAAAGAGTTTCACCTATGCCTTCCTCTAGTTTCAGGTCTTAATATAAATTTGTAAACCACTTTGAATTAACTTTTGAACAAAGTGTGAAACTAAACTCAAGTTGAGTATCAGTCTTTAACAGGTGGACATTAATTTATAACTTCACTAACAAACTGTCTCTTAGAACTAAACCCAGTAAAGTTATAATAATTTAAACACAATTTCGATAGTATTTCTAATGACTATCAAAGAACTTTTAAAGAAAGAATTCAAGGAAACAGTCTCATTTTAAAAGCTGCGAAATAATTAAATTGAAGGTATTTAGTAGATGGGATAAATACCTGCATATCGGAAGAATAAAACTTGATTTTATTTTGACCATATATACAGTAAGTGTCAGGGTATCCTATGTTTCTGGTCTGGAAGCACATTGTTAGAGTATCCTTACTATCAAAAATTGACTTCAGCCAATCTATTAAGATTTGCATGACATATCTCATAATAGAAAATAGAATAGTCAAAGAAATTCTAAACAAATCTAGAAGAACCATGCTCTGTGATTTCAAAATAAGCTGTAAAGGTATAGAAATAAAAGCAGCATGGTGTAGGGATTCTCAACGACTGGTAAACCATGGAGCTGAATAGAGAACACAGAAATAAAACAACACACTTACATTTAAACTATTTTAAACTAAGATCCCAGAAACACATTTTTTTTCAGTAAACACTAATTATTAGCAATTAAGCATCATGTATTATTAGAAACTTTTCTATTTGTTAAATAAAATATTAGTAAATTTCTTTTATATATCTACCAATTTTGAGGATGAATTTTTAAGCTTTGTAAAAAAAAATATTGTTAATGTTTCTTGAGGAATATCCCAGAACTCCTAATTTGATCTCTACATTTTTTATCTGTGGAAAACTGGGAACTAGTACTGTAAAATGGAAATTCTCTTTCTAGAAACTGAGGAATAAATTTGGTGATATAGAAAACCCAAATCTTCAGTATCTGAAAGGTGATTGATCTGTGTTCAAAGACTTTTCTGTCTTTATTAAGTATCGATTCATCTTGTTGCTTTTACTTTCCGTTTGAACTGAAATTTGACCTTTTTATACTTTCAGACCCGCTGACCCTTTGTGATTTCTCTCACGCACTCTAAAGTATGGTATCTTATCCTCTATTAGCAAAGATATTACAGTCTCCTCTGGTATTTTATTTACACTTTATTTCAGTGTAGTGTGGGTAGATGGGTATGCAGGCTCTAGTCCCATGTGGAGGTCAGAGGACAATGTATAGGAATGAACATTCTACTTTTATAATTATGTATGATATCATTAAAAATAAAATAGTATAAAATGTGTTTTAGTCTATGTCCTACTTTATTAATGAATCTGATCTTATATCAAGTTTATCTTTAATTGTAGTGACTTTATAGGATGTATTAATATGAAGTGAAACTAATTCCATTTTATTTCTCACTTGCAGTACGTCTGTGAGGTTCCTGTGGTGAGTGCTGCACACGTACATAGCTGAGAAGGTTCACAAGTTACCATCCTTACATAGCTACACGAGGTCTGATGATATTTCCCCGGTTTTAAGAATTTCTGTCTTAAACTTTCCTGCGTTTTCTGTTCCTGGTGATGTGGTCTTCCATGCTTGGTGTTGTCTCTCACTCTCCAAGGTAGACCACAGGTTTGGATCATTCTGGAGACACGCTTTATTATTTCTCCCGCAGAGTTCACAGTTAGCACCCAAATAGGTGAACAAGTCTGTGCTACTCTATCCTTTCTCCACGGCCACTGGTATTTGTAGATGTGTTAAACAGCACTGATTTGAGTATGCTTTCCACTTAGGCAGTCCAAAAGACAAGTGTGAGAACAGATGTGTAGGTATTTTTTGTAATTTAGGTCAAACTTAATACATGGCTAGTGTGTAAAATGTAACTGGTAATATTTTTAGAAGATTTTATTTCTCTTTTTTTCCAGCATATTTTTGTTGGTTCCTTGGGAATTTCACATTATGCACACAGATTACACTTATTTACCAGGCCTTCCATATCTTCCCCCTACTTTTGCAACCTTCTGCCACCAAAAATAAACAAACAAAGCAACAAATAAATAAAAGTTAAACCAAAAGTCCAATTTGTGCTATCTATGTGCTTACTGGAGCATGGCAAACTCCCTTTAATGATGTCAATAGTGAGCATTTGTTAAAAGGCTAAGCCAGTTATTTAAGTGAAAAATTTTAATCAAGAAATTATGATTGTATGTATGTAAAGGGTATGCAATGTAGATTATCTGAAAATACATCTATAAACTTATATACCATTTGTTTCTTGTAGAATTACTTAATATGTAATCTCAGTAACTTTTGAAATGTAAAACCAATTTTAATTAATTTTACATTATAGTTACTTATACTTCTACTTTTAAGATTGGAGATTACAAAACATGGTGCTTTATGGCTGTAAAAGCATTAGTAACTTTGGAAAAGTGGTTCTCAGTAGCCAAGATACAGAATCAAAGCAAGTGCTCATCAGTGAGAGAGAGGCTACTGAAAAACCCTTCCTTCTAAAAATATATTAATATATAGAAAATATCATTTCACCATGAACTGAATGAAATCATGTCACCTGTAATAATATGGAAGAATTGTAGGACATCAAGTTACATGTAGCATTGGTCACAAAATGACAAACTGTGTACTTATTTATGTCAGAAAATGGAGATCATATGAGAAGAGGAAAGAATTGGTTGTTAGAACCTGGGAAATGTGAAGTGGAGCGCATGGAGAGAAAATGGGTAGCAGATCAAGGAGAACAGCAGGGATGAGGGTGACTTTGATCATTCTGTATGGCAGCAAGGGAGGGCTGACAGTAAGTAGTCATACATCACAGAATCTCTAGTAAGAAATGTCTTGGGTGCTGTAGGAACAAGGAATTGACAATTGTTTTGACATGAGATAGAATTGATCCTATTCATGGTATAAATGTGTTTAAATATGTATTTTAATCCAAAACATGAATTATCATGTGTCAGTATAAAAAGAAAATGAATTCCAGAGTAAGCTGGGAAAAATGGTTTTCTGGTCATATATGTGAGAACAAAACATGTTTTAAAAGTGTAGCTTTGTTACTCTTCATTATAACAATGATTTTATTGGAAAGCAAAGAGCTAGTGGATATGAAGATCCTGTTACTTCATGATTTCAACGTAAATGACCCAAATTTGGGCACTAAACATGATTCTCAGAATCAATTTACCTAGCATTTTATAGCAAAACCTGGCTCGAGGACCTATTCACTATTTGTTTTATATGCCGATCTAACATTTTTGTCTTGATTCAAACAAACAAGCAATAGATGAGCAAGAAAATACTGAAAATCTCCTAACAAATCCCACATGTAGATACGGCTTTGACCCTGAAGATGAGTCATTTATACCCATTCATTGTGAAATGCTTGCATCCTTTGAGCAATGAATTAAAAGCGTTTATTCCTTCACACGATTTCTGTGCATTCCAACTGTCATGATGGGGTAAGGTGGTCAGTGTTCCAGGCTGATTAGTCATGAGAAGAGGTTCAGGCAGCGCCCAACCTCCTTTGATTAGATTCCAGGGGTTTCCACCATTCCTTGACCACAGGATGGGTCACAGCCACATCCTTCCACATGTTATCATCACCAGAAAAAAAAGAAAGAAATTATATGGGTTGACGATCAGTTCATAAAACCCAGAAGAAGAAGTACTTTAATGAATGCCTTCTAGAGGTTGGCCAGGCTATTTGGAAAGAAATAATTAAAGGGATCCACAGCAGCAGGGTGAATCATCAAAACCTTCTGGAGGCTTCCCCTCTGGTCTTTCTCTTCCCTATGCTGGAGAGTCACTCAGGGTTCTCTCACAGCGTTCCTGAATGCTGACATGGAACTTTAAAGGCCAAGGGAGTTGTCTTCACATTTTGGAGAAGAAACAGAAAATGTTATTTAAATTACAAGGACAAACTCCAACAATCTCTCTGGCTTTCAAGATTTAGAAATCAAAAGAGGCTGGAGTGTAGCAGTACCTCTCTAGAGATTAAAGGATGACATCTTCTAATTGGTCCTACAGGGCTTATGGGTTTTGTCATCTAAGTGGCAATAGCTTTTGTTAAAGCTTGGTTAGCTGTTCAAACCTGAAAAACACGTTGGTTCTGAAATTTTCTTACATAAAAACAAGAATTGAGGTCAATTAAAATTAAGGACTGAACACTTTCCATTGATCATTTATTATCAGCTATTATTTCTGCAGAATATAGCGTTTACTGAGGAGGTACCAGAAGCATCCTAATTCATCACCATCTTACTGGAAATTCCAATCCTAGATGTGTTGAAATTTTGAACTATTGAACTAATTTCTTTCCCCAGCAGCCTCTGAGAAATATCTCAGAAGTTTGTGATCCTTCAGAAGGACTATTTTTTTTTTTAAGTTCCTAGTATTTCCTGAGCTTTATTAGCAAAAAAGATGTTGGATGTACTGGGTGTGCTGACTCTGAAAGCAACATATCAGTGCCAGTCTCAATAGTTGCTGCTTTGAGGCTCTTGTCAGGGGTAAGAGAAGAACAGCCTAGAAACCAAGAGGCACCCACTTCTATAAAAGTCACCTTCTCCAGGACTGCATTGCAATTTCTCCGTAGCAATTTCTCCTGAGTGAGGTAACCCAGTCACAAAAGAGTACACATGGTATGTGCTCACTGGTAAGTGGATATTGGGCAAAATGCTCAGAATACCCATGCTACAACTCACAGACCATATGAAGTTCAAGAACAAGAAAGACCAAAGTGTAGATGCTTCAGTCCTTAGAAGGTAAAGAAATACAGGAGGTAGAAGGTAAGAGGGACTTGGGAGAAAGAGAAGAGGAGCATGGGAAAATGAGAGGCAGGATCAGGTATGGGAGGAGACAGGGATGATATATGGAGGGTCAGGAAATTAAACAGAGGTTAAATGGAGGATGGGAAACTGGGGGTAGCCACCAGCAAATCCCAGATGCCAGGAAAGCAAGAGGCTCCCAGGAGCCTTCCCGGGATAGAATTAGCTGAAATGCCTAACAAAGGGGACTGAGAACCCTTAGAGATCATATCCAGAGGTTAGGCAAGGCCCTTGGTTGGGGGAGGGGGCCACCTACTTATCTCCAAATTTTAAACCCAGAATGAGAATGTCTCCTGTTTAAAGGATAAAGAGAGACGAAGTGAGGAGCAGAGACTGAAGAAAAGGCCATCCAGAGACTGCCACACTTGGGGACCCATCCCATATACAGACACCAAACCCAAATACTATAATGAATGCCAAGAAATGCTGGCTGACAGGAACCTGATATAGCTGTCTCCGGAGAGGCTCTTCCAGAGCCTAACAAATACAGCCAACTATTGGACTGAGCACTGGGACCCCAATGGAGTAGTTAGAGAAAGGACTAAAGAGCTGAAGTGTTTGCAACCCCATAGGAAGAGCAACAATATCAACCATCTAGACCTTCTCAGAGCTCTCAGGGAGAAAACCATCAAGCAAAGAGTACACATGGAGGGACCCATAGTTCCAGCTTCATATGTAGCAGAGGATGGCTTATCTACCATCAGTGGCTAGAGAGGCCCTTGGTCCTGTGAAGGTTCAATGCCACAGTGTAAGGGAACTCCAGGGCGATGAGGTGACAGTCAGTGTGTGGGCAGAGGCACACCTCCTAGAAGCAGGGGTTTTGGGGTCGGGGTAGGGAGTTTGCAGAGGGGAAACTGGGAAAGGGACCGAATTCAAAATGTAAATAAATAAAATATCTAGTTAAAAAAAGAAACATGCAAGTTTATTCATATATCTGTGTGAAACAGAGAATTCTCTAATATATCTGAAATTAAAAAAATAAATAAAAGCTGCCCTTGAACAGCATTTGCTATTAGTATCTTGAGAACATCAAATGCTTATTATTGTTTTTTTCTTCTAATCTAAAAAAAAATTCCTACCTTGTTTCATAGATATTTTTTCAAGCCTGTGGTTTTATTGCTTAGCTGATATTCTTCTACAAGAGCCTTCACATATGAAATTATCATATATTCCTTGAATTTATTTGACAAGTACCTGTCTAGTCTATCTATACAGTAATTTATTTATAATACATACTATTCTGAAACTAGGATTAAGCATTCTTTATATAGTGTTGAAAGACAGGGATAAAATTGATGTGTATTTTGCTCATGGTAGAGATTTTTCTCCAACAAAGAATAGATAATGCATAGAATTAGAGGATTATAACAGAGTGCATAAGAACAATATTTTAGAAAAAAGAGTGCTTCAAGCTAATGATGTCCACTAAGAATGTTTGACGGCGTGAGAGATATGTGCCAAGCGAGTGGAATAGTATAACCACACACACATAGCTGCAACGTGAAACAGGCATTACCACAGTGGGCACGACTGCCATGGCTGAAATGATTAGAAGAAATTACGGGCAGTCTAGAGAAATAAAATTAAATGAAGGGACTATAAACATTAGAGCTTAATCCTGAAGTTCCGAGAATAAGCCATAATAGCAATTAGGCAAGATTGTGAAACTATTGTGGGAAAAAAGAATTTTTTTAGAAATACATTTTTTATGTTAGAAAACAAAGATAAATGTACAAATTTTCAGCATTTTTGCATAAAAGTATACGAATACATTTTTAAAGGTTGTAATTAAGTATCTGTGGGTACATATACATACACATATGTATATATGTAACAATAATATAGGAAAAGAGGCTATTAATTTGAGGGGATAGGAGAGAAACTAGGAGGGGTTGTAGGGAGGAAAGGGGGATGTGATACAGTTCTATTTTAATTAAAATATATTCTTTTTTTTTTGTTGAACTTCACACAGTATGTGAGTTGTTTCTGGGGTGTTCAGAGCTTTCTGGGGTTAGTATCGCATTATCAGTGACTGCATATTATGTCTGTTCTTTTGTGACTAGGTTATCTCACTCAGGATGATATTCTCTAGATGCATTCATTTCCTTAAGAATTTTGTTAAGTCATTGTTTCTGATATCTGAGTAGTACTCCATTGTGTAAATGTACCACAATTTTTGTATCCATTCATCTACTGAAGGACATCTTGGTTCTTTCCAGCTTCTGGCTATTATAAATAGAGCTGCAATGAACATTGTGGTGCATGTATCTTTGTTGTATATTGGAGTGTCTCTGGGGCATATGCCCAGAAGTGGAATAACTGGGTCTTCAGGTAGTACTATGTCCATTTTTCTGAGGAACCGCAAGACTGATTTCCAGAGTGGTTGTATCAGTTTACAACCGCACCAGTAGTGGAGAAGTGTTCCTTTTTCTCTACATCCCGGCCAGCACCTGTTGTCATCTGAGTTTTGGATCTTGGCCAATCTGACTGGTGTGAGGTGGAATCTCAGGGTTGTTTTGATTTGCATTTCCCTGATGGCTACGGATGTTAAGCACTTCCTTAGATGTTTCTCAGCCATTCGATATTCCTCAATTGAGAACTTTTTGTTTAAGTCTGTACCCCATTTTTTAATAGGGTTGTTTAAATTTCTGGTGTCTAGCTTCTTGAGTTCTTTGTATACCTTGGATATTAGGCCTCTATCTGATGTGGGGTTGGTAAAGATCTTTTCCCAATCTGTTGGCTGCCGTTTTGTTTTCTTGACAGTGTCTTGAGCCTTACAGAAACTTTGAAATCTCATTAAGTCCCATTTGTCAATCTTTGACCTTAGAGCTCAAGCCATTGTTATTCTGTTCAGGAAATTTTCTTCTGTGCCTATGAGTTCTTAGGTTTTCCCTACTTTCTCATCTAATAGTTTCAGTGTACCTGGTTTAATGTGGAGATCTTTGATGACTTACACTTGAGCTTTGTACAAGGAGATAAGAAAGGGTCTATTTTCATTTTTCTGCATTCTGAGTGCCAGTTGGACCAACACCATTCGTTGCATAGGCTGTCTTTTTTCCATTGAATGTTTATACCTCCTTTGTCAAAAATCAGGTGACCATATACATGAGGGCTCATTTCTGGATCTTCTATTCTATTCCATTGATCCACGTGCCTATTTCTGTACCAGTACCATGCAGTTGTAATATAGCTTGAGGTCAGGGATAGTGATTCCCGAAGATGTTTTCTCGTTGTTGAGGATGGATTTCGCTATTCTAGGTCTTTTGTTATTCCAGATGAAATTGCACATTGCTCTTTCCAACTCAATGAAAAACTGGATTGGAATTTTTATGGGGATTGAATTGAATCTGTAGATTGCTTTTGGTAAGATGGCCATTTTTAAAATGTTGATCCTTCCAATATATGAGCATGGGAGATCTTTCCCTTTTCTGAGATCGTCCTCGATTTTCTTCTTTAGAGGTTTAAAGCTCTTGTCATACAGGTCCTTCACTTAGTTAGAGTCACACCTAGGTATTTCATAGTTTTTGTGAATATTGTAAAGGGTATCTTTTCCCCTATTTCTTTCTCCACATGTTTGTCTTTTGAATATAGGAAGGCTACTGATTTGTTTGAGTTAATTTTTATATACAGCCACTTTGCTGAACTTGTTTATCAGCTGTAGGAATTCTCTGTTGGAAGTTGTGGGGTCGCTTAAGTACACTATCATTTCATCTGCAAAGAGTGATGTTTTTACTTCTTCCTTTCCAATTTGTTTCCCTTTGATTTCCTTTTGCTGTCTAATTGCTCCGGCCATAACTTCCAGTACTATGTTGAATAGGTAGGGGGAGAGTGGGCAGGTTTGTCGAGTCCCTGATTTTAGTGGGATTGCTTCAAGTTTCCCACTGTTAAGTTTGATTTTGGCTGCTGGTTTGCTGTATATTGCTTTTATTATGTTTAGGTATGGACAGTGTCTTCCTGTTCTTTCCAAGACTTTTAACATGAAGTGGTGTTGGATTTTGTCAAATTCTTTCTCAGCATCTAGTGAGATAACCATGTTTTTTTTTTTTTTTTTGAGTTTGTTTATATGGTGAATTACATTGATGGATTTCCTTATATTAAACCATCCCTGCATCCCAAGGATGAAGCCTACTTGATCATGGTAAATGATCATTTTGATGTGTTCTTGGATTCAGTTTGCAAGGATTTTGTTGAGTATTTTTGCATCAATGTTCATAAGTGAGATTGGTCTGAAGTTCTCAGTTCTTGTAAGGTCTTTGTGTGGTTTAGGAATGAGGGTTATTGTAGTCTCAAAAATGAGTTAGGTAGTGTTCCATCAGATTCTATTTTGTGGAAAAGTTTGGAGAGTATTGGTATTATGTCATCAATAAATGTCTGATAAAACTCTGCACTGAACCCTTCTGGGCTTTTTTTGGTTGGGAGGGTTTTGTTGACTACTGTATTTCTTTAGGTGTTATGGGATTATTTAGATGGTTTATCTGGTCCTGTTTAACTTTGGTAACTTGTATCTGTCTAGGAATTCATCCATTTTCTCCAGATTTTCCATCTTTGTTGAGTATAGGCTTTTGTAGTAGGATCTGATGATTTCTTGAATTTCTTCAGTTTCTGTCGTTATTTCTTCACTTTCCTTTCTGATTTTGTTAAGTTGGATACTCTCTCTTTTCCCTCTAGTTAGTCGTGCTAAGGGTTTATCAGTCTTGTTAATTTTCTCAAAGAACCAGCTCTTGGTTTTGTTGATTCTTTCAATGGTTCTTTTTGTTTCTATTTGATCTATTTCTGCCATAAGTTTGATTATTTCTTGCTGTCTACTCCTCTTGGGTGTATCTGCTTCCTTTTGTTCTAGAGCTTTCAACTCTGCCATCAGGTTGCTAGTGTATGCTCTCTCCAGTTTCTTTTTGGAAGCACTCAGAGCTATGAGTTTTCCTCTCAGTACTGCTTTCATTGCATCCCATAGATTTGGGTATGTCGTGTTTTCATTTTCATTGAATTATAGAAAATCCCGAATTTCTTTCTTTATTTCTTCTTTGACTCTGCTACCATTTAATAGAGCATTGTTTAGTTTTCATATGTATATGGGCTTTTTTTGTCTTTGTTGTTATTAAAGGCCAGCCTTAGACCATAGTGATCTCAAAGGATGCATGGGAGTATTTTGATCTTCTTGTATCGATTGAGAGTTGTTCTGTGTCCAATTATATGTTCAATTTTTGAGAAGATGATGTGAGGTGCTGAGAAGAAGGTGTATTCTTTCATTTTAGGATGATATGTTCTATAGATATTTATTAATTTCTGTTGGTTCATAGTCTCTGCTAGTTTTGCAGTGTCCTTGTTCATTTTCTGTTTCCACGATCTGTCCATTGGTGAGAGTGGGGTATTAAAGTCTCCCACTATTATTGTGTGGGGTAAAATATATTTTTTGAGCTTTAGTATGATTTCTTTTATGAATATGAGTGCTTTTGTATCTCGAGAATTTATGTTAAGGATTGAGAGTTCCTCCTGACAGATTTCCCCTGTAATGAGTAAAAAGTGTCTTTCCTTATCTTTTTTGATAACTTTTGGTTGAAAATCTACTTCATTCAAATTTAGAATGGCCACTCCAGCTTGCTTCTTGGGGCCATTTGCTTGGAAGGTTTTTTTCCCAACCTTTTATCCTGAGATGGTGTCTGTCTTTGTCTTTGAGATGTGTTTCCTGTATGCAGCAAAATGCTGGGCTTTGTTTATGTATCCAGTCTGATAGCCTATATCTTTTTATTTGGGAGCTGAGTCCATTTATGTTAATAGATATCAAGGAATAGTGGTTGCTGTTTCCTGCTCTTGTTGCTTTGGTAGGTTGAATTGTGCCTGTGTGTCTTTCTTCCTTTAGTTTTCTTGCTTGGAAGTTTTCTTGTTTTTACTATGAGGTTGTTCCCCTCATTGTTTTGGGTTTTCCACTTATAATTCATTGTAGCTCTGGGTTTGTGGTCATATATTGTGTGAATTTAGTTTTGTCTTGGAATATCTTTGTCTCATCATCTATGGTGATTGATAGTTTTGCTGGTTATAGCAGCTTGGGCTGGCATTTGTGCTCTCAGGGTCTGCATGATGTCTGTCCAGGCTCTTCTATCTTTCATAGTCTCTGTTGAGAAATTGGGTGTGATTCTGATTGGTTTGCTTTTATATGTTACATGACCTTTTTCCCTTACTGCTTTTAGTATTCTTTCTTTGCTTTGGGCACCCAGTGTTTTGACTATTATGTGTTGGGAGGAATTTCTTTTCTGGTCCAACCTATTTAGAGTTCTGTAGGCTTCTTTTATGCTCATGGTCATTTCATTTTTAAGAGTAGGGAAGTTTTCTTCCAGGATTTTGTTGAAGATATTTACTGTACCTCTTAGTTGAAATTCTTTGCCCTCTTCTATTACTATTATCCTTAGGTTTGGTCTTCGCATTGTGTCCTGGATCTCCTGCACATTTTGGCTTAGGAGCTTCTTGGGTTTTGCATCTTCTCTTACTGTTTTGTCTATGTTTTCAATGTTGTCTTCGGCCCCCGAGATTCTCTCTTTCATCTCTTGTAGTCTGTTGGAAATGCTTGCATCTGTGACTCCTGATTTCTTTTTTAGGTTTTCTACCTCTAGGGTTGTCTCTTTTAGTGTTTTCTTTATTATGTCCATTTCCCTTTTAAATTTCTTCTTCCATTCCTTCATCTCTTTGGATCTGTTTTCTTTTAGTTCTTTGAGTTCTTTGAGTTTTTTGGTTTGTTTCTTCTTTAAAAGCTTCTAATTCTTTATGCTTATTCTCCTGTTCTTGTTTAAGGATTTCTATCATCATCTTGAGGTAAGATTTTGTGTCTGACTCTTCTTTTTCTGGAGTGTTTGGTATTACGCTGTTTGTTGTGATAGGAGAGCTGGGTTCTAGTGTTGCCAGGTTGTCTTGGTTTCCCTGGGGTATGTTCTTTCTCTTTCCTCTTCCCATTTTGTTATCAGTGATTGGTTCTCGCCTTTCCCTTGTACCTGGCCTGTGTCTCTGGATCTCCACTGTTCCTAGTGGCGGGTGTTCTGAGCACCTATTGTGCACCCCGGAAGCCGGTGGCTGGGAACAGAGCACCCAATGCTGTGGGCTTTCTCGATCCCTGTATCAAGCCGGTTGGATGCACCGTTTTTGAGTGCTCTGCTGAGATCTCTCTGCCCCCTGGTTAGTTGAATCCATTCTCACCCTGTACTCACCAGTCCTGTGTGTCTGGATCTCTGCTCTTCCTGGTGTTAGGTGTTCCGAGTGTCTGAAAAAAGAATTTTTATACAATGTTCTTTGCTTCATATAATCCTAGAAATATCATTGCCCCCTTCAAACAGACAAGGGTTATCAAGACAGAATTAAATAAAAAGTACATATGTATATTTGTCCTTCCAAATACATGATGTCTACAAATAACATACATTTATGAATTAATAGTTGACATTCACCAGCTTTGGAGATGTTTTGTTATAGGTTATCAAAAATATTTCTATGATTCAAATTTTAAATGAGACAGAAAAGAGGAAGTTCCATGTAGCAGTATATTAAAAACTGTGAACCGACCTGACACCAGTGAGCTCTTCCACCTAGACCAGCAGGTGACCTGGGGTACAGACATAGTGAGGTTGTGCAGTGAGTACCCAGAGCATATAGAGTGCTCAGAGGCCATGCCTGGGACTGTGTCAGAAAGAATCTTGATTTGCCTTGGAAATGTGGTTTTGGAATATCATATCTACAGGCGCTTTTATAGCTGGACCAGAGGTGAACCTGACACAAAGGCCCAGGGAGGGCACACCGTGAGTTCTCAGTGAACAGAGAGTGCTGTACTCCCTGGAGGAGGGTCCATTTTGCCGTGGAGAGAGAGCCAGATCCCCACTACTCATATTCATGACCAGTGGGCAAAGGGCTAAGCTCTCAGAGCAACCTTAAAAGAGCTCCCCTACCTGAGCCCACAAAGTCAACTGAGTACTAGCTACCAGAACTCACTGCTCACCCACAAAAAGCTGAAGACTGAGAAGCAATTTTCTTCCTGAGCCCACAGGCCCTCAGATCCATAGGAAAGACCAGTGCCACTCACTGACAACAAGACCACATATAACCAGAGATAACAATAAGGCAAGAGGAAAGTGAAAGAACTTATTCAATGAAAACCAAGACAACCTGGTAACATCAGAACCCATCTCTCCCACCACAGCAAGTAGTGGATTGCCAAACACTCCAGAAAAAGAGACCCAGACCTGAAATCATACCTCAAGATGATGATGGAGATCTTTGAGAAGAGCATGAATAACTCCCTTAAAGAAGTATGGGAGGAGAACCATAAACAAATAGAAGCTTTTAAAGAGGAAACACAAAAATCACTCAAAGAAATAAAAGAACTACAGGAAACCACAACCAAAGAGATGAAGGAATTGAAAATGGAAATAGAAACAATAAAGAAAACACAAAAAGAGACAACACTGGAGATAGAAAACCTAAAGAGAAATCAGGAGTTACAGATGCAATCATCTACAATAGACTATAAGAGATGGAAGAGAGAATCTCAGGGGCCAAATACAACATTGAAAACAGACAAAACATTTAGAGAAGATGCAAAAACCAAAAAGCTCCTAACACAAAATGTTCAGGAGATCCAGGACACAATGAGAAGACCAAACCTAAGGATAATAGGAATAGAAGAGGAAGAAAAATATGAACTAAGAGGCACAGTAAATATCTTCAACAAAACTGTAGAAGAAAATTACCATACCCTTAAGAATGAGATGACCATGAGCATAAAAGAAGCCTACAGAAGTCCAAATAGATTGGACCAGAAAAGAAATTCTTCCCGGCACATAATAGTCAAAATGCCAAGTGTTCAATACAAAGAAAAAATACTAAAAGCAGTAAGGGGAAAAAAAGGTTATGTAACAAAAAAGGCAGACCAATCAGAATTACACCCGACTTCTCAAAGAGACTATGAAAGCAGGAAAATCCTGGACAGACATCATTATTATCCTAAGGGAATACAAGTGTCAGCCCAGGCTGCTATACCCAGCAAAACTCTCCATCACCATAGATGGAGAGACCAAGAATTTCCAGGACAAAACTAAATTTACACAATATCTGACCACAAATGCAGCTCTACAAAGAACAATAGATGGAAAAGTCAACACAAGTAGGGAAACTATACCCTAAAAAAAAGCGAGAAAATAACTAAGCAAGCAAACCAAAGAAGAAAGACACACAGACAAAATTCTAACTCTAAAAGCCTCAAGAGCAGAAAACAGCAACCGGTATTCCTTAATATCTGTTAACATAAATAGACTCAATTCCTCAATAAAGATACATATACTATCAGACTGGATACATAAACAGAATCCAGCATTTTTCTGCATACAGGAAACTAATCTCAGAGACAAAGACAGACAATATTTTAGAGTAATAGGTTGGGAAAAAAACCTTCCAAGAAAACGGCCCCAAGAAAAAAGCTGGAGTAGCCATTCTAATATCAACAAAAGTATATTTTCAACCAAAAGTTATCAGAAAAGATAAGGAAGGACACTTTTTACTCATCACAGAAGAAATTTATCAGGATGAATTCTCAATCCTTAACATATATGCTCCAAAGACAAGAATACCCATATTCATAAAAGAAACCCTATTAAAGCTCAGAACATACATTTCACCATACACAATAATAGTGGGAGACTTCTACACCCCACTCTCATCAATGGACAGATCATGGAAGCAGAAACTAAATAAGGACACAGTAAAACTAGTAGAGGTTATGAACCAATTGGAATTAATAGACATCTACAGAACATTTACCCTAAAACAAAAGAATACACCTTCTTCTCATCACCTCACAGCACCTTCTCTAAAATTGACCATATTGTTGGTCACAAAACAAGCCTCAATAGATATAAGAAGATTGAAATACCCCCAAGCATCTAATCAGATCACCATCGACTGAAGATGGTCTTTGATAACAACAAAGACAACAAAAAGCTCATATTCACATGGAAGCTGGACAATGTTTTACTCAACAATAGCATGGTCAAAGAAGAAATAAAGAAAAAATTAAGGATTTTCTAGAATTTGATGAAAATGAAAACACAACATACTCAAATCTATCAGATGCAATAAAGGCAGTACTAAGAAGAAATCTCATAGCTCTGAGTGCTTCCAAAAAGAAACTGGAGAGAGCATTTGCTAGGAACTTGACAGCACAGTTGAAAGCTTTAGAACAAAAAGAAGCAGATACAACCAAGTGGAATATAGAGCAAGAAATAATCAAACTCAGAGCTGAAATTGACCAAATAGAAACAAAAGGAACCATTCAAAGAATCAACAAAACCAAGAGATGGTTCTTTGAGAAAATTAACAAGATTGATAAACCCTTAGCCAGACTAACTAGAGGGCAAAGAGAGAGTATCCAAATTAACAAAATCAGAAAGGAAGGTGGAGAAATAACAACTGAAACTGAGGAAATTCAAGAAATCATCAGATCCTACTACAAAAGCCTATACTCAACAAAGCTGGAAAATCTGGAGGAAATGGATGAATTCCTAGACAGATACCAGATACTAAAGTTAAATCAGGACCAGGTAAACCATTTAAATAATCATAACACCTAAAGAAATAGAAGCAGTCATCAAAGGCCTCTCAATTTAAAAAAAAAGCCTGGAACCAGATGGGTTCAGTGCAGAATTTTATCAGACATTTATTGAAGACCTAGTACCAATATTTTCCATACTATTACACAAAATAAAGTCTGATGGAACACTACCCAACTCATTTTTCGAAGTCACAATAACCCTCCTTTCTAAACCACACAAAGATCCTACAGGGAACAAGAACTTCAGACCAATCTTCCTTGTGAACATTGATGCAAAATACTCAGCAAAATTCTTGCAAACCTAATCCAAAAACACATCAATACAATCATTCACCCTGATCAAGTAGGCTTCATCCCTTGGATGCAAGGATGGTTTATTATATGGAAATCTGTTAATGTAATCCACCATATAAACAAACTCAAAGAAAAGAAAACCACATGGTCATCTCACTCGATGCTGAGAAAGCATTTGACAAAATTTAACACCACATCATGTTAAAAGTCCTAGAAAGAACAGGAATCCAAGGCCCATACCTAAACATAATAAAAGCAATATAGTAAACCAATAGCCAACATCAAACTTAACAGTGAGAAACTTGGAGCAATCCCTCTAAAATCAGGGACTAAACAAGGCTGCCCACTCTCCCCCTACCTATTCAATATTGTACTGGAAGTCATGGTCATAGCAATTAAACAGCAAAAGAAAATCAAAGGGATAAAAATTGGAAAGGAAGATGTAAAAACATTACTATTTGCAGATTACATGATAGTAAATGTAAGTTACTTCAAAAATTCCACCAGAGAATTTTATAGCTGATAAAAAACTTTAGCAAGGTGGCTGGATATAAAATTCACTCAAATCAATCACCTTCCTGTACTCAAAGGACAAACATGCTGAGAAAGAAATTAGGGAAGTAATACCTTTTACAATAGTCATAAACAATATGAGATACTTTGGTGTGACTCTAACTAAGCAAGTGAAGGAACCATATGACAAGAACTTCTAATTTCTGAAGAAGCAAATTGAAGAAGATCTCAGAAGATGGAAAGATCTCCCATGCTTATGAATTGGAAGGATCAACATTGTAAAAATGCCCATCTTACCAAAGCAATGTACAAATTCAATGCAATCCCCATCAAAATTCCACCTCATTTTTTCCTATAGTTGGAAAGAGCAATTTTCAAATTAATTTGAAATAACCAAAAACCTAGAATATCCAAATCCATCCTCAAGAACAAGAAAACATCTGAAGGAAACACCATCACTGACCTCAAGCTATATTACAAGGCAGTTGTGTCAAAACGTCCATGGTACTGGTACAGAGATAGGCAGGTTGATCAATGGAACAGAATAGAAGATCCAGAAATGAACACATATGGTCACTTGATTTCTGACAAAGGAGCTGAAAATGTTCAATGGAAGAATGACAGCCTCTTCAACAAATGGTGATGGGCCAACTGGCACTCAGC
Source organism: Micromys minutus (assembly GCF_963924665.1). Taxonomy (NCBI): domain Eukaryota; kingdom Metazoa; phylum Chordata; class Mammalia; order Rodentia; family Muridae; genus Micromys; species Micromys minutus. Next base: position 26,426,291 of record NC_137960.1, read on the forward strand.
ATGCAGAAGAATGAAAATAAACCCTTTCTTATCTCTTTGTATAAAGCTGAAGTCAAGTGGATCAAAGATCTCCACATTAAACCAGGTACACTGAAACTATTAGAAGAGAAATTAGGGAAAACCTTAGACCACATATGCAAAGGGGAAAATGTCCTGAACAGAACACCAATGGCTCGTGCTCTAAGGGCAAATATCTACAAATGGTACATAATGAGATTGCAAAGTTTCTGTAAGGTAAGGACACCGTCAAGAAAACAAAATGGCAGACAACAGATTGGGAAAAGATCTTTACCAATCCCACATCTGATAGAGGTCTAATATCTAGTATCTTCAAAGAACTCAAGAAGTTAGATGCCAGAGAATCAAACAATCATATTAAAAATGGGGTACAGAGCTAAAAATTTCTCACTTGAGCAATATCAAATGGCTGAGAAGCATCGAAGGAAGTGCTTGACATTCCTACTCATCAGGGAAATGTAAATCAAAACAAACCTGAGATTCCACCTCACACCAGTCAGAATGGCTAAGATCAAAAACTCAGATGACAGCAGATGCTGGCAAGGATATGGAGATAGAGGTACACTCCTCCACTGTTGGTGGGGTTGTAAACTGGTACAACCACTCTGGAAATCAGTCTGGTGGTTCCTCAGAAAATTGGACATAGTCCTACCTGAAGACCCTGTTATGCCACTTCTGGGCATATACCTCAGAGATGCTCTAATATACAATAAGGATACATGCACCATAATGTTCATAGCAGCTCTATTTATAATAGCCAGAAGCTGGAAAGAACCCAGATGTCCTTCAGTAGATGGCTACAAAAATTGTGGTATATATATACAGTGGAGTACTACTCAGCTCTTAGAAACAATGACTTTATGAAATTCCTATTTATGGATGCATCCAGAGAATATCATCCTGAGTGAGGTAACCCAATCACAAAAGAAGAGACATAATATGTAGTTACTCTTAATTGTAATCTAGCTCCAGAAAGCTCTGAATACCCCAGAAACAACTCACAGGCCCTATGAAGCTCAAGAAAATCAGAAGCATAAATGTGAAAGTCTCAGTCCTTCTCAGGAAAAGAATAAATGATTAGTACCCTCTAAGAGTGTGGTATACAACTTGACATCAAATTATTAATAATTGAAGAGCTAAGAATATAGCCTTGTGGCAATTTTTGGTATTCATACATCATTATGTTTAATCTATACACACCAAGAAAATTCTGACTGTTTCTATGTTAGGTTCTGTTCTACATGTACTTTATGTTTATGGTAACTAGTAAGATTTCAATGCATACTATCAAACCTCTAGAAGAATTAAGTACTGACAAAAAATATTCATGTAGTGTTATGCCAAAATGACTTTAAAAATCTGTATATGTATCCCTCTTTTTTAAATTAAGTTTTAAGGGAGGAAAAAAAAGACAAAAAAGGACAAAAGTGGAAGTAAACATCTCTCCCAAAATACATCTTAACATTTTGAGCATTTACCTATTTTGGGTAAACAAAATAGAGTGGACATTTCAGTTTCTTAGAAAATCTGGTAAAAATTATAGGAGTTTGATCCTTAAGCTTTCATTTTTTTTCTGTAAAACATGAAGTAATATTCATAGGAAAGGTTACCTCAGTTCACAGACTTCTAGGCTGTCACTGAGTGTTTCTGTGTGTGAATCAAACACTAGATCACATTTTTCCCACATGAATGCAGTATGCTCGAAGATCATAGCACAGGGATTATGTCAAGATTCTTCTCCCCTCCTTTTTCTCCTTCTCCTCCTTTTCTTCTTCCTCTTCCTCTTCCTCTTTCTCCTCCTCCTCCTCCTCCTCCTTCGTTTCAGTCAGAGATTAGTATGGTTTATTTCCCAGGAAGTAGGAATAAGCCTCTGCCTTCTCTTGCCTGTAACAGACATTAAAAGACATTTGTAAAAAAAAAAAAAAAAGACATTTGTGGGTGCCTTTTCAGTGGTTCTGGTTTGATTGGTAAGCACATTCTGCTCCAGTTCCATTTTATATTCGAGATTCATGTGCAGTGGCTCACATAACCAATGCTTCGTAAAACTATCAAGTCTTATTCTTCCCTACTCTCTTTTGATTTAAACGAGTTCCTGGCACTTTAAATCATAACCCCTGTTTCTGTTACATTATTGCTGGGCAGGAGTTTTGATTTATTTATTTATTTTTTAGTTCTTTATTCTCTTGTGGTCGAGGGTAAAGTAATGAATGTGTTGTTCATATTAGACTTTAGAGATTTTGTTTTTCTCACAGGATTTCTACCGATTGTTAAAGATTAGATACATACACACAGACACACACACTCAGACATGAACAGACACACACACACACACAGACACACAGAGATAAACAGACACACAAAGAGACAGAGACACAGATAGACACAGACAGACACTCACACATTTATTTCTTTGTTTTGATTTCCATACACCATCTAAAGAACTGTCACAATTGTGACTTTCAGAGATGGACCTTCACGTGTAGCTGGCTGATTAGATTTAGATTTGAAATTTCAAAGTGTTTTAAAAACATTTGGAATCCCTGAATGACCTCAATATGGGTTGCATGTGTTCATTGTTTTGCTTCATAGACGCTTGGCATGTTAGAGAAACTTGATCTCTTGGAATGCTTCTTTTCAAATCATTTAAGGAGTACACATTTTAGCTTTCTTTAATGATTCACATTTTCAAAAACCCTTAATGTGTTCTAGGTCACAAAAAAGACAGACATGTCAAAATGAATTATTTATGGTGAAACCCAAGAATGAATCCTTTTGAAGACATAATTGAAAATTTTCTTTTGTTTGTTACATGGTGTTAGATTTCTTTACATTTAAAAAAACGAAGTAAAGTACATAGTTTAATATATCCTTAAAGAAGCAAAAGAATATTCATGAATACAAACACTTTAAAAGTATATTTTTATAGAACATTTAAAATAATCTTTAGTCTCATTCTACATATCTGAATGAGTACATAGAAAATCCTAGAGTTTTCACTTGTAGAAAGGACTGCTCAGATTGATCAATTTACAGTGTGAATGACCACTAAAAACATCTATAGAACAGACACTGACGAAACTATGCCTACCTAACAGGCCTTATGTTGTTATTCTTTTGATCTTTTTCATTTACCTTCATCAGTTTCAACTGAGAGAGTAAAGTTTGTGATTTCCTTTTGTAACTACACATAATATAAATGACTACATATTACAATTACACATATGTCATATATGTACATATACATATATGTGTATAATAATATCTATGTGCATGCGTATATCACAGCATTTCTAGCTTTGTAGATATTTTGTATTTATTAGAAAGGTGTAGTTATTTTGAAATTTAATATCTCTCATTTACCCCCCCCCCCCAAGGATAACTTTTCTTTTGTAAGAAAATCTGTGAATTGCTAAGAACAGGTGAAAATAAATATTCACAAAATTTACTTTCCTGTGAATAATAAAAAAAAATTTGAGAGTGTCACTGTAACTTATACCATTTAAACTTCACAATTTATTATAAAATGCTAAACATTATTTACCTTCAATAGGGTAAAAAACACCATGAAGCTGCTAGAATATACTCATAATTTTTACTGAAATAGATCTGAAAATTATGGTGAATATACAAACAAAAGTAACCTGTGGATAAAAACATAAATTTAGACGTAAATACTCTTGAATTAATTTGACTTTGTAATTATTCTTCCTTTAGCAGTACCATGAACACACTGTAGGTGCAGCTGTGTCTTAATCAATCATTTCCTAAAAAGCATAAAGTCATCTAATATTTCTACACCTATCTCAATGAATTCATTTCATACCAGGCAGAAGGAGAACAAATTTTTCTTTCTCTGCCTTGCAAGTATATTTTCAAACTTTCTTGAAAAATTAAGCACAGTTCTTTGGATTAATAAAAAAGTAAAACCTAACTTTTAATGTTTGATTAAAGTCATATTTTCATAGCAAGTTAAAATAGTAAGTTAATAGCTTTTTCAACATTAATTCCCTCACAGAAGCATGCTAAAATTTTTAATATTATTAAAAATAAATATTTTTAAGTCTATAAGCATAAAAGAGTTAATGAGCAATGTAATTTTAAACTTCATATTTATCTATTTGATGACTTTGAGGGAGAAAATGCTTAAGAAATTACAAATGACAGCGGAGATCCAGGGACACAGGTCTGGTGAGACTGAACAACCAGTAACCGGGGCGCAGTGAGGTCTGGGCTGAGCGTGCTGAAAGTGTTGTCCCCCCCCCATTGGTTCAGGGGAGCAGGAACTCTGCCCCCAGGGACTCGGTTTCCACCCGGAGGGCCTGAGCGTGTGGACCAAACGCTCAGGCAATCTGCCACCAGGAACAGGCGCGATCTGATTATCATCATGTGTGTTCTTTTGTGACTGTGTTATCTCACTCAGAATGATAGTCTCTAGTTCCATCCATTTGCCTACAAATTCCATGAAGTTATTGTTTCTAATAGCTGAGTAGTACTCCATTGTGTAAATGTACCACACATGCTGTATCCATTCATCTGTTGATGGACATCTGATTTCTTTACACCTTCTGGTTATTATAAATAAGGCTGCTATCAACATGGTGGAACAAATTTCCTTGTTATATGTTGGAGCGTCTTTGGGGTATATGCCCAGGAATGGTATAGCTGGGTCCTTAGGTGGTACTATGCCCAATTTTCTCAGGAACTGCCAGACTGATTTCCAGAGTGGTTGTACCAGCTTATAACCCCACCAACAGTGGAGGAGTGTTCCTCTTTCTCCACATTCTCACCAGCATCTGTTGTCACCTGAGTTTTTTATCTTAGCCATTCTAACTTGTGTGAGGTGGAATCTCAGCGTTGTTTTGATTTGCATTTCCCTAATGACTAAGGATATTAAACATTTCTTTATGTTCTTCTCAGCCATTCAGTATTTCTCTGTTGAGAATTCTTTGTTTAGCTCTGTACCCATTTTTAGTAAGATTATTTGATTCTCTGGAGTCTAACTTCTTGAGATATTTGTATATATTGGATACTAGCCCTCTATCAGATGAAGGATTGGTAAAAACCATTTCCCAATCTGTTGGTTGCCCTTTGTTCCTTTGAAAGTGTTCTTTGCCTTACAGAAACTTTATTGTGTCACATTTGTGAATTCTTGATCTTAGAGCATAAGCCATTCTTGTTTTTCTCAAGAAAAATTTGCCTGTGCCTATGTGTCCTAAGCTTTTCCTCATTTACTTTTCTATTAGTTTCAGTGTACTTGGCTTTATGTGTGTGTGGGGTGTCTTTTATCCACTTGGACTTAAGCTTTGTACAAGGACATAAGAAAGGATCAATTTGCGTTCTTCTGCATGCTGACTGCCAGTTGAACCAACACCATTTGTTGAAGAGGCTGTCCTTTATCCATTGAATGTTTTTAGCACCTTTGTCGAGGATCAAGTGATCATAGGCATGTGGGCTCATTTTTGTGTTTTCATTTTCATTCCATTGATCTACCGGCTTGTCTCTCTACCAACACTATAAGGTTTTAATCATGATTGATATGTAATACAGCTTTATGCCAGGGATGATGATTCCCCCAGAAGTTCTTTTATTGTTGAGAATTGTTTTTCCTAGCCTATGTTTTTTATTATTCCCAATGAATTTGAAAATTGCTCTTTCTAACTTTATGAAGAACCGAGTTGGAATTTTGATGGGGATTGCATTGAATCTGTAGATTGCTTTTGGCTAGATGGCCATTTTTACTATGTTGATCCTCCCAATTAATGATAATGGGAAATCTTTTCATCTTCTGAGATCTTCTTCAATTTCTTTCTTTAGAGACTTGAAGTTCTTGCCATACAGATCTTTTACTTGTTTGGCTAGGGTCACAAAAGGTATTTTATATTATTTGCAACTCTTGTGAAAGGTTTCAATTCCCTAATTTCTTTCTCAGTCTGTTTTTCCTTTGTAGTAGAAGGCTACTGATTTGTTTAAGTTAATTTTATATCCAGCCACTTTGATGAAGTTTTTTTTAATCAAATATAGACGTTTTCTGGTGGAATTTTGGTGTCACTTAAGTATACTATTACATCATTTGTAGTCATATTTTGATTTCCTCCTTTTTAGTTTGTGTCTGTTTGGCTTCCTTTTGTTATCTAATTGCTCTAGCTAGGACTTCCAGTACTATATTTAATAAATAGTGAGAGAGTAGTTATCCTTGTCTAGTCCCTGATTTTTGTGGGATTGCTTCAAGTTTCTCACCATTTAGTTTGATGCTGACTACTGGTTTCCTATATATTGCTTTTACCATGTTTAGCTATCGGGCTTGAATTCTTGATCTTTCCAAGACTTTTACCCTGAAGTTGTGTTGAATTTTGTCAAATGCTTTCTCAGCATCTAATGATATGATCATGTGTTTTTCTTTGTTTGAGTTACTTTTTTAGTAGATTATGTTAATGAATTTCTGTATATTGAAACATCTCTGCATCCTTAGATGAAGCCTGTGTTATTATGGTGAATGATTGTTTTGATGTGTACTTAGATTTTGTTTGCAAGTATTTTATTGAGTATTTTTGCATCAATGTTAATGTGGAGAATAGGTCTGAGTATTTTTCCATCAAAGTTCATGAGGGAAATTTGTATGAAGTTCTATTTCTTTGTAGTATCTTTTTGTGGTTTAGGTATGAGTATAATTGCGGGTTCAAAGACTGAGCTGGGTTGTGTTCCTTCTGTTTCTGTTTTGTAATATATTTTGGAGAATATTGGTATTAGGTATTCTGTGAAGGTGTGATAGAATTCTGCAATAAACTCATCTCATCCTGGGTTTTTTTTTTTTTGTTTTTTGTTTTTTGTTTTTTTGGTTGAGTAGCTTTTGATGACTGCTTCTATTTCTTTTGGGATTATGGGAATGTTTATGTGGTTTATCTGATCCTGATTTAACTTTGGTACCTCATATCTGTTTATAAAATTGTCCATTTCCTCTAGATATTATAGTTTTAGTGAGTATAGCTTTTTGTAGTAGGATATGATAATACTTTGAATTTCCTCAGTTTATTTTGTTATGCTTCCTCTTTCATTTCTGATTTTGTTAATTTGGATATTCTTTCTGTACCCAACTGTTAGTTTGGCTAAAGGATTATTGATCTTTTTTTTTTTTTTTTTTTTTTTTAATCAAAGAACCAGCTCCTGGTTTGGTTGATTTTTTTTTTTTTTTTTTTGTATAGTTTTTTTTTTTTCTTTTTTTCATTTTTACTTGGGTGATTTCTGCTCTGAGTTTGATTATTTCCTGCCATCTACTCTTCTTCAGTGTATCTGCTTCTTTTTGTTCTAAAGCTTTTAGGTGTGATTTCAAGCTGTTATTTTTTTCTCTGTCCAGTTTCTTTTTGGAGGCACTCAGAGCTATGGGTTTTCCTCTTCACAGTGCTTTCATTGTATCCCATAAGTTTGGGTATGTTGTGCCTTCATTTTTATTAAATTCTAAAAAGTCTTCAATTTCTTTCTTTATTTCTTCTTTGACCAAGTTATCATTGAGTAGAACATTGTTCATCTTTCATGTGTATGCAGACTTTTTGTTGTTTTTGTTGTTCTGAAGACCAGCCTTAGTCCATGATGATCTTATAGGATGCATAGTAGTATTTTGATGTTCTTGTATCTGTTGAGGCTTGTTTTGTGACTGACTATATTGTCAATTTTTGAGAAAGTACCATGAGGTGCTGTGAAGAAGATACGTTCTTTTGTTTTAGGATGAAATGTTCTATTGATGTCTTTTAAATCCATTTGGTCCATAACTTCTGTTAGTTTTGCTTTGTCTCTGTTCAATTTATGCTTCCATGATCTGCCCATTGATAAGAGTGGGCTGTTGAAGTCTTTCACTATTATTGTGTGTGGTGTAATACATGCTTTGTGCTTTAGTAGAATTTGTTTTATGAATGTGGGTGCCCTTGTATTTGGAGCATAGATGGTCAGAATTGAGAGTTCATCTTGATGAATTTTTTTTGATGAGTAAAAAGTGTCCTTCCTTATATTTTTTGCTGACTTTTGGATGAAAATTTATTTTATTTGATATTAGAATGGCGACTCCAGCTTGTTTATTGTGACCATTGACTTAGAAATATTTTTCCCAGCCTTTTATTGTGAGGTAATATATATATATATATATTTTGCTGTGATGATTTTCCTGTATGTAGCAAAAGTCTGGATCCTTTGTAATGTATCCAGTCTGACTGTCTAGGTCTTTTTATTTGGGAATTGAGTTTATTGATGTAAAGAGATATTAAGAAATAGTGAAAATTTCTAGGCTGTAGTTTCCCTTCTTTGGATGGAGCTTTCCACCTATTATCCTTTTAGGACTGGTTTTGAACAGATATTGTATAAATTTAGTTTTGTCCTGGAATATCTTTGATTCTCCATCTTTTTTTAATTGAGAGTTTAGCTAGATATAGTAACCTGTGCTGGCATTTGTGTTCTTTTAGGGTCTGTATGACATCTGTCCAGGATCTTCTAGCTTTCATAGTTTCTGTTGAGAAGCTGGGTGTAATTCTGATTGGTCTGCCTTTTTATGTTACTTGTTCTTTTTTCCTTACAACTTTTATTATTCTTTTTTTTTCTGAACACTTGGTGTTTTGAGTATGATGTGTTGGGAGGAGTTTTTTTTTCTTCTAGTCCTATCTATTTGGAGTTCTGTAGCCTTCTTATATGTTTGTGGTCATTTTGTTCTTAAAGTTAGGAAAGTTTTTTTTTTTTTTCTATAATTTTGTTGAAGATATTTACTGGGCCTTTTAATTGGTAGTCTTCTCTCTCTTCTACACTTATTATTCTTAGGTTTGGTCTTCTCATTGTGTCCTTTATTTCCTGGATGTTTTGGGTAGTAGCCTTTTGATTTTTCATTTTTTCTCACTGTTTTGTGTATGTTTTCTATGGTATCTTTTGCCCCTGAGATTTTCTCTTCCATTTCTTGATTCTGTTGGTAGTGCTTAATTCTATGCCTCCTGATCTCTTTTCTAGTTTTTTATTTTTAGGATTGTTTCTCTTTGTGTTTTTTTTATTGTTTTTCTATTCATTTTAGATCCCAAATGGTTTTGTTCAATCCCTTCACCTGATTGCTTGTTTTCCTGTGTTTTTTAAAGGGCTTCTACTGATTTACCTGTGTTTTATATTTTTTAAGAGAGTTATCCATGTGCTTCTGAAAAGGCAACTCTTATAAAGGACAACACTTAATAGGGGCTGGATTATAGGTTCAGAGGTTCAGTTCATTACCATCAAGGCTGTTGCATGGCAGCATATAGGCAGGCATGACATTGGAGAAGCACAAAGTTCTACATCTTGTTTCAAGGGCAAATGTGAGAATACTGACTCCTCAGGCAGCTGGCAGAAAGGTCTCAAACTCACCATCCCAAATGACACACTTCTTTAACAAGGCCACACCTGTTCAAACAAGGCCATGCCTCCTAATAGTGCTACTCTTTAGGTTAAGCATATTCAAACCAGCACTTTGAACAATTACTGGAAATTATCAAATAAAACAAAGGCTACTACTTAAAGCTGACATATTTCCTAATTATCATAATAATTAATATAGGAATGTATTTTATTTACAATGCTGTTGTTGAGTGCTATATTTATCTATGTGTGAAAACCACAGACCTCCATATAAAAAGTGCATCTATGTAATAAGATTTCATTTAAAAAATTAGATTATATAATTAAACACCATTTAGAAGCTCATAGTATGATTTTCTTAATTATCTTTTAATTAATACCAAATCATACTATTTAAAAGTCATTTTTTATTCAAACTGATTTGACTCAATTACTTCAGCTACTAAGTTTAACTAGTTGGGAAATCTTATCTTAATATGTTTTGCTAATGTGGACTACGAATCACTGCAATTTGATTTTTTTGGTATAATATTGTCTATATGTTATTATTTCCATTCTGGTTTATAAGAAAGCATTTTCAAAGCCACACACCATTACCTCTGCCTTATAAAAAAATCTAATTATTTAAGGAGAATTACTTTATCAGTAAGAGAAAGAGCCAGTTCTTCATTCAAGACTTTCCCACTCTGCCGTCTGTGCCGTTAATGATGATAAGATTTCACTTCTCACTTGGGAAATCATCTTACAATTGCCTACTGAGTTCTTATGACATTACTAAACATTGAAGACACCGGTTCTCCATGAACAAAGACACCACACAGAAACCTCACACCCTGTCAGAGATTGCAAGTGAGAAAGTACACAGTGTGGTGGTATGGAGTATGATGTCAAAGAGAAAGCAGGAACGAAAGGAGGAGGGTGACGTGGCGGCAATTTTATGAAGGCACCCAAAAAAACAATTCTGAGAAGGTGCCATGTTGAGTTTAAACTCAAAGGGGCAAAAGATTATTTGTTATGTCTAGAGAGGAAATGAACATTGTAGGAGAGAGAAGAAAAGTACAAAGATACTCAGGTGCAATCTATGTCTCTGTCTATTCTTCCCACTCTCTCTCTCTCTCTCTTTGTGTGTGTGTGTGTGTGTGTGTGTGTGTGTGTGTGTGTGTGTGTCTGTGTGTGTGAGTGTGTGTGTGTGTGTGTGTATGTATGATAACTGAGTATTTGTGGATGTTTTCTCTGATGTTCTCCCTCACTGAAAGTGAAGTATTTATGCATGGCTACATGGACCTATGAATATTTAAAGTAGATGGGAAACCACAGATATTTTGTCTTGTTCAATTAACGCCTGAAATGAGACATAATATGAGGCAATGGCCTTTTAGAGGTTGTCATAGGTTGACAGCATGGTTAATTAGCTTCATTGTTTTTATTATAGTCAAACTAATGCTGATATATAAGGAAGATATTTTTCTCCTTTCCTTTTATTTATCAGAAATAGGAAAATTTTTTTATCACAATCTACCTACACTTGAAAATAAGTTATTCTATGTTGTGTACTATTATTAGCATGTGAGTCAAAGCATCCTCAGACGGATTGGTACAGGTGAACCAGGGCCTTCCTCAATGACATGGCTGAGGGAAACATGTGAGACATATACTTAGGCTTTCAAATAACACATTTCAGACACCTGATAACATTTCTTGTCAAATTGTTTTAATATCTCTCATTACCTTAGGGACTACTTGAAAAAATATATTGACAAATAAACAAGGAGAGAAAGGGGGGAGGGAGGGAGAGAGAGAGAGGGAGGGAGGGAGGGAGGAAGGGAAGAAGGGAGAGACAGAGACAGAAACAGAGAGAGAAACAGAGAGAGATAAATGTGTCTATATTTCTCTCTCCATTGTGCCAAAAGACAATGGCTTTTGTTTTCTGTCAGCAGGAACCATAAAAAGTACTGGCTGGAGAGATGGCTCAGTGAGTAAGAGCACTGACTGCTCTTCCAGAGGTTCTGAGTTCAAATCCCAGCAACCACATGGTGACTCACAACCATCTGTAATGACATCTGATATCTCATGCCCACTTTTGGCATGTCTGAAGACAGCTACAGTGTATTTATATATAATGAATAAATAAATCTCAAAAAAGAAAGTACAGGGTCCTCTTTATTCAAGAGGAACAATCTTGAATGTCTCCAAAATGGAGATGGTTTAGAAAGTTGTACATTTATGCTACATTTAGGATGTTCTGCAAATGTAAAAGGATGTTTGGGGTTAGGTTTGAAAACAGTGAGATTTAGTGTAATAGATTTGGCAAAGGACTCCGAGCAGTACATACAGCTGACACATTGATGCGGGCCCAGCTGACTAATACAGACCATGTGTTTGCCCTGGCAGAGGATTTGGAAAAATAATTTAGGGAAAGGATTCTGTTATTCAATGGATTTCACTTTTGTTGTTTTTTTGTGGGATTGTTGAAAATTTTTTAATCAGACTTGCAAAGGTAGAGCTCACAAAGGTCCTCCAAGTTACTGAGACCATTTTTGAAACTTTTATAGGGGAAAAAAAGAAGATGGGAGAGTAGGCTTTTACTTAGTTCAAGATTTTTTTTTAATTCTCACTTTCTAGAAATAGATTTATGACTAGCCATGCCCTAGGTGATAGCACATATATAAATTTTTTCCTGTTTAGAAACAATATACTTTCCTCCTTAACAATTACAATCCAATCATGAAACAGAAATTTTATCTAAACTTCAATGTTAATAACAGAGTCAGCATTGCAATAATGTTTAAGTGAGCCCCCTCCGACCTTTGTTTTTGAAGGTTTCGTCACACATTTATTTTGTTTATTCAGATAGAAGATTAAAGCTTGCATCTATTCTGTAAACAAATTACTTGAATAGTGCTGTCTTTGGCCTATTAAAGTCTCAGAAGTAAAAGTGTTTACTAAATTTGGACACATCTATGACAAGATGGAGTCCGGTCTGAAAAAAACTTTGCTTCCATTTTATGGGCTTGAAAATTGCTTCAAATGCTACTCTGACCACTTTGACATGGACTCCTAAACTGACTTTAGAAGCCAGGCACACTGTTTTCTTCTCTAGATTGTCTTCACTTTGTATTTAAAACAGTTTTATTATTCTCTCTCTCTCTCTCTCTCTCTCTCTCTCTCTCTCTCTCTCTCCCTCTCTCTCTCTGTATGTGTGTGTGTATGCACAGCCTGTTATTTAACCTGTGTAGAGGTCAAAGGACAACCTCTGGGAGCTTGGTCTTACCTTCTGCCTTGCTGTGGTAGGGTCTCGTTTCTACTGTATTATTCTTTAGGCTGACTGGCTTATAACCAGTTCTCCTATCTTTATCTCTCCTCCATTGCTCTGTATGAGTACAGGAATTATAGCCACATGCCACTGTATCCAACATAGGATTTGGGAACCAAGTTCAGGTTGTAATATTCTGTGTAAACTTCTGTGTCTAATATTTTTGTGCACTGAGCCATCTCCCAGCCCTTGGGTGACATGAGTGAAGTCTGTTGCTAAGTCATAACTTTCAGTAGACTCTACTTTCCTCAGAGTAGTAAGGCCAATTTTTAAAGGTATAGGCACTTCAGTGCAGTATTTAGCAAAGCATTGCACAGCAGGGGCTTTGAGCATTTCTCTGAAGTTCGAACATGCTGCTTGGGATGTTTGGTTTGAGGCAAAGATGTATCCTAGCTTATGCTATGAACCACAAAATTATGCACTCCAGATTAGCACATATTTTAGCCCTTGTTCCAATCCCCACAGGGTTTAGGGGAAAAACAGCAGGGCTTGGGGGGAATAAAAAACTTTGTTAAGAAACCAATTCTCTCTGCCTCCTCATTTTAAAGGGACAGTGTATATCTTTCATTCAGGAATCCAAAATTACTTTTTTAAAGTGAGTTTTTGCCAGATATTGAGGCACCAATTGTTGTATAAAATTTTAATCCTATTCCAGGGATTCTATCAGTTAGAATAACCTTCTATCAGTTAGTATCCGGATAAAAGACATATACAACTTTTATATTTACAATAAGCATTAATCAGCACTAGTGCCAGGTACATATCTATTCTTTATGCTATTAGAATCTACTTTTCTTTTGATCCTGAGTTATTACTTACTATGTTTTATCTAGGCTGCTCTTAACTCCAGTTGACCAGCCCTCAGGGCCATGTTCTTCTGACTTCTAACCCATGGTATCTTTTTCTTCTTCCTCCCCTTTCTTCATCCTTCCTTGTGGTCTTTAACTTCCTGTCCAGAAACACAAAGCCCCACCTATATTCTGTCCAGTTATAGGGTACATGCGTCTTTATTTACCAGTCTGAAATAACTTGGGGAGCCAGGTCACACAGTGTCACTTGGATCTATTTAAAGTCTCTGGGGCAATCAGTTTTTGGGGGTGCACAGTTAGCATTACAATACATAGCAACAGACCAAACCTCAACATTTAAAGCCGTTCAATTCAACATTCAACAATGCATGCGATGTTCTCATATAAGAAAAAATTGTACACTAGCATCCCTCCCTTCTTCTGCATGAGTATATTTTTTTCAGACAAGATATCCTGCAACCCAGACTAGTCTCATACTCCTTACTTAGGTGAGACTCACTTAGACCTCCTAATCCTCCTGCCTCTGCTTCCAGACTGGCATTACAGATTGTTGATTATAGATTACTCTATATACTGATATTCACAGAAATTATTCAAAGATGACCCAACCTCTATCTTTTGATGATGCTGTCTATCTTTTGAGGCACTTTATGACACAGTTACATTTCTTTAAGACCCAGTATGCTTGGGACTGGGGGGATGGCTCATTTGTTTCTTGCATGTGCTGCTTTTGCAGCAGATCTGAGTTCAGTACCCAGCACCCATAAGGTGGTTTATAACCATTTGTAATTCTAGTTCCATGGAGTTTGGTGCCCTCTTTGAGTCTATGAGGGTACTGCACATATGTGGTTCACTTTCATATACAGAAGCAAAACATTCGTAAAGATAAGACTAACACTTCCCACCCAAGGTCAGACCTGGCCCTGTTTCATCAGGACTGGAGGTCTGCCCACAGGTTTCTGGGTGTACTGAAGGCAGGCTGCGAGTAGCATGGCTCTCATTCCTGAGCCCAGAGGTGAGGCTGCACTTTCTTCCCACTGTCTATTCTGGGAGAGGCCTCCAAGAACTCTCCAGGCACCAGGTAGCGGTACTGCCTGGGAACAGACAGTTCCTGCTCAAGGCCAGAGCCAACCCAGTGTCGTCAAGACTGGCAGCCTGCCCACAGGTTGCTAGGCACCTGGAAGAGCCACAGGAAGGCTCTCACTTTTGAGCACAGTGGCAACTCCACACTCCCTCCCCACTGACTATCCTGGAGAGATCACCTGGAACTTTCAAGACTCAGGTAGCTGTGCTGTCTAGGAATGGACACTTTCTTCCCAAGGCCAGACCTGACCAATTAGGACCAAGCACTGCTATCAGAACTCACAGCCTACCCAGAGAGCCAAACACACAGGACAAATATTCCTCTGGAGGCCCACAGATCCACAGAAGAGACAAGCTTGAGTCAGAGATAACAAGATCACTTAGCAACACCAACAATAAGATGGCAAGAGGAAAGCATAAGAATCTAAGAAATGGAAACAAAGACAGCCTGGCAACATCAGTACCCAGTTCTCTCACCACAGCAAGCAGTGGATATCCCAACTTACCGGGAAAACAAAATTTAGACTTGAAATCGTACTTCACAATGATGATGGATAACCTCTAGAAGTGCATAAATAGCACACTTAAAGAAGTACAGGACAGCCAGGAAAACACATGCAAACAAGTTGAAACCCTTAAAGAGGAAACATAAAAACCACAAAAATCACTTAAGTAGCTACAGGAGAGCACAACCAAACAGGTGAAGAAATTGAAGACAGAAACAGAAACAATGAAGAAATCACAAAAGGAGACAACCCTGAAGTTGAGAAACCTAGGAAAGACATCAGGAGTCATAGAAAGAAGCAACATAAACACTAAAGCTCAAAGCATATATTGCACCACACACAATAATAATGGGAGACTTCAACACCCCACTCTCATCAATGGTCAGATCATGGAAGCAGAAACTGAACAGAGACACAGTGAAACTAACAGAAATTATGAACCAAATGGATTTAACAGACATCTGTAGAACATTTCATTCTAAAACAAAAAATATACCTTCTTCACATCACCTCTAGGCACCTTCTCCAAAATTGACCATATAGTTGGTCACAAAACAGGCGTCAGCAGATACAAAAACATCAAAATAATCCCATGCATCTTTTCATATCACCATGGACTAAAGCTGGTTTTCAATAACAACAACAACAACAACCAAACCCCAACAACAAAAAGCCCACATACAAGTGGAAGCTGAACAATGCTCTAATCAACGATAGCTTGGTAAAGGAAGAAATAAAGAAAGAAATCAAAGACATTTTAAAATTTAATGAAAATGATGTCACAACACCCCCAAACTTATGGGATACAGTGAAAGCAGTGGTAAAAAGAAAACTCATAGCTCTGAGCACCTCCAAAGAGAAACTGTAGAGAGCATACACTAACAGCTTGAAATTACACCTGTAAGCACTAGAACAAAAAGAAGCAGATACACCCAAGAGGTGTAGACTGCAGGAAATAATCAAATTCAGAGCTGAATCAACCAAGTAGAAACAAAAAGAACTATACAAAGAATCAACAAAACCAAGAGTTGGTTCTTTGAGAAAATCAACAAGATTGATAAACCCTTTGCCAGACTAACTAGAGGACAAAGAGAGAGAATCCAAATTAACAAAATCAGAAATGAAAGGAGACACATAACAACAGAAACTGAGGAAATTCAAGAAATCATCAGAACCTACTACAAAAGCCTATACTCAACAAAACTAGAAAATCTAGAGAAAATGGACAATTTTCTAGACAGATACCAGATATCAAAGATAAATCAGGATCAGATAAACAGTCTTAACAGCTCCATAACCCCTAAAGAAATAGAAGCAGTCATCAAAAGCCTCCCAACCAAAAAAGCACAGGACCAGATGAGTTTACTGAAGAAATCTATCAGACCTTCAAAGAAGACCCAATACCACTACTCTCCAAACCATTCAACAAAATAAAAACAGAGGAAATACTATCCAACTCATTCTTCAAATCAACAATTGTGCTCATTCCTAAACCACACAAAGACCCTACAAAGAATGAGAACTTTAGATCTATTTTATTCATAAACATTGATGCAAAAATACTCAATAAATTTCTCGCACACCACTTTGAGAGATGTATTGATCCAGTTCCGTATGTACCTGAAGATAGCAGTGTCTGGCTTCAATGTGAGAAGAGACTTTTGTTCCAAACAGGGCACATTTTCCCAGTGTAGGGAAATGCCAAGGCAATGGGGTAGAGAGGGGGATCAGAAGGGAGTGCACCTTTGTGAAGAATAAAGGAGGGTCATGGGGAATGGGAGCAAAGTGGGGTAAAAAAATAATATATCAAAGGTAAATACAGAGTATCTAATAAAAAATTAGAAAAAAATTCACACACTGAATCCAAGAACACATCAAAATGATCATTCACCATGATCAAGTAGGCTTCATCCCTGGGATGCAATGATGGTTCAATATATGGAAATCCATCAATGTAACCCACTATATAAACAAACTCAAAGATAAAAAAAACTATATGATCATCTCTTTAAATGCTGAATAAGCATTTGATAAAATTCAACACCTCTTCATGTTAAAAGTCTTGGACAGATCATGAATTCAATGCTCATACTTAAACATAGTAAAAGCAATATACAGCAAACCAATAGCCAACATCAAACTAAATTGTGAGAAACTTGAAGCAATCCCACTAAAATAAGGGACTAGATAAGGCTGCCCACTTTCTCCCTACCTATCCATTATAGTACTGGAAGTACTAGCCAGAGCAATCAGCAAAAAGTTGTCAAAGGTATACAAATTGGAAAGGAAAAAGTCAAAATACCACTATTTGCAGATGATATGATAGTATATTTAAGTGACCCCAAATGTTCCCCCAGAGAAATTTTACAGCTGATAAACAACTTCTGAAAAGTGGTTGGATATAAAATTAACTCAAGCAAATCAGTAGCCTTCTTTTACTCTGAGGAAAAAAAGGTTGAGAAAGAAATTAGAGAATTGACAATAGTTCAACTGGCAGTCAGCATGCAGAAGAATGCAAATCCGTTCCTTCTTAACTCCTTGTAAAAAGCTCAAGTCCAAGTGGATCAAGGACCTCCAGATAAAACTAGATGCACTAAAAGTAATATAACAAATTGTGTGCTAAAATCTTAGAACACACAGGCACAGCAGAGAATTTCCTGATCAGAACATGAATGGGTTATGCTCTAAGATCAAGAATCGACAAATGGGACCTCTTGAAATTCCAAAGCTTCTGTAAGTCAAAGGACACTGTCAAAAGGACAAGCCAACAACTGGGAAAAGATCTTTACCAATCCTACATCTGGTAGAGGGCTAATATCCAATATATACAATATATACAAAGAAGTTAAGAAGTTAAACTCTAGAGAATCAAATAATCCTTTAAAAAATAGGGCACAGAGCTAAACAAAGAATTCTCAACTGGGGAATATTGAATGGCTGAGAAACGACTAAAGAAATGTTCAACATCCCTAGTCATCAGGGAAATGAAAATCAAAACCATCCTAAGATTCTACCTCACACTAGTCAGAATGATTAATATCAATATCTCAAGTGACAGCAGATGCTGGTGAGGATGTGGAGAAAGAGGAACACTCCTCCACTGTTGGTGGGATTGCAAGCTGGTACAACCACTCTGAAACCAGTCTGGCAATTCCCCAGAAATTTGGACATAGTACTACTATCCGAGGACCCAGCTATACCACTACTGGGCATACACCCAAAAGAAGCTCCATCATCTCACAAGGACACATGCTCTACCACATTCATAGAAGCCCTATTTATAATAGCCAGAAGGTGGAAATAACCCAGATGTCCTTCAGCCAAGGAATGGATACAGAAATAGTGGTACATATACACTATAATATTACTGAGCTATTAAAAACAATGAGTTCATGAAATTCCTAGAAAAATGGATGGAACTTGAAGCTATCATCCTGACTGAGGTAACCCAGTCACAAAAGAACATTCATGATATTTATTCACTTATAAGTAGATACTAACTCCAAAACCTTGAATACCCATGAAACAAGTCACACAACTTATGAAGCTCAAAGAGAACAAATGCCACAAGGTGGATGTCTTAGTTATTCTTATAACGGAGAACAAAACACTCATGGGAGGAAATAAAGGGACAAATGGAGGATCAGGGATGAAGAAAAGATCATCCAGAGACTGCCTCACCTGGGGATCCACCCCATATGCAGCCACTAAACTTAAGCACTATTCCTGATGCCAAGTAGTGCTTACTGGCAGGAACATAATATGGATGCCTCCTCAGAGGCTCTGCCAGAGCCATATTGATACAGAAGAGGATGCTTGCAGCTAACCTGAACATGAGGACCCCAATGAAGGAGCTAGAGAAAGGACTGGAGGAGCTGAAAGGGTCTGCAACCCTATGGGAAAAACAAAATTATCAACTAACCAAACCTATCACAGCTCCCAGAGACTAAAACACCAACCAATGAGTTTGCATGGAGAGACCCATGGCCCCAGGAGCATATCCAGCAGAGGATGGCATTGTCTGACATCAATGGGAGGAGAGGCCTTTGGTCCGGAGAAGGCTCATTTTCCCATTTTTGGGGAATGCCAATGTGCTGAGGTGAGAAATGAGGTGGTTGAGAGAGGGAGCACCTCACGGAGGCTATGGGACGGGGAGGGTTCATTTCATTGGGAAAGGGGAAAACATCTGAAATGTAGATGCAGAGAATATCCAATTAAAAAATGAAAAAAAGATAAGAATAACTTACAATAAAAATATGCTTCCACCTAATATCCAAGATTGTTATAGCTATGTAATATGGATTATACTAGGTATATGAGATGCTTTTATACCCAGTAGTTGCAACCTGGATATGAATATGCAAATAATTAACTCATTATATGCCCTTAAGATGTTAAAAGAGATGGGCAATTATTATTTATTCTCATATATTATAATAAGTTAATCTTGTTATCTAGTGAATGCAAACAAAAGTTATAAATTTTCTCTTTTTTTTATTTGTTACTCTTGTTTGGGAACATTATTGGGCTGTGACAATTTCTAAAGCAGTAAGAATTAGGAACTGGCAGTATCTTCATAGACATGTAGGGTGTTGAGCCCAAGTTGAAGATATGATGCTGTTACTTACGGTAAATGGGGTTTTTCAGGATTGGATGTGAAGGTTAAGTACTGTTTTCAGCATATTCTCATAGGTGTAGAGAGAATATTCTTGTTGGAGAAATTACTGTTGACAGACAGAACAGGGGTGCTTGTCTAATCCACAAAACTTTCTGAAGCTGATTTTATTACCTCCATTTTATTAATAAAAACCAGAAGACCAGAGTCTGAGCCCAAAAAAGATAAAGCTAGCATGTCTAAAAACTGGAGTTCACATCAGGACAGTCTTTTTTCAAAAAGATTTGTGTTCTTTGTTCTAGAGCTTTTTCATAGTGGTGAACCAGGAAATTTTCCTTTTTTCCTTCCTTCCTTCCTTCCTTCCTTCCTTCCTTCCTTCCTTCCTTCCTCCCTTTCTTTTTTTCTTTCTTTCTATACAAATATGCTTAATTTTCCTAGGAGACATTCTGTTATTTAATTTATGAACATCACTTGCCTTACATATTTTGTATGGGAAGGAATTTTGAAGTAGCAATTGTATAATCTTCATAAAGCCCTAGGTTATGGAAATGACTGTAATCTAGTTCTGTGTAGTTTCCAGATCTGACAGTTTGATACAACATGGAACATGGGGATGGAGGTGACAAGCACGATGGGCAAGCATTCCTGGATAAAATTTTGGGGACTGGTTGGAACCAGTCCAGAAAAGTAACCAGTGTAAAATGGAACTCATCATCAAACACACCCACTTGTGAAACTTAGGAATTTGAACTCCCATCTCCAAAAAGAAAGCTACCTGGAAGGAATGGTAAGGCATAACAGGTTTGCTAATTTACTTGCAATTTTTAGTAAGGCCACACTCATTATGTAGCTCTGCAATGAGACAAATCCTAGGACAGTGTTCTGGTTAGTTTTATAGCTTTAAAAAAGCCAGAGTTATCAGAGAGCAAGTAACCTCCAATTGAGAAAATGCCTTAATAAGACTGAATAAGCAAGCCTATGGATATTTTCTTAGTTACTAACAGGGAAAGGCTGAATTCATTGTGGGTGGAGCCAGCCCTGGGCTGGTGATTCTGGATTCTCTCCAAGAAATCAGGGTGAGAAAATCATGGAAAGCAAGCCAATAGGTGGTACTCTGTCATGGCCTTTGCATCAGATTCTGCCTCCAGGTTCCTGTCCTAACCAAATTCCTGCCTTCAATGCTATTGATGACGAACTCTTATATGGAATTGAGTGAAATAAACCCTTTCTTCCCTAAACTGCTTTTGGTCAGAGTAACCCTAAGACAGTATTCATGGAGGATCTATGAGTAGTCAGAAAAATTCTCAGCTCCACAGATGAGAAACTTGTGTAAGGGTGCTTTCTAATTTCCATGTCTATCACTATAAATTTTGCCTAAAGCTTCTACTTTTGCTATTTTCATGAAATGAATACTGTGATCCCCCTTTGTCTCAGGTTCTGATTACTTGAAGAGACACCATGACAAAGTCAACTCTTATAAAAGAAAACAATTTTATTAATTGGAGTTGGGCAAATTTTCAGAGGTTCAGTCTCCTTAACCATTCTAGTGGGAAGCATGGCAGCATGAGATATGACGTAGGAGAAGCCCAGAGTTCTACATTTTGATCCACACGCAGCAGAAGGGGATTGTTTTGTTTTCAGCTGGCAGTGAAGAGGAGCCTCTTGATCGCACTGGTCAGACTTGTGCATATATATTAAACTTCAAAGGCCCACCTCCAGTGACACACTTCCTCTAAGAAGGCTATGTCTTCAATAAAAACAGAACTCCTAATAGTGCCACTTCCCATGGGTCAAGCATATTCAAACTACTACACACTCTATCTTTTTTTTTTTTTTTTGAGTTTACCAAATATTTCCTTATTCAATTGACACATTTATTGCATCTTTCCTTGGTAGGGACCATGCTGCTGGCTTCTGATCAGAGGCTGTTTGTAACCAATGTGAGTGTCTGCTTTAGTAGGTTGACCCATTTGTATGGAAAACCACACAATTGATAAAGTGAATAAAATTCAAACAGATGAACAGAGGGAAGAAGGGAGAGAGAGAGAAAGAAGAGAAAGAAGTAAGGGGGGAAGAAAAAGAGGAGTAAAGGAAGGAAGGAAGAAGGAAGGGAGGGTAGATTTGGGAAACATGGTCAGTTGTCCATGGAGGAAGAGAGTGTAAAAACTGAGACTATGAATTCACAGAGTCACTTTTATTCTATAAATATTGAGTTTTTCTCCAAGCTTCTCTTCCTTTGAGAATGTATTTTCTTTCATCTGGAATGCCCACTTATCACTTTTGTTCTTGAGAATGTTCATTTCAGTTTGACAGTGCAGTTCAGATTCTTTGTATTGTTTTTTTCTTTATCTAACCAGTGTCGAGTTGGTATGAAGCCTTTAGTCCACGCTTTCCTTACATACTTATTGCAGAAGCTATTTGACTTGAGGAATCATTTTTTTGCCTGGTATTTAAGTGTGGATTTCATGATCATGTAATGTTACTCTGAATTTGTTTGACCTCAAGATGGAGAAAATAAAACACCTTACACAAACACACAAATACACACATATTGGTTGAGAAAATACTTAAATTCTAGCAGAGACTCACATAAGCCACCTTCATTTCCTTTTCCATACACTGCTTCCGCCATGTTTCCTCTACAGCACAGAAGCTATTTCCACTGCAATCTCAGCTCAGGTTTCCGAAGACCTTCACCTGGCCACCAGATTGGCTGGCTCATGATTCCTAAAATGGTTATCTGATATCTTCCACCTCTTTAGTATATGATAAACATTGCAAGAAGCAACTGAATTTCAGGAGAATTATTAACAACATTATATGAATTATGAGGTGTGATGCACACTGGAAAAAAACAGGCCTTGGTAGTATGTGGCCTTTAACTGGGAAAGAATAGTTATGTTGGATTGAATTTGAGCCCAACATCCTGTTTCTGATATCTATCAACACCCTTACTATTGTTTTTATTTGAAGAATTGGTATTGTATTAAAAAAATTTCCTTTTGGCTATAAAATTTTCATTCATCAGTAAAGATAGATTTATTGGCTTAGAGAACATTTTCCCCATTTTATGCCAAGTGTAGCAGATTGAGGGCAGTAAATCCTTTCCAAACATCATTATTTTTTCCATTCATACATCCATTGGGAGCTGTGTGTGGAAATAGATTTATCACTGGTAAAAAAGGTACAGTGATAAATTCATTAACAGATGGTTTATCTTCTTGTTCATTCACTGAACTTCCCATATGCACACTCACAGTAATTAAATAACAAGAACCTCCCAAATATTAATAGCAACTCTGGAGCAGTGGTTCTCAAACTTCCTAATGCTGCTACCTTTTAATACAGTTCCTCATGTTGTGGTGACCCCCAACCATTAAATTACTTTTGTAGCTTCATCATGGCTGTAATTTTGCTATTGTTATGACTCATAATGTAAACATATGTGTTTTCTGATGGGCTTAGGTGACTCCTGTGAAAGGATCACTTGACCTCCATATGGGTTGCAGCCTCCAGGTTAAGAACCACTGCTCTAGAGTTTCTATGTGAGACTAAGGGCTTGCTTGTTTATGCTCATTATTCATATTTTCAGACAATTCATGGATTTTCAGATCATATAAATAAAAAATAATTGTGAAGCAGAGATCCCTGGTGTGATTTCTTCCTTGAAAATGAGATATTTGTCTTTGAAGTAGAAATTAGGTCATAGTTCTGTGGATGGTAACGCTAACATTGCAAATTCAAGACTTGAATTCTTAGCACTTATCTGTCATTAATATTTGGCTTGCATACTGAAAATTGTTCAGGCATCTTTAAGTAATAGATACTTTCAAGTTGGATGAATGAAAACTTGTAGAGAAGAATTTTAATCTAACAACATGGCTACTGTGGCAAGGGATAGCATCCAAGTATCTTCTAGATCCATGTGATCTTGCTGAAATACAGATACCTCTGAACTTCAGTATGATATGGCTGGAATACAGACATGCACTTTGTACATACACTTAATCCCAAACAATGGAAGAAAGGTTAGTTTATAGAAAGAAGCAGCCATACTTAAAAGTGACATCTAATGGAAGGAGTCAGAACATTAGAAGAGATTGCCAGAATTACTTTGTGGCCAAGCAGAGAAATTCAATGGAAAGCCGAGAAAAGCCAGACTGAATCAGTCAGCTTGGAGAGGAGTATGAGCCAGAACACCTAAGTTGAACCAGCCAGCCAGAGCTCAGGAAAACTAGAAAAGGTGAACATATTCAGCAGTAAAGCCTCTGAAATGACAACTGCATTTAGTGAATAAAAGATTCTTTTACAGAATCTGGCAGCAGCCAGCTTAGAAGATTTGAATGGAGGCCACCAGCTTCCAGGTTTAGTCCTAGGCCTAGGGATAGATAGAACAGAGAGGAAAAGGCTCTGGGCTTAGCCTACGTTGTACATTCGAACAGATTGGGTACAGTTCTCATCTCATCACTTCATCTCAGTAAATAGAAGTTACATTTACAGAAACTGTCACAGCATTTTTCTAGTGTGGCACTTCTGCATTATTATTAGCGTCTAGTCAGTTGCTGGCAGATACTTTAGGAGGTGCTTTGACTGTTATTGTTCGTTGAGTTTTCCACAATAGGGCTGCCTGATAGCTGTTAGTTCAGCATAGCAGTGCCGTCACAAAAGTAGCTTGCTGATGTCACTTTGTATATACTCTATGGCATTTATGATCCCCTCCAAAGTTCTCTTTCTTCGAGCATTTTTTCTTTCCTGGGAGATTAAGTCATAGATATAATTAAGTTAGTCTATGGCCTATAAACCCATAATGAATGTATTATATTCTAGATAGTCTCAGCACACTATCACTCAGCATTAGAGAGGAAAAAATGTGAATTTGAGAATTTTTTTTCTTTTTTTGTATTTAATTTTCTAGAATCATTATCTAAAATTCATTTGGCTGCACTGAAACGAACTTCATGTAATGAACTGAAGGTGTTTATTTGAGTCTACTTATTCTTTTCAGAATCAAAGGCAATAAAATTATATTTTGGGCAACTAAAGAAATTTTAATGAACTGTGTTGTAGTTGTGTTTAAGTATAGACACTTGCCTCTGGATTGACAAAATTCATTGTCAGCTGTTGAAGCCAAATGAGTGAGGAAACCCTTAATTTTTCAAACTACCAAGCATATCTAGAAAATGAATTCTTCCATTAAAGTGAATTTAAATATAAATAATTCAAAGTTATTCTCTATAATTGAATTCAGTACATGCATAGTGGTGTCTTCCTGAAAACTGTTCCATAATAAAAAGTCAATGTTGTAGGTTCTAGGCATTAGAACATGAAATATTGTTGAGAACTATTATCAGCGAAATTGTGAAATAAATAATATTAATATATTTAAAATTTTATTGTATATATTTTATTTACATTTCAATATTGCCACTTTCCTAGTTTCCCTTCCATAAACCCACTATCACATTCCCCCTCCCCCTACTTCTATGAGGGTGCTCCCCTACCCACCCATTCACCCACACACCCTTTCCTGCCTCCCTGCCATAACACTTTCTACATTGGGGAATTAAGCCTTGGCAGGACCAAGGGCTTTCCTTCCACTGATGCCCAACAAGGTTATCCTCTTCTACTCAAGCAACTGGAGCTACGGGTTTGTTCATGTGTACACTTTGAATAGTCGTTTAGTCCCTGGGAGCTCTGGTTGGTAGTATTGTTTTTTGTATGCGGTTGCAAATCTCTTCAGCTCCTTCAATCCTTTCTCTAACTCTTACATTGGGGATCCTATTTTTAGTTCATTGGCTGGCTGCTGGCATCCACCTCTGCATTTGTCATGATCTGGCAGAGCCTCTCAGGAGACAGCTATATCAGGTTCCTATTAGTATGCACTTCTTAGCATCAGCAATATTGTCTGGGTTTTGTGGCTATGGACTGGATCCCCAGGTGGCATTTCCTTTAGTCCCTGCTCCAAACTTTGTCTCTGCATTTCCTCCTGATAATATTTTTGTTACCCCTTCTAAGAAGAATTGAAGGACCCACAATTAGGCATCCTTATTCTTAAGCTTCATGTGTTCTGTGAATTTTATCTTGAATAATCTGAACTTTTGGACTAATGTCTACTTTTCAGTGAGTGCATACCATGTGTGTTCTTTTGTGATTGGGTTACCTCACTCAGGATGATATTTTCTAGATCCATCCATTTGCCTAAGAATTTCATACACTCAATATTTTTAATAGCTGTGTAGTATTCCAGTGTGTAAATGTACCACAATTTCTGTATCCATTCCTCTGTTGAAGGACATCTGGGTTCTTCTGCCTACTATAAATAATGGTGCTATGAACATGGGGAAGGATATGTCCTTATTATATGTTGGAGCATCTTTGAAGTATATGCCCAGTAGTGTTATAGCTGGGTCCTCGGGTAGTACTATGTCCAATTTTCTGAGGACCTGCCAGACTGGTTTCCAGAGTGGTTGTACCAGCTTGCAATCCCACCAACAGTGGAGGAGTGTTCCTCTTTCTCCACATCCTCACCAGCATCTGCTGTCATCTGAGTTTTTGATTTTAGCCATTCTGACTGATGTTGTTTTGATTTGCATTTCCCTGATGACTAGGGATGTTGAACATTTCTTTATGTGCCTCTCAGCCATTCAATATTCCTCAGTTGAGAATTCAGTACTGTGTTGAACAGATAGGGAGAAAGAGTGTGCAGCCTTATCTAGTTCCTGATTGTAGCTGGACTGTTTCAAGTTTCTCTCCATTTAGCTTGATATTGGCTATTGATTTGCTGTATATAACTTTTACTATGTTTAGGTATGGACCTTGAATTCCTATATTTACAAGACTTTTAAGATGAAGATTTTGAATTTTGTCAAATGCTTTCTCAGCATCTAATGGGATGATTATGTATTGTTTTTCTTTAGTTTGTTTATATAGCAGAGTACATTGATGGATTTTCATATATTGGAACATCCCTGTGTCCCTGGGATGAATCCTACTTAATCAAGATGGATGATCATTTTAATGTGTTCTTGGATTCAGTTTGTGATAATTTTATCAAGTACTTTTGTATCAATATTAATAAAGAAAATTGGTCTGAAGTTTTTTTTTTTTCTTTTTTCTTTTGTTGGGCATTTGTGTGGTTAACTATAACTGTAATTGTGGCTTGATAGAAGAAATTGGGTAGTGTTCCTTCTATTTCTATTTTGTGGAATGGTTGTGACAGTATTACTATTAGGTTTTATTGAAGGTCTCAGAGAATTCCGCATTAAATCCATCTGGTTCTGGGCTTTTTTTTTTTTTTTTTTTTTTTTTTTTTTTTTTTTTTTTTGAAGACTTTTGATGACTGCTTCTTTTTCTTTAGGGGTTATTGGACTGATCCTGATTAACTTTGGTACCTGGTATCTGTCTGGAAAATAGCCCATTTCTTTCAGATTTTTCAGATTTTTTGAGTAATGGCTTTTTTAGTAGGATATGATGATATTTTGAATTTCTTCAGTTTCTATTGTTACATCTCCCCTTTCATGTCTGATTTTGTTAATTTAGATACTTGCTCTGTGCCCTATAGTTGTCTCCCCTTGTGATTTCTTTATTGGTTTTATTTCCACTTTTAGAATTGGATGATTTTCTTTTATTTCTTCACCTGTGTTTGATTTTTGTGTTTCCTCTTTAAGGGCTTCTACCTGTTTACCTGTGTTGTCCTGTATTTTTTAAGGGAGTTATTTTTGACCTATTTACAGTCTTCTAACACCATCATGAGTTGGAATTTTAAATCAGAATCTTGTTTTCCTAGAGTGTTGGGGTATCCAAGGCCTGCTGTGGTGGGGGAATGAGTTGTGATGATGCTAAGTAGCCTTGGTTTCTGTTGCTTATCTTCTTGCCCTTGCCTCTTGCCATCTTCTTCCTCTTCTCTGGTCTTAGCTGTTCTTGCTGTCTCTGAGAGTGTCTTGACCATCCTGAAAGCCCATTTGTCAGCACTTCTGGGATACCAGCTCTCTACCAGCAGGGTATAGGTACACTGAGATGAGGTACAACATGAGCTGCGGGCACAGACAGATACTGGAAGGACGTTGTCCCAGACTGCTCCTCAGTTCCTGTGTCCTGAGGGCTCCAGGAGGGTTCCTCTTTGTCCAGAAATTTTAGAAGAAGTGGGCTCCACGAAATTTCTTCATATACTTTGTGGTATCTGCAGATATTGTATTGTCATTGTTCAGTTCTTGTTTAAGCCACTATATTTTTTGAGATTCCATGGGATATATAAAAGACGTTAATGGCAGATATTCTGGTTCTCTGAATCTTATAATCGCTATGTTCTCCTTTCTGTGATGTTCTCTAAGCCTTAGGAATAGAGATTGAGTTACAACTCAGTGTAATGTATCAATTGGAGTTCTATTGCCAATCAAAAAAAGTTTTATGGATATTAACCTCTTGTGGATTTTTGTGGTTCTCTTTATCTTCTACAAAAAGCAGTTTCTTTAATGGTGAGTGAACACTATACTTATTTGTGGAGATAGGATAGGTGCTGAAAATGTAGTTGAGAATTATATTGCTTAAGGAATTAAGCAACAGTAGGGTCCATGACCTCATTAACTACAAGTTAAGTTTATAGTACCAGGTATGAATTCCTTCCCAATGAGTGGGTCTTAAGAACAATTAGGCGACTACTGCCTGCCCCTCCCCAAGATATAAGTGCTACTATTCTGCCATGGGGAGAAATCTTTTTATGGCAGTCATTGCTATAATTTGTATCATTTATTTCCGGGCAGAACTTTTGATTGCTTTTCTGTCTGGGAAGTGTGTGTTGCACATTCATCTGCTAGGAGAGCTAGTCTTCAGGAAGAAGGCCTTTCATGCCAGTTCCAGCTCTACTTCTCTAAACCCTGTTTGGGAAATATAATGTGTTTTTAACAACAGCATCTTCTCTTAAAATTCTGGGAGGCAAACAAGGCCAATGGCACTTTCTTACATTGCTTTGGGATTATTTTTGAATTCCATAACCAACAACTAAAAGGGTGACTTCCCATCCTTGCTCCTGACAGTCTATGGCTTTTATAGATTGTCATCCTAAGGGGCATAGATTTAGTTATTAATTATATGTATATATAAATATAATTATATGTGTATTTATTATATTTGTTTTAAAATAAACATAAAATCATGTTTCCCTATGCCTTCTTCAAGCATCCTTAGCATTCTTTATCTCTCTTTCCTACTTTTATCTCAATCTCCTCAGGAATATCTATGTTCCACATTTTCTATTTTCCTCTTAATAATCTTATTCTTCCTCTTTCTAGAGCTTCCCTGACAGGACCACTCTTATTTTCTTGGTTCCTGTAATTGCTCCAGGTGATATATGCACATCTGAAAAATTATAGCTACGATGCACAAATAATCATCAAGCAGAGGACATTTAGGTTGTTTCCATTTCCTAGGTATTGTGAATAAAGTCTCAGTTGGATGTCAACATCTTTAGCAATCTAATAAATATATATTCAAACAGTAATATTTTATCTTCATTCAGAATGGCTGAAATTAAGAAAATAACTGACAACTAATGCTGATGAGCATGCAGGAAGTGGGGGCAACTCATTCACTGTTGAAGAGGCAGAAAAAGGGTTAGCTACTTTGGAAATCATTGTGAAGAATTCTCAAATAGTTAAAAGTATATTTATCATTTGACTCAGCTGTACAGCTCTTTGGCTTATGCCCAAATTCATATATCATTGCTGTTGTTTTCATTAATTCATTAATTTATTTACTTTACATCCCAATCATAGCCCCCCTTCTTCCCAGTTTTCCCCTCACATAGCCCCTCCAACCTAAGCATTCCAGTTAGAGCAACAAGATCCACAGGCAAGCAGCAGGGTTAGGATAGCTCCTGTTCCAGTTGTTGTTAGACCTGCATAAAGACCAAGCTGCACATCTTCTACATATGTGTGGGGAGTTCCAAGTTGATTCAGTCCACATATTCTCTTTGGTTGGTTGTTCAGTCCCTGGGAGCCCCTAAGGGTTCAGATTAGTTGATTTTGTTGGACTTCTTGTGGAGTTCCTATTTCTTTGGGATTGTTCAATACTTCCCTCAAGTCTCTTTCTGGCTCTCCCTACACCTGGCACCTTTACACATTCCTCTCCTCATTTCTCCTTCCACTCAGTTCTCTCCCTCGATCTAATGACATTTTTATATCTCCTTCTGAATAAGATTCATTTATTCTCCCTTGGGTCTTCTTTGATTTGTATGACAAGAACTTCAAGTCTCTGAAAAAAGAAGCTGAAGAAGATATCCAAAGATAAAAAGATCTTCCATGTTCATGGATTGATAGGATTAACATAGTAAAAATGGCTATCTTATAAAAAGCAATACAGATTCAATACAGTTCCCTACAAAATTTCAACACAATTCTTTACAGAATTGAAGGTGTAGTTATGCACTTCATATGGAAAAATAAAAAAGACAGGATAGTTAAAACAATCTTTTATAATAAAACAACTTCTGCAGGCATTGCTATATCTGATTTCAAGCTGTGCTACAGAGAAATAGTAATAAAATCTCTAACTGTATGGTATTAGTGTAGAAACAAATAGGATGATTGATGGAATCAAAGACCCAGAAATAAACCCACACACCTACAAATATTTGATATTTTTGACAATAAACCCAAAACTACAGAGCAGAGAAAGAGAAAATTTCTTCAACAAATAATGTTGTTCTAACTGGATGCCTGCATGTGCAAGAATTCAAATCGATCCATATTTATTAGTCTGTTCAAAACTCAAGTCCAATTAGATCTAAGAACTCAACATTAAACCAGATATACTAAATCTAATAGGGATGAAAGTAGGCAATAGCCTTAAATGCATTGGTACAGGAGAAATTTTGTTTAACAGAACACCAGTTGCTCAGACACTAAGATCAACAATTAATAAATGGAACCTCATGAAACCTGAAAAGCCTCTGTAAGGCAAAGGACATTGTCAGTAGGACAAAGCAGCTGTTTATAGAATGGGAAAAAATCCTCACTAACCCTACACCCAACAGAAGACTAATATCATATAAAAAATTCTAAAAAGTTATCCACCAACAAATCAAAAATTCAATTAAAATGGGGTACAAATCTAAACTTAATTCTTATTAGGGGAATATCTAACAGCCAAGGAACACTTAAAGAAATGTTCAATATCCTTAGTCATCAGGATGCTTAAATCTCATTCATATTTTTTAAACTATTGTTTTTTTTTCTAATTTTCAAAATTAAACAGGGCATTTGGTGGTTGGTTTATTTTAGACATCTGAATACTTAGGAGGGACCTCTTACTTCTAAGTCTTTTGACCCTACATTCACGTAACGTAGAGCTATGCCTGCATATTACTTGTGACTCTTTTTCAGATACAACATGGACTTAAAGCAAACTTCAGTCAGAAAAATTAAGACTGTTGCATGGGTTAACGATTATTAATGTCTTTAGCTTTCTGCATGAGAAGTTGACACCTCTTTTCCTTTGGAAGCTGTACAAAAATATTTTCTAGCTATGATTAGTAAAAATGTTTGTTGGCCCTAGACATAGCTCAGTGAATAAAGGTACTGTCATCATGTCTAAGGAGATGAGTTTGGAACTTTGGAAATACAGGACAGGAAGAAAGAACAAATTCCCAAACACATTTTTTGACCTCTATATGGACATTACAACACCTTTGCATGTGAGCACATGAACACATGCACACAGGCACATATTCCCACATTAAAAAATTGAACATGATTTAAAAATAACTAAGAGCCAGAGAGATTGCTTGGTGTTTAAATATTGTTGCTGTTCTTGCAGAGGACAGGTGTTTGGTTTCCAGAACCCACATTAGGTGACTCTAGGGCAGTGATTCTCAATGTTCCCAATACCGTGACCCTTTACTGCACTTTCTAAAATCTGAGAAGATACTGTGGGGTCATTAGGCCAAAATAACCAGCAAGCTGATAAACTCATAGGAAAAAGATTAGTGGCAGAGATTATCATCTCTCAATACTCGAGATAGTTTCTGGATGAAGAGATGCCCACTAGGTGCAATGGTATTGTGAAACAGGAGTCTCTGTGCACGACAGTATAGTAGGAATGCATGTTCAGAGTGAGGGCTGGCTGCTTATGATGACCCAAAGAGGCATATGTAAATTAAATTAGGGTGCCAAGAATGCTGAGGTAGGGAAACAAACTGTAAAAAAAGAAACCTACTGGCATTAGGTGATGCAAGTAGAAGTCTGGGGAAGGATAGTAGGAGGGCACTGAACAACCTCAAAGATACAGGATGTAATAACTGGACACAGCTAACTCTGATGTGGCTTTGGTTAAGGGTCTTCCCAGCAGCTGATCTGTTTTTAGCAGAGGCAGATGAGAAGGGAATTAAGGGCTGGAGAGTTGGCTTAGTGGTTAAAAGTACTGGCTATTTTTCCAGAGAAGCTGGTTTCCCAAGACCCACATGGCAACTCACAACTCCCTGTAACTCCAGTTCCAGAGAATCTGGTACCCTTGCAGAGACACACATGCAGGAAAAACATCAATGTAATAATAACAACAATGATAATGATAATGGTAATGATGATAATAATAACAACAATAATATTCTTTTATTATTCAATAATAATTTAATATTAATAATTAAATTACTATTTAATTTAATAAGGAATTAAAACTGTCTTCCATAATTTAGGCTCTGTAGTTGAACAATAGCTGCTTGCTGGACATGCTGAAAACCAAGTAGCTTCTTTGTCTATAATGCTGTGTGCCTAAGTAACCCCATATAGGTGATGGGGGAATTCTTGGAGATCCACAGTCTTTAATCTGTACTAGGAGGCCAGAGAAGCTGAGTTTTGTTGTCACTGCAAGACAGAAGATGAATTCATCCTGAATGTGTGAGAAGGCAGGCAGGCAGCCCAAAGCTACAGCTTCTTCCTTGGACCTTAGTATCTCAACTGCATTGCAAAATTTTAGAGGAAGTTCTTCTTCCTACCTCAGTTAATCTTTCCAGAAAATATCCTTACAGACCTGATTAGAAGTGTGTTTCTCTGTTTGTTCCTGATATAATTAAATTAAAAACCAAGACCCCATCTCAGCTGAAGGTGGGTGATAAATTGTCACCTCAAAGTCTATTGCTTTTAATTTGTTTAGAGACTAGAATTGAATTAAAAATTTGGCAGAGTAAAATTCTTTTAAAAATTCTACTTCTTTAACTCCTAGTTTTCTAGTTATTTTTAACCTAGATTTCAAGTTGAATAGATGGTTTGTTTCAGAGAAATTTTGTAGAACATAAAAAATTAAGTTTCCTACTCTTGATCACATTGATATAAGAATTTCCTGAGCAGACACCAATGCCTCTGGCCTTAAAGTCAACAACTGATGAAACTGCAAAGCCTTCAAATGGTAAAGGACACTCTCAATAGGACAAAACAGCAGCCTGCATATTGAGAAAGAATATTTTCCCACCCTATGTCTGACAGAGGGCTAATATCCAAAATTTATAAAGAACTCAGGAAATTAGACACCAACAACCCAAATAACTTGATTAAAAAACAGGGTACAGAACTAAACAGAAAATACTTGACAGAGAAATTTCAAATGGTCTAGAAGCACTTGAAGAAATATTCACTGTTCATAGTCATCATGGAAATGCAAATCAATACAATTCTGAGCTGTACTTTATACCCATCAAAATGGCTAAGATAAAAATACTCAAGACAAAGCAATGCTACGGAGGCTATGGAGCAATGGGACACTCCCTGGTTACTGCTAAGAGAACAAACTTGTACAATCATTTTGGAAACCAATTTCATGGTTTCTGAGAAAATTGGGAATGGTTTTACCTCAATACCCAGCTATTTCACTCCTGGGCATATACCCAAAAGATGCTCCACTATCCCACAAAGGTACTTGCTCAACTATGTTCATAGCAACTTTTTTCCCCCATAATACCCAGAAACTGGGAACAACCTAGAAATTTCTCAACTGAAGAATTCATAACGAAAATGTGGTACATTTACACAATCTATTCAGCTATTAAAAACCAAGACATTATGAATTTTTCAGGCAAAAGGGAGAACTTGAGAATATCTTCCTGAGTGAGGTAACCCAGTCCCCAAAGGACATGCATGATATGTACTCACTTATAAGTGGATATTAGCCATAAGATACAGGTACCATTCTACACTTCACAGACTCAAAGAAGCTAAACAAGAAGAAAGGCATAAGTGAGAATGCTTGAATCTCACTTAGAAGGGGGAGTAAAATAGTCATAAGAGGCAGAATAAGGGAGGAAACTAGAAGGGAAAGATAGGGGGAGGATTTTGGGTGTGCTCAGGATCAGGTTTGACAAGGGACAAGAGAGATGCTCAGATGGCCATGAGAATGAATGGAAAATCTGCAGCTAATGGGGGTGGGGTGTCGCCAGGATGAGACTGAGACCTGGGTTAAAGGACATGCTCAAGAACCAATGGGGGTGACAGTGAGGGCCAGGTCTCTGCCATCAGGAATAGAGATCTGCCTGGGAAAGGCTGTGCTCATAGATCAGGCCCTTTTACACTTAGACCAGCAGAGAGCCTGGGGCACAAGCCCAGGGAGATCACACTAAGAGTTGTCAGAGTGCAGAGAGCATGGTGCTCTCTACAAAAAGGGTTCTTTATGGACCACACTGAGGGCCAAGTCTCTGTCATCAGGACTCAGATTTGTCTGGGAAAGGCTGTGCACACAGATCACCTGTATAGGCTCTTTCTCATCTGGATCAGTGCAGAGACTAGGGCACAAGCCCAGGGAGGCCACTTGGAACACAGAGAGCATGTGCTCTCTGGAACAGGGTACTTTCCAACCAACAGTGAGGGCTGGTCTTTTTCATCAGAACTTGGGGTCAGCCCAGGAAAGGCTGTGCTTGCAGATCAGCTGCAGAGGCTCTTTTCCACCTGGACCAGGGAAGAGGCTGGGGCACAGTCTTGAAGATATCACAACAGGAGTTCTTTGAGCACAGAAAGTGTTGTGCTCTGTGGAAAAGGGTTCTTTTTGGCCTAGAAAAAGTGTCCGGTCTCTGCCAGTAAAACCCAGGACCTGTGGGCACAGGGCTGAGCTCCCAGAACAGCCACACCTGAGCCCAAGAAGACAGAACTAAGTCACTGCCATCAGAACTCAATGATTGTCCACAAAGAGCCAAATAGCCAGAAGCAATTTCATTAATGAGCCCACAGGCCCTAAGATCCAGAGGAGAGACAGGTGCCAGTCAGTGAAAACAATATCACCTATAATCACATATAATAAGAAGCAAGAGGAAAGTGAAAGAAATTAGGCAATGGAAACCAAGACAACCTGGCAACATCATTACTCATCTCTCACACTACAGAAAGTAGTGGATTGCTAAACACACCAGAATAACAAGACTTAGACTTGAAATCATACTTCATGATGATGATGGAGATCTTAGAGAAGCACATGAATAACTCCCTTTAACAATTACAGGAAAACCAGGAGAAATCACTCAAATAACTACAGGAAAACACAACCAAACAAATGATAGAATTAAAAACAGAAATAGAAACAATAAAGAAAACACAAAAAGAGACAACCCAGGAGAGAGAAAACCTAAACAGAAGTCAGGAGTCACAGATACAAGCATCAGCAACAGACTACAAGAGATGGAAGAGAGGATCTCAGAGGCCAAAGACAACATAAAACACATAGAAAAATAGTCAGAGAAGATGCAAAAACCAAAAAGCTCCTAACCCAAAATGTCCAGGAGATCCAGGACACAATGAGAAGACCAAATCTAAGGATAATAGGTGTAGAAAAGGGCAAAGAATCCCAACTAAAAGCACAGTAAATATCTTCAGCAAAATCATAGAAGAAAAAACCTCTCTACCCATAAGAACGAGATGATCATGAAAATACAAGATGCATACAGAACTCCAAATAGATTGGACAAGAAAAGAAATTCTTCCCAATACATAATAGTCAAAACACCAAAAAGAGAGGCCAAAAAGTGGAAGCCTCAGTAAAAACACAAAACAAGAACAAACAAATAAACGCCCCCCCAAAAAAACAAAAACAAGTATATAGCATCCACTTAGAGTGGGGTATACCTAGATCTTAAATCATTAATAACTCAAGAGCTAAGAGTATAGCCTTGAGGCAATTCTTGGTATTTAAAAATCATTATGTTTAATCTATACACACCAAGAAAACATTGACTATTTCCATGTTACGTTTTCTTTTACATATAATTTATGATCATTGTAAATAGAATATTTAAATGCATACTATTAAACTTTAAAAAATCAAGTACTGACAAAAATATATTCATATAGTTTTATGCCAAAATGCTTTAAAAATCTATACACGTATCTCTTTTTTTTTTTAAAAAAAAATAAAGTTGTAAGAAAAAAAACTCACATCCTTTAAAACATAAAAAAAAGAAGGAAGACCAAAATTTGGAAGCTTCAGTCTTTCTTAGAAAAAAAATGTATAGTACCCTCTTAGAGTGTGGTACTGCTAGACCCTAGATCATTTATAATTCAAGAACTAAGATTGCAGCCTTCTTGCAATCCTTGGTATTTAAAAATCATTATGCTTAATCTTTACACACCAGAAAAACTTTGACTATTTCCATGGCACATTTTGTTTTATATAAACTTTATTCTCATCGCAACTTCTAAGTTTTCAATGCATATTATCAAACCTTTAAAAAAATCAAATACTGACAAAAATGCATTCCTATGGTTTTATGCAAAACTACTCTTAAAATCTGTATATTTACATCTGTTTTTAAAAATATAATTGTTTAAGAAATAAAAAGAACCAATGGGGGTGTCCTTAACTGTGACTCATAATACTGGAATATAAAATGTGAAGAAGCCACCTTCCGTAGCCAGGTAGAAACCCCAGTGGAGTGATAGGGACACCAACCCATCAATAAAACATTTGATTCAAAGTTTATCCTGTCTACAAGAAATGCAGTCACAGGGAATGGAACAGAACCTGAGGGAATAGCCAACCAATAACCAGCCCAGTTTGAGATCCACCTAAAGAGTAATCACAAATTTTATGACACTATTAAAATTATTCTGCTAGCCTAGCATGACTGTCCTCTTAGAGGCTTTACCCAGCAGAGGACTCAATCAGATGTAGACACCCACAGCCAAATATTAGATGGAGCTTGAGAACTCTTATGGAAGAACAGGAAGAAGGATTGTGGCCTCTAAGGGAATAAGAACTCCACAGGAAGATCCACAGAATCAACTAACCTAGACCCTTGTGGCTGTCAGAGTCTGAACCACCAACCAAAAAGCATACAGCATACTAGGCCTCCCAAACATATGTAGCAGATTTGCAGCTTGATCTTCATGTAGATCCTGAACAATTGGAGTGCTGACTCTTTAAAAAGCTGTTGCCAGCCTATGAATTATGTTCTTCTATCTGGGCTGACTTGACTGTCCTCAGTCAAAGAGAATGTGCCTAGCCTTACAGAGACTTGATGTGCTATACTGAGGGCCCCCCTATCTGCTCAGAGGAGAAAGGGAGAGGGGATGGGAAACGATTGTGAAAGGGGGGTGAATTGAAGAAGGTCAGCGAACAAGATGTAAAAGGAATAAATAAAATAAATAAGTAAAATAAAAACAGAAGAAAAAAAATGAAAATGTAATCTGGAACATTAAATTCTTCCTACCAAATTGCTTAATTTATTTCTTTTACTTTGAGAGTAAACATTATTAAATGTCTAGATAAAATTAATTTTTTGAGAATAATAGACTAACAATCACTTACTCAAAGTAAATTATGTCTTGTGGATATAAGTGTGTCAAACACCCATTTGTTTTACAGATTAAGAATTATTGCTTTTATCTCGTGTCATTGACACAGTGCTGAGACTTGTATAGGTCAGGAAATGAGTCTACCTCTGAGTCAACCCAGGGCCTTTATTTAAAAAACATTGTTTTTGATTGGGTTGGGGATGTGTTTTAGTAAAAAATGCTGTCTGTGCAGGCATGAGGGTCTGAGTTCAGGTCCTTAGCAGTCACATAAAACATCTGGGTGACATGGTGCTATACAGCTGGAGTACCATATTGAGTGGTGGTAAGCAGTGGGAAGGAGCAGGCAGATCTCTGAGGCTTGCTAAGCATGTAGACCAGCTGAAATACCCTGCCCTAGATTCAGTGAGAAACTGACTGTGTTTTAAAAAAGCCAGAAAGCAACATTTATAGATCTCTGATATCACGTTCACATGTGTACCATCTCCCCACCCCCAACACAAATGCATCCATCATACACACAACAAAGAAAAGAAAAAATATTTTGAAGCAGAGTCAGATTTGTTGTCTTTCTCTCTCTGCTTCCTCCATGAGGAGCTGGGCTCCCAGTTGTATGCAACTTTCCTGAGCTTATTTGCTTGTGTTTATAAACAGCATTATCTTGAAGATTTTGCTTCTTTTAAAAATGCCTTCAACCAACAAATCATGTGTCTGATTCTAGCTGCTCTGTTTGAGTTGTAACTCAAATGCGCCAGCCCATATCTCTCCTCAACATATTTATATTCCATAGTTGGAAGAAGAGTAATCACTTCCAGGTTTGTCATTTCCAATACTTTGAGATTCAGTGGTTGAGAACATTTTGCTTGGAATTAAGCATCTTTCCAAGTTGTAGAGAAATTCTCTCCCCTATATATCATTAGAAACATTTGTAGAGAGAATATCTTGTGTTTGTATGGATAGATCACCTGTCAGTTAAAAAGACTATGGTCTATGACTTAGGCAGGAAATAGAGGTGGAACATTCTGAAAAGAGAATGGATTTTGGGAGAGGGAGGCAAGAGATACTCCAGGAAAATGTAATAAGTTGAACTCATGATTCCTGAGCTCAGGTAACCATATAGGTTACCTGAATACAGGTTAAAATTAATATAGAATATAGAATATAGGTTAAAATTAATGCCTTACCTTTAGTGATGACCTAGTCACAGAAGAGCCTAGCTATATAGCCTAGGTATTTGTAAATATATTTTGAGTCTGAGTCTTATTTATGAGAGCATGGAACTTGGAGGAAGAACTGGGACATAACTTCTACAAATATTTCTCTTGCTTTACCAGAAAATCCAGTAGCCACAGCAGGCTGGATCTCACATAGGAAAACTTTATTTTGCTTTCTGTTCTGCAATATCGTCTCTCAGTCTCACTCCCAGTCCTGAACAGCCTGTCTTCTCATTCTTCTTCCATTCCCTGGGAATTCTGTGGAACCTTGTAGTGCACTCAGATTATCTGCTTCTTGTGGACTATCCCACCTTCCTATTTTAGCTCATTCCATAGTCATTACCTAGAAACACTTTTTACCCAGGAATCCCAGTGGCAGTACCAGCCTGGGTTCTCAAGTAGGTGTTTTATGGTCAACACCTAGAAACACCTTCTACCTGGAAGTCCCACTGGCCTCATTAGGTTGGTTATCAAGTAGGTAATTTTCACATTCCTTCCTGTCCTTTATCATAATCTCTCATATACTGCTTTTAGGGACCCCTTCTCCTATCCTATCTTTATTCCCAGGGACTCAGCTCATCTTCTAGCCCAACCACATTCCTTTGTGTCAGATGTAGATACCTAGAAACACAATCTGACATAGGCAGTGGCCGTAGCAGCTGGAACTCAGGTAGGTGATTCACACTATCCTTTGTGATCTTCGTTAGCATCTCTCCATTCTTACCCTCAGCCAGTAAAAATATGCTTATTACATGATTTTGGCATTAAAAACAGACATGTTGAATAATGGAATACAATTGACGATCTAGACATGCTTTTTGATAAAGAAGCAAGAAATACACACTGGAACAAAATATAACATTTTCAACAAGTTTTTCTGCTTTAACTGGATGCCTGCATGCTGCCGTGCTGTCCACCATGATGATAATGGACTAAATCTCTAAAACTGTAAGCCAGCCCCAGCTAGAATTTTGCCTTTATAAGAGTTGCCTTGGTCACGGTGTCTCTTTACAGCAATAAAACCCTAAGACAATAAGCATGCTATAATACATATAACCAAAGACTTTAGTAATATATGACTGGGGTCAGGGCTCACAAGAAAGAAGAAATAGAATATAGAGTTATGGAGCGACACATCATAGACTGGAATGGAAGGATTGAATGAGGGAAGAGGGGTATAGGAAAGGGAGTACAAGGAGGGATGAGTTACACTCAGGGCCATTCGAAGGTCATATAGTATCCCACTACAGTAGACGTGCCTCTAAATATATGAATCTATTAAAGAATGCTAAATGTAGTCACCAAATAAAGGGAGAGACAAAGCCCCAACTAGACATTTCACACCACCAAATGAAAACTTTAGTGCCAGAAATTAGTTATATCAGTTGAATTGTTGGCCAAAGGAGTCTCCATCACAATTCCCCTAAAACACTACAGGTTACTCTTCACAAACTGATGGTAAGTTATTATTGCTGAAGACAACACGTATATAACTCATTGAGTATGGAGAAGTCAAGTCAAGCTGGTGCCTAACTAGAGATTTTACTACTTGCTAACTAGTGTTCGTTGTACTGATCCTCTGAACCATATCATAGGGGAAAGGTAAACACCAAGTCAGTTAGAAACCCTTTGATCTATAATGGTGTTGTGGGAGTAACCAACCCCTATCTGATTGAATTTAATACTTAAACCGTAAGATGGAACTCATGCCTGATGCTGGTATCCAGGAACCTGAGACTAATAGCCCAGAGGAAAACTAAATATTATTCTGCTAAAGTCTTTTTTCGACCATCACCAGAGAAACATCTGTCTGCAGTAGATGAGATCTAACAGAGAGTCATGCTTGGACAGTATGCAAAAAACAAAAGACTTTGGAACACTCAATCCTAAATGGGATGTGTCCATCAAATCCCTTCTCTCAGAGCTCAGGGAAGACAAGACAGAAAGATTGTGAAGACAATGAATGACACCAAGGCAAAGCATCTTCCAGATGCAGCAGGATTGATGAACACATGAACTCACAGAGACCGAAGGCATGCACGGGGCCTGTACAGGTCCAGGCCAGATGGAGTCCCGGTGCTGAGGGCAGTAAGTGGCCAGGAGACCACATCCATAACTCTCATTGGCAACTACCTGTAAAGAAAAGATATTACTAAAGATGGAGTGTCACTAGATACACACACCACACTTAAATGCAGGCCTCATGCTGAACAGTAGATGTAAAACACAAAACAGTATTAATGACATTTTCAGAGAACTTTTGTCTTAAATTGTTTGGGCATTTCTTTTTAAACAAAAAAAACTTAAACCAGTCCTTTGATTATATATTAGCATTTTTGAGTTTGTGTTTTTATGGGTTTTGTTTCTGCATGTGTATATGTGTCTGCGTATATGTAAAAATTATTTTATGTGTCATAAGCTCTATTTTTTTAGAAAATTTAATATCATTCTTGGCATCATAAACTTGTAATTGTATTTTGAAATCAGCAAAACAGTGATGTTCTCAATAGGCCAATGACTTTAATCTCTTCTCTCTGGTACAGTAACATATCACCTTAACTATATTATGAACGAGTAACGGATATACAGTTCTATGAATACTTTTTAGCTACCTAAGATTTTTAAGAAATAGTTTTGAAAACAATTATCACATTTTATTTAATAATAAAGAGCTTTTATTATACATACCATTAGTAAATATATACCCCTTTAAATGGCCCCATATAAATAATTAAAGCTTTTTTTTAATGCTTAGAACTTTATGGAGAGAATAAGAAAACTGTGATAATAAGTCTTGTGAAGTAGTCGAGTAATGATTTTGTTAGGCTGGCATCATTATGCTTGCCTATAATCTTAGCACTCTGGAAATCTAATACAGGGGTTTTCCATAAATTCAAGGCCAGCCTGGATTAGATTATGTGACAGAGACTTGCTTATGCTACTGAGACCCTGTCTCCAAACAAAAGTTTTGAAAAAATGGAAGATTTGCATTACTGATCTATAGCATTGCCTAGTGGAGGCAATATCTTTTATACCCTAAAATCATGGTAATAAACAGTGAGTAATTTTAAAGTTCTTTTCCATTATTAATTATTAGTGCTTTCCATTGAGATGACTTCTAATTTTTTCCCCTTAGGCCAAAAAGTGACAGCTAAGAAATTAAGCAGATTTTTATCACCTTTACACCTTTTATAGATGTTTCCTATGTAAGAAATATTATTAAACATGAGGAAGCAACATTTCTTAAATATAAAAATTGTTTTTCATTGCATTGATCAAGTCCATGAGACTAAAGTGAAAATTGTCCTTTACTTCATGCAGATGTGAGGATAAGCTATTATTAGTCTCTCCCTTAGCACAGAGAAAGTTGATTGTACTCTGAACTTTGAATTAAAGAATGAGAATATTGCTAACCTATAACTTACTCTTGGATTTATTCTAGAAAGTTATTAGAGCTAAAAATATCTGTCCTAACCTTTTAATTAGTGATGGTATCTGCATGAATAGCTCTTACAGTGGAAAGGACATCAAAGCAATCTGATGTATGAGGTCACTATTTTTCTTTTGC
Organism: Micromys minutus; assembly: GCF_963924665.1. Classification (NCBI taxonomy): domain Eukaryota; kingdom Metazoa; phylum Chordata; class Mammalia; order Rodentia; family Muridae; genus Micromys; species Micromys minutus. Next base: position 26,468,527 of record NC_137960.1, read on the forward strand.
AAAAAAAGGATGATATTGCAGTTTTATAAGAAACAATTGCAGGCTTTGCCTGGGATCAGATCTTAGATAACTCCTCACATTAAATATTCAAGAACAATGATGTCTGTCCAACAGCTTTTCTGAAACCCTAAAGTGTTGATGATGACTACGTGTTTAACCAAACTAATGCCTTGGTTGTAAACTGGTATTGGTCTTATTTAATCAATTGTTAAATTGTTTAATAATATTTGATTCTTAACCTAACCAAAATTGAACATTTTCTCTGTGAATGCTAAAATTTCACAGCCAAATATTCCCCCCCCTTTTTTTTTTACTCTCTTTTCTTTGGATGTGTATCAAATTAGCTCTGCTATAGAGGTGCCCTGGCATTAAGTTCCAATGTCTGAGTGAAGATTACAGCGGTTTACCTCTCATAGAATGCCATCAGGTTTTATTCTTTTGTTTATTGTTGACATTTCACCTGGCTTATCATCTGTTTCTTTAAAAGATAGCTTACATATATTTGCTTTTATCTCCCATTGTCGTAGTATTCTATTTCTCTGCAAAGACACCATGACCATGGCAACTCTCATAAAAAGAATTGGAGCTGGCTTAGAATTTCAGAGTGTTGATCTATTACTGTCATGGCAGAAGCATGAGGCACATAGGCAGACATGGTGCTGGAGAGGTAGCTGAAAGTTCTACATCCAGATCTGTTGGCAGCAGTGAAGGAGCAAATGATAAGGTGTCTGGCTTGAGTATTTGAAACTTCAAAGCCCACCCTTGGTGACACACTTCATCCAAAAAGGTCACATCTTCTGATAGTGCCACTTCCTAGTGAACAAGCATCCAAGTTTATGAATTTATGGGGGCCATTCTTTTTTCAATCACCATACCTATTTTTGACATGTCCTGCTTTCCCCATATGTTCCTTGAAATGGCTTTGCCTTCTACCAACTATCACATCGCAAGAAAATAAGAGATTGAATGTTAAGCCTTTAATGGCACATTTATATTAACCTCTTCATCACTAAGGCTCAAAGAACACTGTAGACGAGAAGGCAGAGAATGTAAAAATCTCTGAATGAAGATTGTTGGGAAGCTCTGTGTTTTCTGGTCATGGCACTGAGTATTGCAATCGGAACTCTCAGCAGCTGTAGTGCTTGCACAAGATCAGTATGCCAAAATCTCCATGTGAATGGGACAGATGATCTTCAGGCTTGACCCTTTCCTGAGGATCTATTGACAGTCGACAGTTGGATGAAAAAAAAAAATCATCCTGTTTTAGGATATGATCACTGGTAGGTTTTCCGTTCTCCAGTGGTTGTCCTAATATCCACATGCGTATGGGCAGTATTGATTAGATTTAATGGGGAAAAAGACCTGAAGTTGGGGGAAGAACATGCAAGTGGATATGGGGGAGCTGTAGTAGAAATTTGGGGTATATATGTTCACATTTCATCACATCCGTGCATGAAATTCTCAGAAACAAACAATGTTTGTAAAGAGGCACAAAGTAAATACTTTCAAGCTGATTCCAGCCTATGCAAGAAATATATTTACTACTTCTAAATTCACTGTGTCATGCCTTGCAATCTGAGTTTGGGGACATTCATTGATAGCTAAACTGCACAACCTCAGTTTAAAAGAAAACTTCATTTTTAGCCTCCTGATCAGAACACAAATCAGCCACTAGCAAGAAATAAAAACTTAACTTCATGATCTCACAGCTAATGGAATGAAGCCTATCTGAACACATAAATTTAATCCACAAATTAGTTTTCTGCTTATATTTTTTCAATCTGTTATAAATTTCTGTCCCCAAGCATAGTCAGCTTGACCAGGACTTTACATCCCATTTTTTCTTAAGTCCCTTCACCAAAGTTCTGGTCTCATTTCTGCCTTGTATTTTACTTGAAACTGGCTGATTAATAGGTCCTTGATCTCAAGTATCTGATTTTGAATAAAATTGATACATCAATGTATATGCAAGCACATGAGTCTGGACATACCCATACATACTGGGTTCAAATGAGTTCTTTGCACTCATTGCTGAATTCATTGTCTGATTCATGCTTTTCTTAAGGTTACACTGATTTTTAGGGCAGGTCTTTGACATTTTTATATCATGGCCACAGCTGTTTTCCAACTAAATATGTAAGGGTGTTTGTATGCCAATCTGTTTGAACAGTTTGATATGGAGTATGCCATTGGTAGAGGACAGTTTTGCTTCCTAACCAGGAAAATAAAATGTTTTTTTTTTTTTTGGCTTACCTATGGCCATATCTTATATTTCATCATCTTTTGTAAGTTTAGAGATTGCCTTGGGATTCATGAACCATGTGACTCAACCTATTGCATCTAATGTCTCTGCAGGTCCATTTTTTCCCCAGAAATTAGTAGGTAATGGACCTATGGATTCAACCATGGTTCTGGTTTAGTTCTGAGAGTAATGGAATACTGCTGTGTCTCTGATTCAAGACATGTATGGCTCTTACTAATGTCTGAGACTCTGGCACAAGAAAGTATTGGGTCCTGTCAGACTCTTTTAGTTATTCCACAAATTTTGTGAAGTGCAAAGAATCCCGAATTTGGAGTTACCCGAATCTGGATTCTGATGATGCTGATCTGTGATTTATCGTGTCCTGTCTAAAATAAACCCTCTAGCTTCTCATTTATGTGTGTGCTCGAGGGTGGGGAATATAGATGCATATCAACTACTTTGTTCTTTTCCTGGACCAGTGAGGCAAAGACTCAAATGGAGTATCTAGTTTTCAAAGCTGTGTTTTTTGTTCTGTCGCACATGGATCTAATGGAAAACTATACCCCAACCTACATAAACACTCTCCTTTTTCTTGTTTCATTTGTTTTATATGCATTAATGAGTATAAGTAAGTCTTCAACATCTCTGGTTATCACTAGTTTAAGAAACAGGACTTAACCTACAATCATTTGGAGAATTTTCCTGAATTGAAAATCTTTCATTTCAGAAAATGTGTGACACTTTGTGCAGTTATGCTTAAAATGTGAAGGATTGGACACAGAGCAGAGCCTGGCCCAACAGCCAGCCGGAAAGGCGGCTCGAACAGGCTGAGCAACTGGTGAGTGGGAGACCTAGGCTGCGGGGGAGCAGAGGGATCTCTGCGGAGTGCACACGGAAAGGGCACCCACTGCCCTGACCTGCCCTGTCCTCCCCGATCCAGTGACCAGGAACAGATCTTAGGAACTTCTGTTCCCACCCGGAGACGACTTCAGGACGCAGAGCGGAGCCTGGCCCAACTGCCAGCTGGAAAGGCGGCTCGTACAGGCTGAGAAACTGCGACCTGGAACAGATCTTAGGAACTTCTGTTCCCACCCGGAGACGACTTCAGGACGCAGAGTGGAGCCTGGCCCAACCGCCAGCCAGAAAGGCGGCTCCTACAGGCTGAGCAACTGTGACCTGGAACAGATCTTAGGAACTTCTTCTGTTCCCACCCGGAGACGACTTCAGGACGCAGAGCGAAGCCTGGCCCAACCGCCAGCTGGAAAGGCGGCTCGGACAGGCTGAGCAACTGGTGAGTGGGAGACCTAGGCTGCCCGGGAGCAGAGGGATTTCTGCGGAGTGCACACGGAAAGGGCACCCCCTGCCCTGACCTGCCCTGTCCTCCCCGATCCAGTGACTGGGGACAGATCTTAGGAACTTCTGTTCCCACCCTGAGATGACTTCAGGACACAGAGCGGAGCCTGGCCCAACAGCCAGCCGGAAAGGCAGCTCGAACAGGCTGAGCAACTGGTGAGTGGGAGACCTAGGCTGCGGGGGAGCAGAGGGATCTCTGCGGAGTGCACACGGAAAGGGCACCCCCTGCCCAGACCTGCCCTGTCCTCCCCGACCCAGTGACCGGGAACAGATCTTAGGAACTTCTGTTCCCACCCTGAGACGACTTCAGAACACAGAGCAGAGCCTGGCCCACCTGCCAGCCGGAAAGGTGGCTTGGAGAGGCTGAGCATCTGTGACCAGGAACAGATCTTAGGAACGTCTGTTCCCACCCGGACGCAACTTCAGTACGCAGAGCAGAGCCTGGCCCAGCTGCCACCCGGAACCTGGGCTGCCGGGGAGTAGAGAGATCTCTGCGGAGTGCACACGGAAAGTGTACCAGGGACACAGACCAGATACAAGGGAAAGGCAAGAACATATCACTGGCAACAAAATGGCAAGAGGAAAGAGAAAGAGTATATCCCAAGGAAACCAAGACAATCTAGCAACACCAAAACCCAGCTCTCCGATAGTAGCAAACATCGGAATTCCAAACACTCCAGAGAAAGAAGACACAGACCTGAAATCATGCCTCAAGACGCTGATAGAGTTACTTAAACAAGAAAGGGAGGAAAAGCAAAAAGATTCAGAAGCTTTTAAAGAAGAAACAAGAAAAACACTCAAAGAACTGAAAGAATGAGATGAAAACAGAACCAAAGAAATAAAGGAATGGAAGAGGGAAATTAAAACAGAAATTGACACAATAAAGAAAGCGCTAAAAGAGATAACCCTAGAGTCAGAACACCAAAAAAAGAAATCAGGAGTCACAGAAGCAAGCATTTCCAACAGATTACAAGAGATTGAGGAGAGAATCTCGGGGGCAGAAGACAACATTGCAAACATAGACAAAACAGCCAGAGAAGATGCAAAAAACAAAAAGCTCCTAACCCAAAATGTCCAGGAAATACAAGACACAATGAGAAGACCGAACCTAAGGATAATAGGAATAGAAGAGGGAGAAGAGTATCAACTAAGAGGCACAGTAAATATCTTCAACAAAATCATAGAAGAAAACTTCCCTACCCTCAAGAATGAGATGACCACGAGCATAAAAGAAGCCTTCAGAACTCCAAATAGGTTGGACCAGAAAAGAAATACCTCCCGACACATAATAGTAAAAACATCAAGTGCCCAAAGTAAAGAAAGAATAGGGAAAATAGGGAAAAAGGTCAGGTAACATATAAAGGCAGACCAATCAGACTCACACCCGATTTCTCAACAGAGACTATGAAAGCTAGAAGAGCCTGGACAGACATCATGCACTCCTTAAGAGAGCACAAGTGCCAGCCCAAGCTGCTATACCCAGCAAAACTATCAATCACCATCGATGGAGAGACAAAGATATTTCAAGACAAATCAAAATTCACACAATATCTGACCACAAACCCAGCACTACAACGAATTATAGGTGGAAAACCCAATACAATGAGGGAAAATACAGCCTAGTAAAAACAAGAAAACTCCTAAACAAGAAAACTAAAAGAAGAAAAAAACACAGACACAACTCAACCCAAAAAAGCAAAAATGGCAGGAAACAGAAACAATTATTCCTTGATATCTATTAACATAAATGGTCTCAACTCCCCAATAAAGAGACATAGACTATCAGACTGGATACATAAACAAAATCCAGCCTTTTGCTGCATACAGGTAACTCATCTCAGAGACAGAGACAGACATTATCTCAGAGTAAAAGGGTGGGAAAAAACTTCCAAGCAAACAGCTCCAAGAAGCAAGCTGGAGTGGCTATTCTAATATCGAATAAAGTAAACTTCCAACCAAAAGTTATCAAAAAAGATAAAGAAGGACACTTTTTACTCATTACCGGGGAAATCTGTCAGGAGGAACTCTCAATCATTAACATATATGCTCCAAATAAAAAATCACCCACATTCATAAAAGAAACTCTACTAAAGCTCAAAAAATACATTTCACCCCACACAATAATAGTGGGAGACTTTAACACCCCACTCTCACCAATGGACAGATCAGGGAAACAGAAACTGAACAAGGACACTGCAAAATTAGCAGAGACTTTGAACCAACTAGAATTAATAGATATATACAGAACATACTATCCTAAAATAAAAGAATACACCTTCTTCTCACCACCCCATGGCACCTTCTCGAAAATTGACCACATAATTGGACACAGAATGAGCCTTCATCGATATAAGAAGATTGAAATACTCCCATGCATCCTCTCAGATCACCATGGTCTACGGCTGGTCTTTAACAACAACAAAGACAACAAAATGCCCACATACACATGGAAACTAAACAACGCTCTGTTAAAGGATAGCAGGGTCAAAGAAGAAATAAAGAAATTAAGGACTTTCTAGAATTCAACGAAAATGATAACACAACATACCCAAACCTATGGGATGCAATGAAAGCAGTATTGAGAGGAAAACTCATTGCCCTAAGTGCTTCCAAGAAGAAACTGGAGAGAGCTCACATCAGCAACCTGACAGCACAGCTAAAAGCCCTAGAACAAAAGGAAGCAGATATACCCAAAAAGAGTAGACGGCAAGAAATAATCAAAATTAGGGCAGAAATAGACCAAATAGAAACAAAAAGAACCATTGAAAAAATCAACAAAACAAAGAGTTGGTTCTTTGAGAAAATCAACAAGATTGATAAACCCCTAGCCAGACTTACTAAAGGGCAAAGAGAGAGTATCCAAATTAACAAAATCAGAAAGGAAAGTGGTGACATAACAACTGAAACTAAGGAAATTCAAGAAATCATCAGATCCTACTACAAAAACTTATACTCCACAAAATTGGAAAATCTGGAGGAAATGGACGAATTCCTAGACTGATACAAGGTCCCAAAGTTTAACCAGGATCAAGTAAACCATCTAAATAACCCTATAGCACCTAAAGAAATAGAAGAAGTCATCAAAAGCCTCCCAACCAAAAAAAGCCCATGTCCAGACGGGTTCAGTGCAGAATTTTATCAGACATTTATTGGGGATATAACACCAATATTCGCCAAACTATTCCAAAAGATAGAATCAGATGGAATATTACCCAACTCATTTTTTGAGGCTACAATAACCCTCGTACCTAAGCCACACAAAGACCCTACAAGGAAAGAGAACTTCAGACCAATCTCACTTATGAACATTGATGCAAAAATACTCAACAAAATCCTTGCAAACTGAATCCAAGAACACATCAAAACCATCATTCATCATGACCAAGTAGGCTTCATCCCTGGGATGCAGGGATGGTTTAACATAAGGAAATCCATCAATGTAATCCACCATATAAACAAACTTAAAGACCAAAATCACATGGTCATCTCACTAGACGCTGAGAAAGCATTCGACAAAATCCAACACCCCTTCATGTTAAAAGTCCTGGAAAGAACAGGAATCCAAGGCCCATATTTAAACATAATAAAAGCAATATACAGCAAACCAACAGCCAACATCAAACTTAATGGCGAGAAACTTGAAGCAATCCCACTAAAATCAGGGACTCGACAAGGCTGCCCACTCTCTCCCTACCTATTCATCATAGTACTGGAAGTCCTGGCTGGAGCAATTAGACAGCAAAAGGAGATCAAGGGGATACAAATCGGAAAGGAAGAGATAAAAACATCACTCTTTGCCGATGACATGATAGTGTAATTGAGTGACCCCAAAAATTCCACCAGAGAACTCCTACAGCTGATAAAGAAGTTCAGCAAAGTGGCTGGATACAAAATTAACTCAAACAAATCAGTAGCCTTCCTATACTCAAAGGACAAACATGTGGAGAAAGAAATTAGGGAAAAGGTACCCTTCACAATCGTTACAAAAACTATGAAATACCTTGGTGTGACTCTAACTAAGGAAGTGAAGGACCTGTATGACAAGAACTTCAAACCTCTAAAGAAAGAAATTGAGGAGGATCTCAGAAAATGGAAAGATCTCCCATGCTCATGGATTGGAAAGATCAACATCTTAAAAATGGCCATCCTACCAAAAGCAATCTACAGATTCAATGCAATTCCCATCAAAATTCCAACCCAGTTCTTCATGGAATTGGAAAGATCAATGTGCAATTTCATATGGAATAACAAAAGACCTAGAATAGCGAAATCCATCCTCAACAACAAAAAAACATCTGCGGGAATCACTATCCCTGACCTCAAGCTATATTACAAGGCAATTGTGCTGAAAACTGCATGGCACTTGTACAGAAATAGGCAAGTGGATCAATGGAATAGAATAGAAGATCCAGAAATGAGCCCTCATGTATATGGTCACCTGATTTTTGACAAAGGAGCAGTAAACATTCAATGGAAAAAGGACAGCCTATTCAACAAATGGTGCTGGTCCAACTGGCACTCAACATGCAAAAGAATGAAAATAGACCTGTTCTTATCTCCTTGTACAAAGCTCATGTGTAAGTGGATTAAAGATCTCCACATTAAACCAGATACACTGGAACTATTAGATGAGAAAGTAGGGAAAACCTTAGAACACATAGGCACAGGAGAAAATTTCCTGAACAAAACACCAATGGCTCAAGCTCTAAGGTCAAAGATTAACAAATGGGACTTAATGAGATTGCAAAGTTTCTGTAAGGCTAAGGACATAGTCAAGAAAACAAAACGGCAACCAACAGAATGGGAAAAGATCTTTACCAACACCACATCAGGTAGAGGCCTAATATCCAAGGTGTACAAGGAACTCAAAAAGCTAGACACCAGAGAATCAAATAACCCTATTAAAAATGGGGTACAGAGCTAAACAAATCATTTTCAGTTGAGGAACACCGAATGGCCGAAAAACATCTGAGGAAGTGCTCGACATCCTTAGCCATCAGGGAAATGCAAATCAAAACAACCCTAAGATTCCACCTCACACCAGTCAGATTGGCCAAGATCCAAAACTCAGATGACAGCAGATGCTGGCGAGGCTGCGGAGAAAGAGGAACACTTCTCCACTGTTGGTGGGGTTGCAAGCTAATACAACCACTCTGGAAATCTGTCTGGCGATACCTCAGAAAATTGGATATAGTACTACCTGAAGACCCAGCTATTCCACTTCTGGGCATATACCCCAGAGACACTTTAATACACAACAAAGATATATGCACCACAATGTTCATAGCGGCTCTATTTATAATAGCCAGAAGCTGGAAGGAACCCAGATGTCCTTCAGAAGACAAATGGATACAAAAATTGTGGTACATATACACAATGGAATACTACTCAGCCACCAGAAACAATGACTTAACCAAATTCTTAAGAAAATGGCTGCATCTAGAGAAGATCATCCTGAGTGAGATAACCCAGTCACAAAAGAACAGACATAATATGCAGTCACTCACTGATAGTGGGATGCTAACCCCAGAGGCTTGTCCCTCAGAAACAACTCACAGATTGTATGAAGTTCAAGAAATAAAGAAAACAAAACAAAAAAAAAAAAAAAACAAAAAAAAATATTTACAAAACAAGAAAACTTTAACTATTTCCATGTTACATTTTGTTTTACATGTACTTTAGCTCACTGTAACTCATAAGTTTTCAAGGCATACTATCAAACCTTGAAAAAAAATCAAGTACTGACTAAAAAATATATTCATATAGTTTTATGTAAAAATTATGTTAAAATCTGAAAAAAAGTACTGACAAAAATGTATAGTTTTAAGCAAAAAATGTTTAAAATCTGTACATTTATCTTTGTTTTGTAAAATAAAGTTGTTCTAAAAAAATGGAGTACAGAGCTAAACAAAGAATTCTCAACTGAGAAATATAGAATGGCTGAGAAGCACCTAAAGAAATGTTCAACATTCTTAGTCATCAGGAAAATGCAAATCTAAACAACCCTGAGATTCCACCTCACACCAGTCAGAATGGCTATAATAAAAATCTCAGGTGACAGCAGATGTGAGGATGTGGAAAAAGAGGAAAACTCCACTCTTTGTGGGACTCCAGCTGGTACCACCACTCTGCAAATCAGTCTGGT